>NC_136157.1:2966028-3288991 GCF_965212315.1 Lampetra planeri
GATGATGTTGCTACTCGCAACTGCTTTTCCAGGTTTGCTCCTAGATTTATTGAATTTCGAGTCCCGCCTGCGGTTGCCTTGGCAGGGCTAGATCAAATGATTTCACGGGCCTTATACGGCCCGCGGGCCGGACGTTCCCCACCCCTGCTCTAAGAGTATGTTAGCCAAGCATGCATCTCTCCATGCTTCATGGTAGGTTCCATGGAGAGACATCTACCATGGCAAAGTCAAATTCAAAGCGATAAGGCCTGGTTTGTACTTGGATAGGTGACTACTACGGCTTTCCAGTTGATATCGTTCTGGGCATGTGAGGTAGCCTGGAAACAGCAGTGCTGATGAGGATCCCATCACATTCATGGGTCTTCCCTGTGTACTCCGGCTTCCTTTGCAAATGACAAAAAGTTCCATTGGCCCAATAACAAAATGCGAGACAATCCTTAGAATGCTTTGAGACTCCGTGTGTCTCTGGCTCAGGACGATCACCATCACATTGTGTTTTTTTTATAGATGTGCTATGACTTGACTTTAGACTTGTTGTTAATTCGGTTTGCTTGAGGATTACAGCAAGTAGATACCTGAAGACTGGCCTGTGGCGTGTTCTTTCAAATCAACATGCCATTCTTCAATGCGTCTGGTCACATTTTTAGCAAAGCACACACTGCACATTACGCATAAACACACAGAATACTGTCATTCTCTCAAGGCAAATTAATCAGCAGACAAAACAAACCCATTATATAAAACCCGTCAGAGTTAAGTGTCAGCTGTATTGTTAGGATTACCAAATGCCATTTTATTCAGTGAGGCATTCATAATTATCACGTGAAGGGCAGTTGGGGGGCATACAGCTTTGCTGCAAAGCGGATATAACAAGACTGCAGCATCTATGGTCATGGATATGTGTTGTGTCTTCTTGGTTCTTTCGGTAAAGTCACGTAGAAGGGAAATAATAAAATAATAAAAATAAAACATAAAAAAATATTATATTATTTAATTATGTTTTATTTTTATTATTTTTATTATTTTATTATTTCCCTTCTACGTGACTTTACCGAACGAACCAAGAAGATGAATCCCTGCAGTCACGAAAGCTTTAAATCGAAATGTGTTGTGTCATGCAGTACGGCACTCCTCTGACATGCAAACAACTCACCCTCTCACTGAAATATAGAGAAACACAATCCACTGTCCAGTGTTTTACGCGGAATTACATTGTTTATTATTTTTATTATTAAAAGCGTACTTACTGCTTTGTGAAATGGATCAGAAACATGAGACATTTAAAAAGAAAGTGGGACAAAACTGAAAAAGATGCAAGACTTTGGGGATAAATGGAACACGTATATATTTAGGAGATCACATAAATCCACGAGACCATTCAGAAAAGTAAGTGGGCTTGGGCAGCACATGTCAGGGCTTGCAGGAATGATGGCCTGTGGTTGGATTAATGACAGTGATAGTCAAGGAGCGGGCGACCGCACTTCAACCGTGGCGATGGAGCAATGAAATCAGCACGTGAGCAGGTGCTGGGTAGATTTCTGAATTAGAGGACCGAGCTGGCGGTGGCTAGGCAAGGCTTTCAATGTTATCGTGGCAGCCTTTACGACATGGTGCAGTGGTTCACACATCACACTAGGAGCCCAGCGACCTGAGTTTGATTCCTGGCTATGGCTAAATGTCAGTGGTGAGTGATATATGAATCGGTCCGGGGTCACCCATTTACCAACCTTTACTGAACAGTGTGGTGGAATATGGTCAAATTACCCCCATGACCATCACGGTGTCGGCCTTCATCAAGTAGTAAATTGACAAAGGGTTATAAAAATTAAGTGAAATTAAAATTTTTTGAAATCTTTTATTCACATTACAATTACACATGCAATGAGAATTACGTAAAGGAAACGTGACTTCTGCCACAAACGAGCGATGCAAACAGAACTTGATGTACTCACAGTTTCAGCCCCGAGGGTCTGCAGTCCTGTGTAGGTGCGATCCAACTGCAAACGCAATGTACAAACCCACGTAAATTATACGGCAACACGGCAAAACGCACAATTGTTATAAAACACCACGTAAAGAAGCATTGGGAATCTGCCGCCGCGGTTTAATGAACGACGCCAATGTAGAGGTCTCCTGTTGAATCTTTCGGCGAGGCAGCTGAGAAACAATAGGAACGTTTCTTAAATCCCGCTCGCCGCCTCGATCCACGCAGTGGTACAAATGGGTATCCCGCAGTTATGCGATTGGAAGGTCGTGTGTGGTGGGGTAAAATGAGAGTACTACCACCTCTTTCACGACATTTGAGACATCTTGGCCAGTGTGTAAGAATTGGTCAAATGCACTCCAGAGGAGCTCTCTAGATATCCCCCTAGTTGAGGGCCTCGTCGTAGCATTGGTGTAGAGCAAGCAATTTCAGGGCTGCACCTTTACCTTTTATCTTGAAAGTTACATCACCTACCGTTTGTACTAAACTATTTTTTATTTTATACTAGACTTTTTATTTTAAGGGCCATTGAGCTATCCAATAAGTCCCAACTTACGGAAATCCGACTTTATGGAAATGCTCCCCTAAATCACGTTAATATTTTGAATATGCCGAAACTTTGCGTTTGTTACGTAAGCGCAAATAGTGCGGCGCGGTGAGGTCTGCGGATCAATACCACAGAGCGAAGCGTAAGCCCCACCTTACGCCTAGCTCCGCCAAAACGCCGCCTTCATCGAGCCCGAGCTTCACTAGGTAAATGAATTTGTTTGTAACGTAATTGTTTGTTTTCTGGATACAGTATATATTCCATCAGTTTAATTATGGGTAGTGTTATGGTAGATATTCGATGAATGAAATAATTATATGAAGGTGCACAGCGTATGTACAGTGATACCATACAGATAGCGATATAAGATGGACAGCGCGATACGGTACCGAGAGAAAACGGTCAAGAAGGAACAACTATTTATGGGATTTTATCGTTGATTTTTGGGGGAAAATTGTTCAGTTTCCGAAATACGGAAAATTCGGGTTACGGATCATTCTCGGGAACCTAACCTTTCCGTAACCCAGGGACTGCCTGTATAGTTATTTTTCAGAAGCGATCTGCCCACAAATGACATCTCAACTAAGTGGATTATCATGTGGACATTTAAAGCAGCCAAACACTCTAAAGGCATGTTTCTAAATGTGAAGAAAAATCCACACAACCAGGGGGAGAAGATGCAAACTCCAAACATACAGGCATCAGGGTCGGGATCGAACCCACGAACTGCTGTATACCAGGCGAGGTAGTTAACATCTCGCCACCATCGGGCCCCATGGCTGCACCTTCAGCTGGTGGATGATGTCGACACGCTTGTTGCGCAGGTCCTTGAAGTGGAGTTGAACTCGCACGGGAAACTCGCCCCAGCCGCGTCGCGTCAGGTGAAACGGGGGCTCGCTGCAAAACATGTGTTCGGCGTCGGTAAGCGCGCAACATGCGACAAGGCGGTGACGAACCCAGGAGAAAACATCGTGGATTAGTGACGCAACGTAAAAGTTACAAAACAGAGCGTAAGATGGCAGCCTTCATGCGGCCCACTCTGTTAGGTGGGAAATCACAATGAATGCCACCAACGCATCGACCGAACATCGATCATCAATCTCCCTGGTCTCCAGAGCAACAACACAAGCCACGCCAACGGCACTTTCCAGGGCCAAAAAACGTGCTGGGGAGCATCGGCTCCAGTGCTACGGATGTCAACGATGGCCCTGGTGTACACTGTGTGCAGTTACAAAACAAGTAAGATGTTTCAGCAGAGTTGAAGAATCTACATGACTGACAGAGATAAAATATTGGTATTCAAAATGTATTGCTATAGAAGGATACTGCATCTAGACTGGTCCCAAAGAATGACGAACGTAGAAGAAAAAGGTTGCACATAGAAGAAATCCTGATGATGCAGGCAGTGAAAGGAGGACACTGGCACTATTTGGACACATAAGTAGGATAGACAACAGGAAAATATAGGAGTAATGGCAGAACTCCACGACTCCAGGAAGTGGCCCCGAGGCTTGCCATAACGTAAGGGACCGTGGTGATTTACAACCAACGTGAGTTGAGCGTGGACAATTAGACCCAAGCCGAAACATAACATATAAAAAAGATTGTTTAAAAAATATATATCATTTTTATGCTAGAATATAGTATTGTCATCAGTATGACACAAGTATACCAAGTTTACAGTCGATACCACATTGGGAAGTGGGTTAAAATTGAGTTACAATATTTGAGGATACGACAACAGAGTTGAGGATATAACAACAGAGTGAGTTTATCAAAAGCGTGTAAAATAATGTTTTAAAATGTTTTTGATTTTTTATGATAGAATATAGTCTTGTCATCAGTATGGCATAAGTATACCAAGTTTGCAGTCGATAGCACATTGGGAAGTGGGTAAAAATTGAGTTACAATATTTTTTGAGAATACGACAACAGACAGAGTGAGTTAAATAAAAGCGTGTAAAATGGAAGGAACCGGAAAGAAAGGAAGACCTAACAGTGACCGGCTTGACGACATAAGAGTTTGGTGACAGAAAGATGCAGCACACGACTTCAGCATATTGCCACAAGACAGAGGAAACTGGAAACAAGTGACAAAATGTGCAGTGGACACCTACAGGCTATCTGCCCATGGAGCGTGATGATGATGACCAGGCTTGATTCATACGGCCCGCAACCACGTGAGATTTACCGATGCCGCAAACCGTCACTTATAAGCATCGGAGCAGCGCTCGTCATTTTCAACCCGTCAACGCAATCGCAGCCACTTCTATCGCTGCAAGAGCCTTTCGTGTTAACAACACAAGCGAATGAGATTTGTGATAATGTGCGGCCCGCCAAAGCTATTGTAACTAGCCCTCATTAAGGAACTGTTCCCCATGCCTGAATTCAAGCACGATGGCAAGGTTTAATCGAGAGAGCCGTATTTAGTCATTTCGTACCCGACTTCCACCAGGTCGTTCGGCTTGTAGCTCGGGTGCAGGAAGAACCAGACCTTCTTGACGAAGTAGTCGATGCGTGGCTCCCGTCGCGACCCGCGCACATAAATCATCCACTTGTGTGTCGACTGGTCGTTCTCTTCGCGCTTCTCCGGTGCGATGTACCTGCGCGGGAGAAGGTGGCATTGCCACATATCCTTCATCTCTTGACACGCAAGTGCAATGATCACACCCGAAATCCATTTGTAGGTTTCTGTAACTTTAGTTTCCTCAGGATGGTTTTTAAAAGTAAAATACTCGGAGACAATTTTCATGACGCGAACATTATTTTATTGTATTTAATATAAATTTATGTTTGTGCACCGTTTCGAATTTCTTCTGTTGCGTGGTTTGCTTTGGCTCTAATTTGTATATCGTGATTTTTGTTCTTATTTCTAATCGCTACATTGTAGTACTTATTGCCTTGGTCTTGTCTGGGATAATGTACGTGTAGTGAGTCCAACCGAGTCGCAGACGCCGTCTTGGGAGCAACACTATTTATTTCACCAACTCAACACAACATAACGCAACCTACACTTGGGTGATGAACGCCCATCTAACCACGCTACGGCAGAACTAGACACGGTTCGCTATCCCGGTCCGGACCACAAGCTGGGTCCCGGACCACGTGGCTAGAGGCTTCTTCAACCCGACGTGGATCTTATTCACCAGCAATACGAAGAACCCCGAGCCCCTCGCGGGGCCCCGTTATATCGGCCTGGGCTGGGGCTGGCTCCGCCCCCCGCCCCGCCCACCTTCTAGATCTCTCGAGCTCTTTCCCGAAGGCTCCCGAGAGCTCCTTTATACCATGTGACCACCCAGCGGCCCCCGTCCAACGGTGGCCCCCCTACAATATCATCCAGTCACGTGTCGGCAGGTCAACCAGCGTATCATGCCACAACGTAACCCTGGCTGGCTGACGCTCCCTCTTGCTCCCTCACCGGGAGCCCGCACCGCACACTGTACGTGGTGCCTCCGCGCTGACCAGCACTCACCCAAGCACCGCTAGAGCTGGTACTATGCCCAGTAACCGGGCTGTACATAATGACAACATATTATCCGCCGTGGCTTCGCAAGCCCGGCACCACACAGTGACATTCACAGTCACATCATATGTATGTATGCTGCACTTCTTTTCCACCGTACGTAGCCAACCGTGCTAATTGAAGGTGTGGGGGAAGGACAACAAACTAAACACAAATTACTTTTCAATCTAGATAAATAAAAAATGCATTACTCCAGTGACTTCCTAATAAGAAAGGGCATTCCAGACGCCCGCAAAAGTGCATCTGAAAGTGCGCGATGCAAACGGGACAAGTTCAGAGCGCGCAAAACTAGTGACTTACTTTGAAACATTTCCAACGACGATCGTTTTCTTGAAATATAGACGGGATGGATCATCCCCCGATTGGAGGTAGGTCCTTCTCTTTTCCACCTCTGCAACACTCGGAACTCCAAACGTGTCCTGTATAGCCGAACAAAATCGAGAATTTAACGTGAAGAGCGACCACAGGGAAAAGTAGGTGTGAATGTTAGGTTTCAATGCTATTTTTCATTGCTATCATAATGGAAAAGGATTATTTTAACTAGGCAGCTTTATGTGGTGGGAGGCATGTGATTATCTATAGCCATTAATCAATACAATGCTAGATGGTTGCTTCCCGCTACCACTCGGTCATGTCATAATAAATCTCTCTTGCTACTTAACTGACCTAAGTCGATATGTGCCCTCGTGAGCCTAAAGGACGAACAAAGCACATTCAAAACGAGAAACAAAGCCACACCTTGGGAGTGTTCCTACAGGGGCGTCTCTCCTCCCTGGCCAAGTCTGGATCCTCTTCTGTTGCCCTCTCCCTCTCATCCCGGTACCCATCGCGCTCGTCACTCGGCTGGAAAATCGACTCCGTCTCCGACTGGCCCTGGGACGAGCAGTCCGACCTCTGGTTGGCAGGCGAGGACGACCTGGAGGGAGGGTCCATGAACTTGCGGATGGCCGGGTGGTTGAACGCCGTCGATTCCACGGACTTTTTGCGCTCGCCACCCTGGAGAGAGCCGAATACAACAACAGTAATTTACAGTGTGGATTTACAAAAGCGTCTAAAGACAGGTACATCTCGAGGTGAAGTAGAAAGACAAAGATCCCCTGTATAGTCTCAACAGACTGTTGGGGCAAAGTGCTGTTAGCGAGCACCTATAAAGGCCAGCATGGCAAAGGAGGGGGTGGGTGGCCCGAACCACGTCCGACTTTAACACATTGCACCAGGTACTCATGTGAGGCTGAGTCGACCTAGGGGAGGCCCAGGACCGGTTTAGATAATCGCCACTCGTGTTGGCCATCAGTGAGAATCGAACTCAAGTCTCCGGATTTGTAGCACAGTGCGCTAACAGCTGTGCCACCAATCAGTGTGACATGTGCAGACTACACAGAGGGTAATCACCATCATCAGCCATGATGAATCCACTGCAGAATTAAGGTGTTCCCAAGCCACCGCCATGTCATATGGTTTCTGCAATGTAACAATTCACCTAGCACCTGCACAGGAGCTGATTTCATCGCCGCATGATGGATGTGCCGGATGCGTTATACTCCTTGGCCGCCATTCCGTCACTATTCTTGATCATTAGTCATATCTCCTTCTTGGAACACGTCCTGCCAAAGCCAATTAAAATCAGTGAAGTACATGTAAATGGATCACCCCCTGTTTACAAATGTCACCAATGCGGCACCTACCAGTGCACGTGCTAAAGCTCATACAAACGAACGCGGTGTGTAACGTCAAACACCTTTGGGGAACCGAGAAAAATTCATTGAAAAGACGAACAGTTCTGACCTCTGAAGCTCTGGGCTGTGCAGCTGACGCATAGTAGCTCGCCACGATGCAGGCGCGAAGCTTGTCCATCATTCTCCGCGCTTCGGCCAGCCGCTGCATCAGCACGGGGTGGGCAGCAGGATGTGGTGGGAGAATGCACAATGACATTGAGCCTATGCTGGAAATGAAAGTTTACTTATAAATGTGTGTATAGGCATGTATTAATTCTTTCTCACTAAGGCCGCCAGGCATGGTGCAGGCCACCCACCGCTTCATGTGCCATGCCGGTCTTAATAGGTGCTCGCTAACAGCACTTTACGCAAGTCTGTTAAAGCCTTTACGGGGGAGGGGAGCGGCAGGGGTCCACATCCATTCCATTCAATTATTTCTTTCCCACTAAAAAAACCAAGATGCCGTTGGGGCAATAACGAACCACCTCAGCATGGCTGAGGAGGTGCGAGGTTGTTTTTTCACTGCAAGAACGCGAGTCGTGCCACTGATGTCACACGCAATTGACATGTAACGTCAGCATCAAATGTTCAAGTGTAGTGACTGATGCAACATAGGCCCCTGGCCCTGTTTGGTCATGAGCCAGATTCAGGTGCCTTGTGAGGCCAGCGTATCACGATTTGGTTCTGGTTTGGCTTGGCAAATAGCCAATCCAGCACAACCGCTAAAAGTCACGCAGTGTTAATAAAATCTAATTCATTGAAAGTCACAGGTTCACATACCAAGTCTATTATCTCAATGCACTGTTTGGTCATAAGCCAGATTCAGGTGCCTTGTGTGGTCAGCGTATCACGGTTTGGTCCTGCTTTGGCTTGGGAAATATCCAATACAGCACAACCACTAAAAAGACACGCAGTGCTCATTAAATGGGTTGACAGTCACAGGTTCACATACCAAGTCTATTATCTCAATGCACTGTTTGGTCATAAGCCAGATTCAGGTGCCTTGTGTGGTCAGCGTATCACGGTTTGGTCCTGCTTTGGCTTGGGAAATATCCAATACAGCACAACCACTAAAAAGACACGCAGTGCTCATTAAATGGGTTGACAGTCACAGGTTCACATACCAAATCTATTATCTCAATCTCATGCTCCTTATTCTTCACCTCCTGGGCAAACTGTTCTCGGATGATGGCTTCAATGCGCTGGACAGTGGCGTCACGTGCTGCAGAGGCACGGAACAAGACCATTTATGCACACAGCCCCAGCACGCATTACAGAATTAAGACTACATTTCCCGAAACTCAGTGGGACGCGACGATACAATTGTTTACTTGGGTCGACAGCGAAAAGTAATGCGAATACTACATATAGAAATGCACGAACGCACAGAGAGGAAATATTAAATGTCTTTCTCGAAAACAGCCCCAAGATGTCTTTCCCCCGTCGTCCTTCACCCGCACCTCCGGTTGGCATGGTTGGCTACACATGGTGCAACAAGGTAAAACCAAAACTACAATGAAACGGATGGGTTAGTAACCCAGAGGAACTCCGTTGACTCATTATGCTGCACAACTTCCTCATTTTCAATTTTTGTGCATTTATAAACTCTGCTGCTACACGGCCAATGAGGCAATGAACATATTAAGTGGAATAAATGATAGATAATGCCAAATATACATTTTGGGCCGATAGTCTACTGATGAAATGTGGGCACTTAATTTTTAAGTCAGGCATGTCAACAGTACCATTGTCATCAACATCATCAGCAATCTTTTTTCTGGAGAAAGGCCCCAATCACATTCGCACCACTTCCACAGGTCCTGCTGTAAAGCTACATTACTTTTGTGATAGCATGATTATTGTGCAGTGCAGTACATTACATAAATGACCATCACATATCCACCCTGACCAATTAACTGCCCCACCCAGTGCAGTATCTATGCATGGTGTAACTGTAATTTCCTACAGATGCTCATAAATCCAACCTCTTCACACATCTGCCTATACCTCAGTTCTCAACGAGTCAGATATGCAAGTTTGTACTGCACCGTATTTACATGCAGCATTTGAAATGAGCCCTGGGTTTGGCAGATGGAACAATGGGTTTACGCGAGGCAATCATACCTGACTGCTCCATGACACGCTGCCGTTTATTCTGAACAACCGTGGACACATCTTCATAGTCGGGGTCCTTCCCCTCAAATAACCTCTTCACACCAGACATGTCAGCTTCTCCTGTAGCAAAGGGGGTGTTAATGGTTAGCACAATGGACTTGCAAATCAGGGGTAGTCGGTTCGATCTCCCGACAAGGAGATTAAACAACAGACACTTACTCTTTGGTTCTTTCGGTAAAGTCACGTAGATATAAAATAAAATAAATCACATTTCGAGCGCAACACAAGCGTCGATCATGTGTTGCGCCCGAAACGTCGTGATTTCTTTTATTCTAAACCTACGTGACTTTACCGAAAGAACCAAAAAGTATGGATACCTGCAGTCACGAAAGCTTCAAATCAAAACAGACACTTATTTCATCTATGCGGCCTATATCTACCCAGCAGAGTAAATGTCTACACCACAGTTGGCCAATCAGAAGGTAATGTGTGGTGTGGTAAAGTGTGGGTACTCCCCCATCTCTTCAGAGACATGTGGCCAGCGTTGAGGAGGAGGCCAAATATTCAATTAAGGGGATCTATTGAGCTCCTTATCTAGTGGAGCCCATTCTACCTGCAGTGGCATGAACAAGTATAGGCAGGGCTGAACCTTTACCTACCAAAAGACTAATTAGCATTAATAGATACAAATATAACTCAACAAGGCAAACAACATTACTGGTGAGTTTACTGCAGTATCTACCAGAGGTGGGACAAAGTCATTGTTATGCAAGTCCAAGTCGAGTCGCAAGTCATCAAATTCATGACTCGAGTCTGACTCGAGTCCAAGTCACATGACTCGAGTCCACATCTCATAGGTGGGACAAAGTCATTGTTATGCAAGTCCAAGTCGAGTCGCAAGTCATCAAATTCATGACTCGAGTCTGACTCGAGTCCAAGTCACATGACTCGAGTCCACACCTCTGGTATCTACACAAGTGCTGTTTGCATGATGTTTTCAAATTATTACGAAGCATAATAACAAGCAAACACAACCTCACTGGGAAATGTTTGAAGATTGTACCCAAGTTCGCAAATAGTACAGCAGTTCAGAAAAAAATCCAATATGCGAATGACGAGAAAAGCCACCAAAATGGAAAAATTTCGCAAGCTGTAAAACCGAGTTCAAAATGCACTTATTGTATCGTGTTACTCTACACACTGGTTTACGGTAAATCTATTCTTATAATTGTGCACACCAGTGACCATTCTCTACACCGGTATTTACTTGTGCAAAACACATTTTTAAGTGGTGCGATTCCTTTCGTGACAGAATGCATCACATCCTCATTTTCAATGTGCGTGCAATCAATCATTCCCTACACCCCCTCGCAAAACAGTTGCATCCCAAGGAATAACCCAGTTAAATATTTGAATGAAAGAATTATAATGAACTCAGCTGCAACGATGCCAGTGCGGCAGGGACGACGTGAAGTGTGAATGCATCACAGACCCCGGTGGAACCATAAAGCGCAATCAGAACATGAAGATCTCCTCCATGAATGGGAAAATTCAAGACAAACCGAACGGTTTGAAACTAAACTATAAAAATCTGTTTAATAATTTTACCAGGTAAGGCCCACTGAGCTACGTAGCTCTATCTTTAGAAGTAACCCTGACAACGAATGATAGCTCAACAACGAAGTGGCTTAATCATGTGGCAATGTATAGCAGCCAAATACTCTAAACGCATGTTCATTCTAAATATGGAGAGAACAAAAACCTGAGATAAATCCACTCGACCACGGGGAATAACAATGCAAACTCCAAATATACAACAGGATCGAGATCGAACCCACCCCCCTCCTGTATATCAGGCGAGCTGGTTTATATGTCGCCACCGTGGCCCCCTACAGGAGTACGATTGTGGCCATACAACCCAAACTATGGCTCATATACTAAACCCACAGAGATACGGTGACGCAAAGAGATATATGGAGACTCATTGAGATACACAGAGGTATATTAAAGCCAAGCCACGGTGCAATTGTGGCCATGCAACCAAAACGGAACTATATTGCAAATCGCTGCAGTCTACGCCTCTTCAACGAGGAATGTCAAAACGACGATCTCGTGGGCCAGCAGACATCAACATTGGCATGCAGCTCCTGGACATATTACCACGTGCAGGACGAGAATTACGCAAATGACAACTTTGAGATTTGATTTGAATTACCATTACTGAGTATAACAAAACCAACCCCCCCTGATCCTACTACCGACAACGCTGACATGGCATAACCATAACAAACAACTGTATGGAATGGTGCCTTTTTCTTGCACCCATGAGCAATCGCCGTATATCGTTCCCCACGTGAATTTCAACACAAAAACACTCACCTGCCCAACCACTCACTCCACTGTCATCCCTCTAACGAGAACAACACTGCCCATGTTCCAACATTTAAAAGATCCCTCGACACCACTGAGCTTGCACAACGGCAATGACACAACGCAACGACGCTACAAAACAACCACAAATTAAAGAAACCAAAAAAATGTCATGCCACTCGCCAGGCCCTACCATTAAAGCCACCACGCCACTTTCCTAGATTCCCTACCGGGCGCGGCGCACCTCGGCCCGGGGAGGCACCCCCCAAGCCACCGGCGATCTCCTCGGTCCCGTGCCTCTTCCCGATTTCTCTTCCACTCCCGGCTCTCGTCGTTTTCCACCGCGGCAGAATCGACGGCTGCGCGTTCGCCTCTTTGTTCGCGTCGTCAGGGATATTGCGTGGTTTGTAACGAGGGGTTTGCGAGCGGAATGATCATAGACGGAGACCGCCTTTTGTACGCGGCCGCGGCCCTTTAAGTCCACGTGGGGGCTCAAGGGGGTTGAAGCCTAAGAAACGCAGCCAATTCGTTTCTCGTAGTGGACAATTGCGGATAACAGGAAGAGAGATACATTTATTTTGTTGTTGTTTATATGTCTGAATAATCTTAGAAGTACTTGAGAGATAAGAGGATAACTCCGATTATCCGCATCCCCATTATTATTGTCCCGTCCATTCAGATTAACATAACTGTGTTCACACACACGGTTTAACCCCGTATTCTTTTTCTTCTTCTTGGTTCTTTCGGTAAAGTCAAGTTCATTTATTAGGTATAGCCCTGTGAGCCATTCGGCTCTTGAATCGGGTGCAACCGCAACAAACAAAAACATGAACAAGAAAACATCTTAAAGTGACTATGTGCATACAGAAAATCCAAGAAAAGACAGCAAAATATTGCAGAAAAAGCACCGTACACCAACGCTGTGTGCAAAAATCGCAGTGGGATGCAAGTCAAACAACAACAACCACAAGACAACTTTGATTAAGGCCATCAGTTTAACTCTGTACTACAACAAACATGGCCAAACCAAAACACTTTTCGAAAGTCACCAAAATAAAGCCATAAAAGCAATGAAACAGTGATCATAGGAACTGTGACCGAATTTTCACAATAAACGACGTAAACAAAATGTACTACCAAACTCTGCAGCCATAGCTGGCTGCATGAGTCACTCCACAACAGCAGGAGCATCAGTCGGAGTATCAACATTTATCAATGCACCTTTAAGATCAGCACACTAAATCAAAACACAGATCATACTTTCCAGCGATCATCCGGAGCGAAACATTGTATTTTAGGCCACTGAATTGCAAGTCACGTAGAAGGGAAATAATAAAATAATAAATATAACCCCTCCCCGTAAAAAGAACCAAGAATATGAATCCCTGCAGTCACGAAAACTTTAAATCGAAATTGAACCACCTCTACGGGGAGGGATTATTTTTTATTATTTCCCTTCTACGTGACTTTACCGAAAGAACCAAGAAGATGAATCCCTGCAGTCACGAAAGCTTTAACCCCGTTTTCTTTGTACAGGGAAATTGAGTGTTTAGGTCTGAGTGTTCATGTCCATGCGACGTACTGCCGTTTCGTTACGGGCACATTTATAAAATGTCGCTTTGTTTGTGTTTCTCTCCTTGTGATGGGATTTTGTAAATTGAACTTTGAGATTTATAAGGGCACGGGGTGACCAATAAGGTCTGAATTGGTCTGACTTAAAACTTTCGTGACTGCAGGAATTCTTATTCTTTGGTTCTTTCGGTAAAGAATAAGGTAGGCACTGATAAGGGGCTGACAGGTACGGGTTCGGATAAGAGTGATACAGTCGGAGAACTTTGAATAATTATTAGAATTATACTTTGGAGATAAGAGGATAACTCCCATTATCCGCAACCCCATTATATTTGTCCTTCAAGCCCCAATTAAATTATCTGTCAACCCCTTATCAGAGCCCTATCTTATTACAGACCAATTCAGACCTTATTGGTCACCCCATGCCCTTATAAATCTCAACGTTCATCACACAAAATCCCATCACAAGGGAGAAACACAAACAAATATACATTTTTTTTGCCCGTATTGAAACAGTTGTACGCCGTATGGACCTGAAAACTCAATTTCACTGTACAAGAATACGGGTAAACCGTATGGGTTGACAGCTATGAGAGAGATATATTCTTAGAACTCTGAATAATTATTATAACTACTTATCCGCATCCCCACTCTTACTGTCCTGCACCTCCGATTAACACGGATGGCTACGTACGGTGCAAAAGAAGTTCAACATACGTACGTGATTAAAACGCATTTCCCCTCTGCCCCGCATTATATAACCGGATTTCTGTTGTCCTTACATAGTTTTTACAGTGGATACAGGTATATTGCGTGAAAAAGTAATCCTATTATCCGTAAAAAGAAAAATCCTCGATAACAGGATATGGCAATGTTCATCCGCCCCACATCGCCATCGATCAGAGGAGTTCTGAATCGGTTCAAGTAACATTTTCTTTTCTCGGTTGTTGCTTCTTCCTTCGTATCCATTCTCTCCCGCCAGCAGTTTTCAAGCATGAAATGAAAAATAATGGACCGGTTTAAATTTTCTGAGGCTCATCAGCACTGATGTTCATGTGGTGCCACGGCCTCGGAGCAACTCTGCAAGCGCCGCGACTCCCCCCTGGTGC
Source organism: Lampetra planeri (assembly GCF_965212315.1). Classification (NCBI taxonomy): domain Eukaryota; kingdom Metazoa; phylum Chordata; class Hyperoartia; order Petromyzontiformes; family Petromyzontidae; genus Lampetra; species Lampetra planeri. Next base: position 2,980,964 of record NC_136157.1, read on the forward strand.
CCACCCTGAGCACACACACGCAGCGCACACACGTAGTGTCCTGGCAGGGGATCGCCTGGTGCAATGGGTTTTTATCCGAAGGGTCCCTAGGAGGAAAGTCCCACGGTTTCCCGGTGCCAGGAGATTGGCCGACCCTCGCAGGACAGATCACATTGCGGTGCCCCTGAGTTGGCTTCAAATTGTATGGGTGCAAAAAGGTTCACCGGGCCAGCTGCATACACGACATCGGGAGGGGCTGGGGGGAATAGAAAGCGAGAAGCACAGACAACAAAATCGGGGGATCGCAGCGCCACACAGAGCGCACGCCCGGGGTACGATGCCGAGATCATTGATGACCTCGCCACCAAGAAAGTCCAGCGATATCAGACTTGCACATCGTGGTGGCAGCCAGATGCGAATTACCCGCGTCCCCCATTTAACACCCTTGTCGAGCACATGCGCGTGTGTCAGAGAATTGCTCATGAGCGCGTGCAGTTTCGAGGGCTGGGACGGGAGTGCACCATTGCAAGCCTTCTTCCAGAGGAGAAGCTCACCAGGACGGTAAGGGGGGGGGGACGAGGGAGCCTCCGGGACCCAGTGAGACAACCCCAGGATCAGTGGCAGGGATACAGACTGGCATAGGAGATATCGCGGGCCATGTGACCTATTTACGTGGGGGAGGTGACCCAAGTACACGACAATGTGAACAAACTGCAATCCACAGTGGAGGTAGTCTAGGCCAAGGTGGGAGGGCGATGCTCTACGGTAGGGGGGCTAACCGGGCGGGTGTCTCAATTAGAAGCAGAGTTCGGACAAATGCGCCTCGGGAGGGGAAGGGGGAGTGGGCAAGGAGCCTCCTAACGAGCCACCACCCTTCCCTGGGGCGTGCTATCTATGCAACCGATGGGGGCATCTCGTAAGAGACTGTCCCTAGATTGCCTGCGCTAAAAAAGCATCGGGGTTAAACGCCAACGTCCCCTAAAGAGTGGCCCAATTAGGGGTGCAATCGACGCGGTCCCAACACAAATTGACGATAATGAGGTGTGTGATTCGCCAGCCGGGCGGCTGTCCCGATTACCCAGGGTGCATCACACAAGAAGGAATATGGCTGGATGGACAAAGGGTAGCAGGGGCCGCCAGTGCAGCACTCCATGTAAGGGAATGGAAGCGGGCGGTGGTCGCAGGTAGGCACACAATTGGCTGCGCGGTGCGGCGCGGCCCCGGGATTTTGAAGTTAGGGGGATAACAAGTAAACCCGTAAAAACAAAGTTTTTCACTCTAAATCCTTTATATGCGTGGCGGCTAGAGTCCTCTCGTCCTCTGGCTTGAGATGGCTGCAATCTATGGGTCAGATGATTGTCTGCCAGTATTAAGCAATTGGTAATTAAATATTTAATTTGTTTTCCCTAAACAGTGTAAAATTTTGGAAAAAAATTTTCACAAAAATTAATTGTCACACACAACGAGTCTGTGTGGAAAATGTCAGCTCGATTGCATCACGGGAAGTGGGTTAAAAAACGAGCGAAAGATTTGCACGGTCCTAAGCAAGCAAGCGAACTTAATATAAAGGATTTAAAATATATTCGCCTGTGGAGGACACGGGGATCGATCCCGTGACCTTTGGCATGGGAAGCGAGGGCGCTACCAACTGCGCTACTCCGCCACGGCCTGTGGAGGGGTTACGCTCTGGGCTCTTATACTGTGACGTTCAGCCAAAGCCAAGAATGAGTTCTATTTGAATATATGTAAAATATTTTTTTTTTGCCTAAAAAGTGTAAAATTTTGGGAATTTTTTTTCACGAACATTAATTGTCTGTCACAACGAGTCTGTGTGGAAAATGTCAGCTCGATTGGATCACGGGAAGTGGGTTAAAAAACGACCGAAAGATTTACACGGTCGTAAGCAAGCAAGCAAGCACGCAAGCAAGCACGCAAGCAAGCAAGCATGCGAACTTAATATAAAGGATTTAAAAAGGGGAGCCTGGGACAATTCACCGCCTGTTGTCTTCAACCTCTGGACCGCCAAGACCTGTCGTCCTGCCTCCTCGAGCTGCTCGCAGCATCCATGTGATGCCAGCGAGTGCTGCTACGAGGCAGTGATAGGTAAAGTTTTCTCTCGTCCTCCCTCTGACCTTCACAGCATCCGTGCGACGCTGTGAGTACAGCTTCGAGGTATGTGGTAGGACGTTTGAGTGGCTGGGCACTTAGGCAGCAGTAGGCTAGGCTCTTCTCCCAAAATATTTGCGCCGCAAATAAAAGTTAGCACAGAGCATCGGTGTGGTGTCTGTGATTTGTGTGTGGAGCAACTGCGTGGGAAAACGCACTGCGAGAGTGGACGAGGAGCCGCGGCACGGGCGGTTGGTGAGGTAATCGCTCGCAGGTGTGGGCCTACCGCTGTGCGCCGTGTTAGCGTTAGCTGTGGCGTCCGCGGGTGTGTGGGTTAACTCCTTGCTGCTGTGAGCCAGCAGCACGAGTATGTCCCTCAGAGAGGGCGCTAACGAGGGGGGCCTGATCACTCGGTCGGCGGGGGCCCAGCAGGAGGGAGCGGAAGGGGCGGACGTCCCGCCCCACCTGCCTAGCGAGGACGGTGGGGTGGACATCGGCCCCCACATTCACCGTAGACTGCACCGGACCACTACTCCATTGCTCAGCAACAATACCCATCATACCAGTAGTACCTTATTGGCAATCACAGTTGCAGAAAATATGGTGAATAATGTGTGTAATTTTACACACACGTGAATTATATTAACACTAGCATGGTACATTGGGGTCCTGATTTAATAAACAAAAACAATCTGTCTCATTTGTATTGTCGCTTACGTTCTTTGTCCTTGTATCGCCCATTTCATTCACAACATTTGCAGTGACATTGTACAAGGGGAATCTTGATCAACGCGGCTTTACCGAACGCGTCTTTGGCTCTATGCGGTTTTACCAAAATGAGGTCTTTTTTTTCCAGTGACAAGGGAGTGATGTTTCGGCTGTTCGCGGTTGGACGCTGCTAAAGATTATTCGTCTCTGCATCGAAAAGGGGTGCCGTGAGAGTGCTGCATCCTGTCGGAAAGGCATGAATGAAGTAACCGTGAGCAGGATGTGTATTTATACCATGGGGAGCAGTGGTGCAGTGATTAGCATTACATTGCGTTCACGAACCCGGCGACCCGAGTACAATTCACCGCTCACGGCCAACATCAGTGACGGTGGTCTGAACCGGTCCCGGGCTTCTCCTCGCCTCAAATGAGTACCTGGGAGCGGTGTGTAAACGTCGCCGCTGGGGAGATAAAGGCGGCCGAGCGTGGTGCTGGCCACCCACCCACGTGTGTGCCGTGCCGGCCTTCATATGTGCTCGCTAACAGCACTTGCACCAACAGTCTGTTAAAGGCTACACGGGGGGAGCCTTTGTCTTTGTGCCTTTGTGTGAGCGATTTGTCATATTATCTGGCTGTATAGCAAATGAAAAACATACAATTACTTTACTATGCAAGTTAAACAATTGTGTTTTCATATTTAAGTTTTTTTTTATTTAGTGCCCCTTCATAACAAAGGCTACAGGCCCCGCACTAGTTTAATCCGGCACTGACTATACTCCCATGGTCTCCTCGCCTTCAACCCGTAGTGACCAGCAAGTCGCATACGCCCCGTGTCCCAAACGGTGTGAGAATGCCCTCACCCAACAGTGTATTGACAAAGGCTGCACCTACATCATCACCTTATTGCCATAATCGAGTGTAATCGATGCGCCATCAACTTGTTACATGTGCAGTGAGCGACTTCCGAGACACGTCGTATTCTCACACTGAGCACAACACTGGGCGATACATGTATGTAAATGTCTCTAAATATCTACACATAGCTGACCCTTCTACACAACCCCATCGTCGGCGTCCAACTGACGACGATGAGAACCTTGCAGAAGATCGGCCACGTGGCCGGATCATGAAGAGAGATGCCGGCGATGAGCGACGCAGCCAGGACCTCTGGTTCGGTCCCCCTTATATACCTCCGGACAAGCCCGGCCTACGGCCACGCCCCCTTCCAGAACCTTCAAGCAGGTTACCGGAGCTTCCAAACTGACTCTGCCTTTCACCCTTACCCCAGATACGCCCCCTTATAATTGGTCATCATGTAGTGGATTCAACTGAGTTGCAGATGTACTTCTTGGAGGTAACACATTTATTATAATCAACACATTAACACAAAGGGGTTACTGCCCCTTTACCAGATAACCTAAGGTGGAGGACCACCAGGCTAACTAAGCTAGTTACTGGGAGTAGCTACAACGGACGGTCTTCGTCCACGTGTTGGTGACTTCTTCTTGGACGTAGATCGTAGATCTTCAGATGACAACAGCAACGCTGAGCCCTGGTCCCTGTGTGGACGTGGTTTATATGCTCCCGGGTCGTGGCTGGCCCCGCACCTTCGAGAAACCTCTCGTTGTTTCTCGACCCTTCCCGTAGGATCTCACCCTGACACGTGACCACCCCTGAGCCCCCACCTGGGGCCCCTGTGTAGATCTTACTGGTCACGTGCGTTCCAGTGTCAACCAGAGTGCCATGGCCTGGGGTAGCCTCATCCCATGGCTGACACTCTCACACTCCATCCTGTAAGAGTCGGCACTGCACGCCACGCGTGGTGCCACTGCGCGCTATCCCAGCGCTCACCGAGCCCCCTCTAGGGTTGGTACTACACCCATCTACGGGGTGTACGCGATGACGATGCATCGCACGCCGTGCCTCGCTAGAGCGACATTCACGATGTCGCTACATACGTGATGTCCGTGATGTGAGTACATTGCACGCTGTGCCTCTATAGGGCCGGCACCACACAGTGACATCCGTGATGTCACTACAATTACATAACTTGCCCATAACCGCGATTACCCCTCCAGGCCGACAGGTGGCACCCTGCCATTACACATGCATAACGACAATAATGGGCGATGCTGGTAGATGCTTTTGAGAGGAGAGGTCAGATATGTATAGCTTGTTATTCGAAGCTATGATGGACGACTTCCTTATGGATCACAATAGTTATAGAACGGGTACTATTGCGCTGCAGAAGTTCAATTAATGCATAAGCTCTATCCATCTGTCTGCAATAGGGGGGCGGGGGGAAATAGCAACTCTCTTGTAAAGATGGTCCAATATGAATTCAACTTTACTATCGAGAAAGTATTGCTCTTAGCGACTTAGCGGAAAGAAAACCGGCTAAATCGTTCGAAGAGTTGCCCAAAACTTGGGAGACAAAACCTAGCACTAAAATAATTCGCACCAAAAAAAAAAGTTTATAGCAAGTGCGCCACTCCTTTTCCCCTCGATCGATGATCACGTTTCAAGTTTATATTGTTTAACCAGGTGAGAACTCGAGAGACCAGGTTCGTCTAAATTTAAGTAGTTTAGCGGGTAATTCTCGAAATGTGCCATGTGATGTCACATGTCTTGCTATCGTTGCTATTGAAATACTTTCCAAGAACAAACACATGCTGGACAGAGACACAACAAAATATATGCACATATATTTTTTTATTCCTTTTTTTGTAGGAGACTTTGACTAACACATGGTCAAAAGTCAGAGCTAATTGCACTGCCTATTCAATTCAATGCCAACAAAATCAATGAATTGACTAAACATGTCCTTGGGTGTCGAGTAAAACAAATAAAAAACGATGCATGGTGGGCAGGTGATTAAGAAATATACACGCGGAGTTGACATTGTTTTGAGCTATTTATTAATTAAATACTTTGCATTTTTACAGCAACAACAAAAAAATCACCCGGCGCAAACGCTTTAAAAACGGAAACCGTCGTTTTTTTCCCACAAAGCCAACAACAACAGTATTACACAACGGGCAATGCATATGTGGTAGATTATGAATAACTACGTGAAAGATTAAAAAAAACCTTAACCCCTTAAAGATACACAATGCAACCTTTATCGACAGTCAAAAAACAACCGAGCGGCCCTCTTGAAACAGCTTTTCAACAAACCGAGAACACAAATATTACATAATCTTCATTGCCACAGTTAACGCAAATACACATTCGCCCCCACTGGGAAACCTCCCCAGCGGCCGAATAGCTGCTACGCCAATCCACTAACCTCTCGTGGCTGACATGATAGACATTCTCTTTGGGTCTTTCGGTAAAGTCACGTAAATAGAACAATAAAAAGACAGCTGTATTTTTTCACCTGAAGATGATTGCTTGTGTTGCGATCGAAACGTCGTGATTTTTTTTATTTTTTTATATCTACGTGACTTCACCGAAAGACCCAAATAGTATGAACTCCTGCATTCACGAAAGCTTTAAGTCATGATAGATATTCATCATATGACTGTTTAAATATTTTGCTCATTACAATTTAACGTTACAAAAATACTATGTATCCCTGGTGCCGATCCATAGCACTCGGCACGACTAAATTCCTTGCAGGTGTCCACCCATATACGATTTCGCAGGTGACATACGAGATGCATCACCGCCTTGGGAAGGAAGTGGACGAATGCACTGCATGCACACCGCGCTTGTTTTGACAGTCATATTTGATGATACGTCGTAAACCGTAACACGCATCGGTGAATGCCGAGTGCCCTATGTTATGGTGGTGCTCTTGGCACCAGATGCAACTTGCTGGAGCCATGAACGTGCGGAAAGTCAACAACACATTCAACGCGATTTGCTCACTTTGGCCATTAAGTTGATCACAGGTCGGTCCCACGTGTTTGAAAATGAAAAGTGTGGTGGGGGGGTAATTAAGAATCTCCGATCTGTATTATGCTCGTATTGCTTCTCAAAATAGCTCTTTTCCACTCCACAACCCGAGCCGTGCCGCTGATAAATCGAACGCGCGTCGACTATGTGACCGGCACAATGAACGACAAAGATGATGAAACCAGGTTGCCCCTGGCCCTGCTTGGCCCCAACTCATATTCAGATGTCTCGTGAGACCAGAGCCTCGTGGTTTGGTCCTGGTTCGGTTCGGCTCAGCAAACAGTTGAGAAATCACCCGAACTGTGAGGTGCTCCGGGCTGGCTTGGCTCGAATATGTCAGTGGAAAATGGGCAAAATTGTAATGCCAGTCAATAACAGCGAATGGGGAGGTCCACCAAAAAAAACACATCACCATCACTGGATACACCACCAACAATAAACCATCTGTGATTAATCTTTACAACTCTCACCTGAGGCAAAACTTATGGCTCCATTACGATATATATTTATTTCTTTAATTGGTAGAAACAACGAAATTCACATTAACAATTAGAGAAAATCCACATGTCAATTTACACCACTATTTTGACACGCACGCTTTCTTAGACACAAAATGCAATTAATAAAATGTATAAAATGGGAGAGAAAAAAATGTCAGCAAAATAAAACCATTCAAATTTAATAACTTGAGCCAGTTTAATTCTCTGGCCTTAAAAAAATGAGTTTTAAAATGTAACGACTCGTCAGGAAAGCCACTCCAATTGTCTGAGCAACACGACCAATGGTAAATGTCACGAGTTTAACCGACATTGACACTGCGGACACCAAAAGTCTCGCATTATGTTTAACCCTGGGCTCAAATGTACCCAGAAGGATCCTCAGGAAAAAAACAACTATCTCATTTATATTATCAACATTTCAACTTAAGTCAGACACATACTGTATTTGAAAAAAAAAGAGCAATATTATATTAATTATACAAAATCTATGATAAATATCACAATGTAAATGTTCTGTTATCATCAGCAAGAATGGTAAATAAATCTACTTCCACTCAGGGCCACGCCGATTGCCTCATGAACAAGATCGTTCGACCAGCTCCAGCGATCCAACATATTTATAATATTTTTTAGGGGTTGTTTTACACACTTTCAATCACTGTTTGTACTTTTCAATGTGTTAGTTCGTGCAGAATTGATAAACTTTTACAATTACAAAAACTCCATTTGAAACGTACTGTCATAAAGGGTAGGATGTTGTGTGTGTGTGTGCAATGTGTTCGAAAGCAAACTGTTATTCATAGGATAGTAAATCTTTGTTGTTCTATGTACAATATAATTTCGTATGGTTTACAATGCATTCAGAATGCCGGCAAAAACCAACGCATTTTCAAAAAGTTAAAATGTACAGTTATCGTTGTATTTTATACGCGACGACACACAGCTAAGCTCATCCTGTAACCTTGTTAAATTAGTAAGGACAAAAAAACACATGAACAAACGCCAAAGCACCGGTTAATAAAAGCTTATTTAAGTTTTCTAAACTCCATACACTTTGCTCAAAACACCTCTGTGGGTTCCCATTCACGTCGACCAAGTTTCCTATCGGCAAGCTTCACCGCAAGGACATAAGTGGTGTGTCGGCGACGGTGTTTCAAGTTGTGCTGTACAGTTTTTTGGGTTTTACCTTCACGTCGGACGCTTCATTCCAGGTGCATGCAAAAATGCGGTCACCGCATCGCAGCCCTTCCAGGTGCACTTCTGCGGCCACTGGGAGCTGTGCACTTTGAAATCATCAAGATTGACAACTCACTGCTGCTTTAGAACTGCCTTTCGTGCATTTAGGTTGTTGTCCGTCCCACGCACCTCCGATTAGCACGGTCGGCTACGTACGGCGGTGCGAAAGAAGTTCAATGTACGCAGGCCGCAACGAGCCGAACGCGAGACGTCGCTTCGAACGCCGCGTGGGTACCGCTCGCAAACGCCTTGGGGGGGGGGGTTACTGGCAAGCAAGCGGTCCACGTAGCGGTCCACATTTGCGTGCGATTCTGCCGACACGGGCGCAGCTCCGGCCACACCCGCTTCTCTCCCCGTTGCCTTCAACCTCGGGCCCTCCACGCCGGCTCGCTCGTGGCCTTCCATTGGCTGCGCATCCAGCGTCACGCGCAAGGCGACCTCTGTGTGACGTCGACTCGTCCGACGGTCACGAGGCGCAAGCCCCTCCCCCCCCTCCCACGCCCCTGTGCAAAATGTGTACCACGGAGACAAACCGAGAATTATGCTGATGGCCTTCGACTTTTGAGATTATTTTGCTGCTATAAATGTCCAAATTAAAAGACACTTTGTTGAGCTATCATTTGTGGCCAGGTCGCTTTAGAAAAATAAGTTAACACCTCGGTGGGCTTTGCCTGGAAGGATGCAGATGATTTAGTCTTGGATTTGTATGTGTTTGGGTGATTTGTTTACTTTTATTGTACATTGCACTACTATCCTGTTTATGTATTGTTTGTAGTTGTAACGTTCTTATCCGTCCCTACTGGACATCTGTGAAAAAGAGCTTTTTAGCTCATCGAATTCCTCCAGTAAAAATAAATATCCGGATTCTGTATAGAGGTATGTTGAACTTCCTTAGCACCGTACGTAGCCAACCGTGCTAATCGGAGGTGCGGCGGAAGGACAACACTAAACTTTGGTGGACAAAGCACCAAGGTGTAATATTATGATTTTTTTAATGAATTTTTTTTTGAAAATGCCACGATTGGCACACTGGACAATCAAAAGGTCACCGCTTTGTTCTTCTGGTGCGGCAGTCGAAACGACGGCAACGTTTCTGAACTCGCCACCACCTCTGATCAGCCAGCGGTGTAAACGGGCACACGGCAGTTTATCCATCGGCAGGTCTCGTGTGGTGGGGGTCAAGGTGTGTGGCCAGTTTGTAAGAGTAGGCCACATGCACCGCTGCAGGGGCTCACTCGAGCTCCCTCTCGTACAGGACCTTCCCTGCCGGCAGTGGTGCGATCGGTCACCGCGGTGGCACGATCGGGCATTGCAAGGCTTCACCTTTACTTTCCAAGAACAAAACACTGCTCCCGTAACGTTCATCGACTGGGTCCACCACTCGGCGCGGCATCGACATAATCCACAGCACCGAATCTCGCGCACCCACTCACGAAGCGCCCTACGTGTTCGGCTGATCGCTTTTCACGATGACGGCGCCAGTTACGGCACCGCAGCGGCGGTTCGGTACCATCGGTGGACGCCGCACGGCAACCTTCCCCGGGAGACGCACAGGACTCGTTCCAAACGACGACGGCGACGATGGCGACGATGGCGACGAAAACACAACCGAGCGGCATCGCAGAGGTCAAAGAAGGGCCGACCGCTCCCTGCTGCAGAACTCCTTATAGTCGTCAACAAAAACGTCGGTGCAAAAAATGGGCACATTTAAACAATGGGCACCACAGAGTTTCCCCGGGCGTCAGCAATCTTTTTTTCCCCATTCAACATTTTTTTTTACATTTAACATTGACCGTCGTGCACCCCGCCGCCGCTCCCGTTTAAACAAGGTCACTAGGAGGGGCCAGGATTGTGATCCCAGCAAGCCCCGCCTTGCAGAGAGAGCGAGTGCTTTTATGCAAATCCTATCAAATAGCACGGCTGCAGCACAGCAGCGCTTGCGTATACCAAGTGACGAGCACGCAGACCGCAACGGGCCACGTGTCTCTGCGTGCACGTACAGCCACTGCGATAGATGGCAAAGACCCCCCTCCCCCCCTGTGTAGCCTTAACGGACTGTTGGGGCAAGTGCCGTTAGCGAGCAGCACCTATGAAGGCCGGCACGGCACACGAAGGGGTGGGTGGCCAGCACCACGCCCGGCCGCCTTTGTCTCCCTGGTGGCGATGTTTACGCACCGGCTCCAGGTACTCATTTGAGGCCGAGTCAACCGAGGGGAGGCCCAGGACCGGTTCAGATAATCGTCACCGGTGTTGGCCGTGAGCGGGAATCGAACTCGGGTCGCTAGGTCCATAGCACAGTGTGCTAACCGCTGCACCACCGCTCCCCACAGCTATACACAAACACACACATCATAGGCTGTTATCGGTGACATTTGTCAGAGCGTGGCCAGGAATCGCCGGGTTCGCAATGCAGTATGTGTGTACACTGAACTTCTTTCGCGCCGTACATAGCCAACCGTGCTATTCAGAGGCGCCGGGGAAGGACCACAACAACTTGACACAAAAAGCCGTTCTAAAGAAACTAGGTTTCAATAAAAAAATTAGATTTCAGTGCGCCAACTGCTCCCGTGCCATCAAAATATAATCCACTAATTGAATCAATCCTCTTCAACTATAAAAACAATGGGTTATTGTCGATGTTGAAAGGGGCCTTCGACCCCAGCACATGTCCGCTCAGAGAAGCCCACAGCGTACCTCGGACCAAGGGCTGCTGCACGAGATCTCCCCGCGAGCACTTCAACGGCCTCCGTTCTCATCCCCAGCGATAAATCTTAACCCTTTCCCGTTCCGAGAGGACTGCAAGTTGCAGGGTGGGGTGTCCCGCTCACCGTTGAATCTCGGAACACGCAAGCGGTTCAGCGTTTTAATTTATTTAGAGCGGCGTAGCACCGTGGCTTTTAAAGAAATTGCACTCGCCGCAGAGAACTGTCGCGTCACGAACGCACTCTACGATAGCTGGTGCCAAACTCTGTCACACACCTTGTGGGAGCTTCGGTACCGATTAAGTTATTTTATTTTAGTATTTGTATGCATGTTGAACTAGTTTCGCACCGTACGTAGCAAACCGTGTTAATCATACGTCATCGGAACGGAATCAAAAGAAAAACTGATGACATACGTGGACGTACACGCACGTCATCGGAACGGGAAAGGGTTGATGCCCCATTGCCAGAAGCGATTTTTGAAAAATGCTGAACGCAGGCAATCAGAAAGAGCATTGCCTTCAAGTGCATCAAGTGACAGTAAAAGGCATGTTCGTGGATGGTATTGTTTTTGATCTGCTATCATTGACTGCTTATTTAGTTCTTGGTGGTACATGTTAATACATACTTGGTGGTATATTTTTCTTTTCAAATATTTTTTTCAACAAATAGAAATGTTCAAGAATTCGGGTTTGTGTTGGGGTAGAAACTAAAATGAAAAAAATCTCCATATCGACCGTCGTTTTTCGAACGCAACATTTTCCCCAACTTAAATATACACAGGGATTTTTATATTATAAATGCGTTATAAATACGCATTTGACTAATGCCCACCCAAAAACCAGCCACAGAAACGATTCCCAGACCTAAGGCCACGCGCTAACGGGAGACCCTGACACACGCACGCACACACAGCAGAGAGCTCGCAGCTCTTGCCACGTGGCGCTCACACGACCTGACAGCAGGATGCTAATGCCAGGCAATAAGGCAGCCCCGCAGGGACGTGGCACAGCACCCCCCCACAGCGCCACTGGACTGCATAATCAGGTTAACGTGAGAGCGGCGCTCAGAGCTGCCGTCGAACGCAACGGCCACGGTTCACAGACTCGCAGGGGAGAGAAAGAGAGAGAGCCTGGCTCTCCGGCGTCGCCTGACACGTGCGTAATTGTCCATGCCAAAACAACAGCACGGCATCTCCACGTGCAGCCGAGTTTTTTTTGTTTGTTTGCGTGGTCTAGGCGTTAAGTTCCGGTGCGGCCGCCGCAGCGCTCGCTCGGTGACGATCGTCTCCAGGCGCGCGCGTGTCGTGTGTGCGTGTGCACAGTGTGTTTTTTAATCGGGCTGCTTCTCCATTGAGTGTGCCGCCCATCGATGGACTTCGCCTCGGCAGCGTCTGCTCGGTGTGCGCGCAGCTTGGCCTCACTTGGCTGACCGATGAGCGGATGCGACAAGTTGCGCGGAAGAATTTCGCCCTTGCTGCCCTGGTCCTCCAAATGGAGCCGCGCCAATGACGTGCACGGCTTGAGGCCGCGTGTAGACGGCGTGGCGACGCTGCGCTTGATTTGTACCAACTCGAGTCACGTGCAACGGGGGGGTCATTAACCCCGCACCTGGCCCTGCTTACCCCCCCCCCTCTCCCGAATCAGTCCCACGAGGGCTCCGTGCCGTAGCCCCCCTCGGATGCACCAGCGGAAGAGGGGCGCTCGTAAGCGGCCGCACACGAGATCGACGGCCGTGGGGTCGCGACGCACGGTGACGCCGGCGGCGCCGGATGGAGGAGAGGGGCGGCAGCGGGGCTGCGGTGAGGGGGCCGGGCGGCAGCGGCCACGCGTCGGGAAGGCGAGGGAGGGCGGGGGGGGGGGCGGGGCGTGTGGGGCGGGGGCCTCAGTGCTTGTGGTGGCGGTGGATAGAGACGCAACCGTGGTAGCAGATGGGCCGCGGCATGGCGGCCACGCCGGTCAGGATGCCCGAGCCGGGGTCGTAGCACAGCACCGTGTCCATGGCCTCCCCGCTCTCGCTCTTCCCGCCCAGGATGAAGATCTTGCCGTTGCACACCGTCATGCCGCAGCTCTCCTGGGGGTGGGGCGGGGAGCAGGGAGGGAGGGAGGCAACTCGTGTCAGAGCCATCCCCCGGTAGCAGGCCCCCGGGTGACAAAAATGAGAACGCCAACCGTTCTGTCCGCGCGGGATCGAGCGTTTCCCCCTCTTCTGGGCGCTCCGGGTTGGGCGGGGGGGAGGGTCACCCTACCTGCTTGCTAAAGGTGGTGGCCACGTTCATCCAGTAGTCCTCCAGGGGGTCGTAGCAGAAGATGTTGTTGGTGAGCCCTCCGGAGACGTAGATGAGGTTGTTGAGGCACACGGCGCTGATGCAGCGCTTGGCGATGGGGATGGAGGAGCGCAGTAGCCAGGTGTTGGTCGCCGGGTCGTAGCACTGCACCTGGATTTAACAGCGAGGAGGAGGAGACGGGTGATGCAGGTGATGCGCCGTGCTCGGCCATCGGAATATCAGGAGGAGCAAGCCGGCTTCACTTTGTATCCGTACACGTGTTGCCTACTACGGTGCTGTGAAATTCAAGGGCAGTTTATGGGTCTCTCTGTAAACCTATGGGTCTCTATAGGAGTCTAGGGGTTTCTGTGTGAGTCTATGGGGTCTGTGCAAGTCTATGGGTCTCAATACGAGTCTCCGGGTTCTCTCTGCACGAGTCAAAAATTGGCCAACCATTAGGATTGCATTTGCATTAACTTTACGTGTCTCTCTCTCTCTCTCTCTGTTTTCGCGTGGATTTTTCTCCGGGTCCTCCGGTTTTTACCTCCACATTTAGAATCAACATCGCGCGTTTAGAGTATTTTGCTGCTATACATTTCCACGCGAAAAGCCACAGAAATATCATTTGCCAGGTCACTTATGAAAAATACCTATATATAAGTCGTGGCAGTCCGTGCGCAAACAAAACTATTTTTATTTTACCAGGTAAGATCCACTGAGCTGTATAGCTCTTTTTAAGAAGCGACCTGGCCACAAATAATAGCTCAACGAAGTGGCTTATCACGTGAAAATTTAGAGCAGCAAAATTATCTAAACAATCAATATGCATTTTTCCTAAATGTGTAGGGAAAAATCCCCTCCACCACAGTGAGAGAGGGACACCGCAAACTCCAAATATACAGCAGGCGTCAGGGTCGGGACCGAACCCACGACCTCCTGCACACCAGGCGAGGTAGGTAACGTCTCCTAGCCACCGCGGCACAAAACGCACGCCCGCGGCGTTCGGCGGCCCACCTTGTCAGAGCAGGTGTTGTCGTCGGGGCCTCCGCCAATGACGTAGAGGCGGTTCGAGCAGCTGGCCACGGCCGGCGAGCTCACGGCCTCCTTGAGCGGCGCCACGTCTGTCCAGCGGTTGGCGAACGAGTCGTAGCACTCGACGCTGCTCAGGCGCGTCTGCCCGTCGTAGCCGCCCACGGCGTACACCTGCGAGCGTGCGAGCGCAAGTCAAACACAACGGGTCGCTGACCCCGCAGTCGCCTTCTAACAGGCTGCTGGGAAGCGTGCCGAGTAGCGTCGGCGAGTAGCGCGGTTGGATACGTACGGTGTGAAAGAAGTCCAATATACATACGTACACATACATCACACGAACTCCAGCCATGCTCGGTAGCGGCTTTTGGCTGGCCATCGAACAAAGGCGGTCACCGGCATTGCGCGTGTTCAGATGCGTCACTGCGGCCGTCTGGAACGCTCTTCTTTCTGCTAATAGGAAGCCACTGGAGCTATGCCAAACCCACTTGCCACTGTTAAGGATAGTCATTTGTTGAGGCTAGTTATATGTTGAGGCTAGTTATATGTTGAGGCTAGTCATCTGTTGAGGCTAGTTATAAAATGGATGCGATTGCAGGGCTGAACCTTTACTTGTCAACAAAAGGGGAATTCCAACGCTCGGTATTGGGGTTTTGCAAATATCAAGCACTTGACCAATGCAGGCTTTGATGCAAAAACACACACACAATTCCGGATTCTTCCGGAGCACCTCAGATATCGATCGACCAGGGTTGCACCACCGTGCCAACAACAAACGCGTGTCGGAGTGAGAGTGGCGCGTGCCCGCCGGTATTCGGCGCGTTCGGTGATGCCACGGGCATCCACGCCGCATGAGGCTCGAGGCGCTCTTTTTTTTGTTCAGCGCGACCGCGACCTCCTGTCATCCTCCGTGCCTTCACTCAAATATCCTCTCACAGCAGCCAGCCGTGAGAATTCCTTTATGCGAATTATTATTCGAAGTATTATCCTGGATGATCAAACTCAAAATATCCACCCCTACTCCCGTACTTAACCCTTTCCCGTTTCCGAGACATCTGCAAGTTGCAGGGTGGTGGGTCCCGTTCACCGCTGAATCTCGGGAAGCGCGAGCGCTTACCGTTAATTTTATTTATATAAGCGTAGCGCCGCTGTTTCTAAGGACATTGTATAGTGCTCGCCGCAGAGAACCGTAGTGCCACGGCCACACTCTACGATGGCTGGCCGCCAAACTGTGCCACACGTCCACCTTCCCGCATGGCCTTTTATTAACCATACCGTTTGAGAATCGTACGTGACGTACACGTCCGATGACGTATGTACAGGTACGCCATCGGAACGGAATCGGAAGAAAAATCGATGACGTACACGTAAATACGTCATCAGAACGGGAAAGGGGTTATGTTCTTCTTCTCTCACCTTCCCCTTCCCACATAAAAGTCCACACACCCCGCTCGCGGTCCCCACTCGGTGGGGCAGCAGTGAGTTCCTCTAAACTCACGTGCACATCATTCGGGACCGATGTCCGCGGAGTTTCTGTACCCCACCCCTACGTCGCGGTTTGTGCTCTGTACTGGGCTCCGACTGAAAAATAATAAAAAAATGAAAAAAACAGAACTCAAATTTTTTATTCACGTTGTTCTGGAGAATGACAAATAACAAAGCAGACGAGAAGACGTCTCCTTCCTATGTTCATCTCTCCACGTAAAAAAAAAATGGTCTGTAAACAACGGCCTTCCGGGAGTGCGCAATTTCAGCAAGCATTGATTCAAGTACAAGCAAACTTTGGATTGCTTGACACAGAGTGTCTCATCAGCCTTGCTTGACCGAGATGTTCATGGCAAGGACCCTCAAATGTGAAACTAATTTGGTGACAGACCCTATCACAATCTGAAAGAGTAGTGGCGGTGCCGAGGGCAGAGGTCAGCACTGCACAGCCCACACCGTGGCTGTCGCGAGTGATCTCCCAGCGCTGACCGATGTCCGTACCCACACGGGACGACGCCGTCTCATCGCGACCTCGGGCACGCCGCCACGTGCCGAGGCAGCGCAAGTCGTGGCACGAATTCAGACCCGGGACGCGCCATCGCCTCGAGTGGTCTCCTGGCCGCTGACAACCCTGACGGCGCCCACAATAAGTCCCGTGCCCCGGCTGGCCAGCCTCGTTGTTTGCGAGCATTTTTTTACGGGCGTCTCAAGCGGACTGAGCCGTGGGGTCCATTCCTGAAATTCCCCGTTAAGTTTAACGGTGGCACGCAGCGCTACGAGACGCTGACGTGGTTTAACGGTCTGCACGCTGAGCTTGCAACCCGGAGGTTGCCGGTTCTTTACCGTCGCTCGCCGCGGCAGTCGAAGCAACGCGAGTTTTCCCCGCCCCCCCCGCCTCTGTCCATCAGAACTGTATAAGTTACATGATTGACAGGGCACGCTGTGGTCGGCTAAAGTGTGGGTGTCCCACCTCTAATAAGGACATCTGGCCAGCGTGGAAGCATCGTCCGAAATACCCCCTGGAGCGGTGGTTCTCAAGAGTCTAGTAGTCCTGGACCACCAGATGGTGAACCTCCAGGTGGGGTGCACGGGGCTGTGATGTCAATGCAGGCCGATCCGGACAATAATGACAACGTTTATACCTCTCGTTATGGACATTAATTCATATTTTATGTCGTGATATTTAATTTAAAGACTAAGTTAGGTAAACTACCCTGATGAGACTACTCTAATCATTTTTATAACGTAGATATTTGGGTTAGGTCGCATAAATATGAATGCGTCGTTAAAACCACCACCACCCGACGCAGCCCATCAGTAAGGTCTGTCACGTACACAGAACGTGCCAATCCGTTACTAGCACAGCACACCGGTGTGTAGAGAGAGAAGTGAATGATTTTCATCACCAGGGGGGTTTGGTGGGTGGGCTGGGTGGTCCGTGGAAATGTTTACATCGGCCGAGTGGGTCCGCGGGCCCAAACAAGTTTGAGAAACACCGCTGTAGAGAGACGCTCTCTCAAAGCTCCAGTCCCGTCCGCCAGCGGTGGCGTGGCCAAGCAAATTCAAGGGCTGCACCTTCACGTTTTAAATCCCCACAAATAAAGCTGCAGCATCAGAGCTTATCCCAGGCAGTCCGAAAAATTCCCGGACAATAAAAAAAAACTTTAATAATACCACGGCCGTGCAAATTTATTTTTGGAAACAACAGCCGGGCGGGTGGTGACAGCGGTGAGGGGGAGGAGAGTGGGAGAAAGGCCGTCGCGCGACGCGGCTGGGGAGGCGTTTGCTGCGTCGCTACCAGCACCGCCGGCTTGGCAAACATCTGCCAAACGCGAGCGTCGTTCGGCTGCACAAGCCG
This sequence comes from Lampetra planeri, assembly GCF_965212315.1. Taxonomy (NCBI): domain Eukaryota; kingdom Metazoa; phylum Chordata; class Hyperoartia; order Petromyzontiformes; family Petromyzontidae; genus Lampetra; species Lampetra planeri. The sequence continues at coordinate 2,998,729 of NC_136157.1, forward strand.
CCACTTGTTCGTTGGGGAAAAAAATTAATGAAATAAAGAGCGGTTGCGTGAGATCGCACGCAGGGAGCTTGTCTGCGACGCGGCCGCGGCCGCATCCCCATGCCAACGAATGAGTGCGGCACTACCGCCACCGTTAGCCGCCCGTCGCGCTTGCAAGCCCGAGCCCCCGAAATCCGCACGCTCGAATGTCCGTGGTCACCGACATTTTAGCTCCTTGCAAACTTTCGTAAAAAAAAAAAATCCTCACGTGTTTTCTCGATTGCGCTATTAACGTCACGTTACGAGAGGAAGAACCCGATTTCTCGCAGAACGGCCGCAATCCTTCCCCTCTTGCAGAGCGGTCCACGGAAATGGATATCACACAACTACTTCAGCGATTGCCCTTGAATAACCTCTAGTGCCCACAGTAGGGGGCAGCACTTTCTTTGGCGTTTGTTGCCGTGGGGGGGGGGTGGGGAACAGAAAATCCGCAAGAATTCAGATTTGGCTTGACGAGACTGGACGTAGTGGCAGGGGGGGGGGTGTGGGGCCCGCAGCCGCAGCCAAGTGGGGACCTTGCGTAGGGGGTGGGGGGTGAAAATGTACATGGGTTGAGGGGGAAAAGGGGGGTGGTGGGGAGGGGGGCAAGATAACTAACACACTAAGGGGAAACAGCCTGACGCGTGGACTTTAAAGGCGGTGAACTGGAGCCGCGGCAAGTTATCAAACGGCCCCGGAGGCACCTCGGGGGAGACGCCGACGCTGCGTCCAGCTGATGTCTGTGGAGCGGGCTTCTCTGCCGGGAGTTTAGGAGTTTTTTCCACGCGCGCGCTGTGAGGAGCCGGCTCCGCGCTCTATCGCACGCGGGCTCGCGGCTGCGGGGCTCGTTGGACGTATCGCGATGGGCACGTGACCCCCGCGCGTGCTGGCGTGTGCGTGTGTGCAGCGCGTGAGCTCCTCTGCGACAACAGGATGCGCGTAATCGGCGTGCGAGTGGGAGAGAGTGGGTATCAGAAAATGCGTGTATTTTTACATTTGACGGACTGTGCGTGCGCACGTACATATATATGCGTGTCCTTTGAAAAAAAAAATCTGATTTGTCCGTGTAACGCTCAGCGGCGCCCTGGACTTGCAATCCGGAGGTCGCCGGTTAAATTCAATCTCCTGGCGCGGCACTTTACAACAACAGGGGACGACTTTTATTAAACCCATCCCGCCCGTGCCTCCACTCACCCAGCATGATGAATGGGTTCGCCACAATCGATCGATCGGCAGGTCCCGCGTGGTGGGGGAAAGTGTGGGTACTTGCGCCTGTTCTAAGATTTCCGGCCAGCGAGGAAGAGTAGGCCAAAAACACCCTCGAGCGGGCGGGGGGGGGCTCTTTAGAGCTCCCTCTGGTGGAGGCCCTTACACTGAAAGTGGCGTGAGGACGCAATTGCAGGGCTGCGCCTTTAACCTATATTTACACTTGCCGGAGTGTGCGCACGCAAGTGTGTGTGTGTGTCTTTTTTTAGATTAGGTTTTAAAATAACTGTTAAAGCCACCCCTACCATTCAATTTCCCCCCTCTCCCCTCTCCTGCTCTTCGCAATCTTTAGTTCTACAGATCCAGTTTCCATATTCAATCCACCTGTACACGAAACAGTCTAACCGTGGCATTGCCTAATTCTTATTCTTCTTCTTGCTGCTGATGTAGATGCAGAGCAGCAACTGCAATGTCACATTCAGGTGGACAAGCCCACATAACGGCGTCAGGAGCATCGCTGCGATGTCTCCTTCGTGTTTGTGGATCGGCGGGCATTGCATCGTTATATACGCTGTACTGTGCGGTGTGTTCTTGGTGACCACAGTTGCACACTACTGGAAAGTTAAACATTTTCCATCTGTGCATCAGGTAGCTGCATCATCTGCTGTGGATGCGGTTGAGGGTGGACCATGAGCTTCGTGGAAGATCAAACCCAGCGATCTTCTGCGTTGGGTATTTTACAAGGCATTTGTTTTCGAGTTCTTTTGAACTCCATTCAGCTCTCGAAGCAATTGACAGGGTGTTAAAATATGCCGCTTTCGCTTGCGGTCCACACATGCCAACGATAACATCCACTCGCAATGCTCAACTTTGAAACCAAATGCTTGCTATTCAAGTGTGAGGTGCATCTTGGCTCATCTTACTGGTGCCGCTGTGTGCCGCTGTGCCCCGCTGTGTGGCTCTGTGTCGCCCTGTCTCCCCGTGTGTCCCCGTGTGTCCCACTGTGCTCCCCTGTGTCCCCCTGTGTCCCGCTGTGTCTCCATGTCCCACTGTGTCCCCATGCGTCCCGCTGTGCAATAGACAAAGAACGATTCACCGCTCATTCCGATTCAACGCATTGTGGGGTGTCGTGTTTCAACTCGTGAAAGCCCTGTTATCCGGCATCCACGGGGAATGGGGGGTGCCGGTTAATCAAACATTCCGGTTATCTGAGAGTTATACTGAGAGTTCACCACATTCTCCGAGCACATACAACTTTTCGAGAAATAAACTTAAGTCTACATTTTAACTAAGATATACGAAACTATCTACAAAAAAAATGTAGGATTTTTGTTTTTACTAAATTTCCCTGTACAAGAATACGGGTAAACCATATGGGTTGACAGATATGGGATAACAACAGAGATTTTTCTGTCAAAATATATTTTATGTTGTGGTGAATGCCTCGACTTGCGTGACACAAATACACGAAGCAGATACCAAGGGCAGAATCGATTCCCACGCGAGGCATTCGATGCACGCATCGCGAGCGTACGAATCCATGTTATTCGATTAATTGCCGCACCGCTGCAATGCTTTTGCTGGCCCACAAACGCATACCGTGTCAATCCATATGGTTTACCCCGTATTCCTGTACAGGGAAATTGAGTTTTAAAGTCCATACGGTGTACAGCCGTTTCGATACGGGCAAAAAAAATGTGTGTCTATTTGTTTGTGTTTCTCCCTTGCAATTGGACTTTGTAGGATGAACGTTGATATTTATAAGGGCACGGGGTGACCAACAAGGGCTGATTTGGTCTGTATTAAGGTAGAGAACTGATCAGGGGTTCACAGGGATGACAACGCTACAGCCGGGTTCATGCAGAATGGCTTCAGGCGCATGATTAAATGTCACGGCCGCCCACAGCAACGATCGAGAGACTCCACGTGCGGAGTGGGCGCTGATGTGCAGCTACGTTCGCGAGGTCGCTCCTTCTCCTCAGAATCCGAATATGTAGATATACTGGAGGAATCGGATGAGCGATAAAGCTCTATTTATTTTTACAGATGTCCATTAGTTTTCACTGACGTCCAGTATTTTCACAGATGTCCCCGATAGCCTGGATCTCCCTTCCCCCCAGCCGTCTGTGCTGTCAACTTCCTGCCTCTGATCAAGTCTGGGCTCAAGTCGTCCTCAATTCCTCTGCCTATGGGACCAGCTTCCGCGTTCTCTATACAAAATAAATGTGCCCCCATAAATGTGTTTTTTCCGCACGGTGTCTTCAGATCCGGTTTCATCGTATTGCAAATAGATAAATGAGCAAGACAAAATGCTTCTTTCCCATATCTGTCTCATCTCACGTAAAAAAATATAAAAGTTTGACACAACCCATTGGAACATACAGAGCCTTTGGGGGGGGGGGGGGGCGAAATTTCAACGGCGTGGTTCAGCACAAGCAAGACTCTGGACCGGTTTCACCAGCAGAGCCAGGCTCGCTTGAACCAGCGGTGGCAAACTGCCAGACGTTCATCGGCAAGGAGCCCTCCCTTGTTAAGACACGGGCCCTAATTCAACGCAAAACCGACAGAATATACGTAACACACAACAATCATTGGCGCCGCCTCGGAGACTTTACAGGAGGCATAATGGCTGCTCATTTGTTCTCTCGCCTACGTCATCGCAGACGACTCGGCGGAGGCCTTCATCCAGCAGCGGGATCGATCACGGCCGATCAATCCCCCGCTGGATGAGGAACTACGATTCCAAACGGCGCCGCGACGATCGCGGAGAGCGGCTCACCTTCCCGTGCAGCACGGCCATCTTGTGCCGCCATCTTCCCTTTGCGAGCGACGCCACGCGCACCCACACGTTGAGCTGCGAGTTGTACATCCACACGTCGCGGCTGTTGATTCGTCCACCTGCACAGAGGCATGGGGGGGGGGGGGGGGGAGGCGAGGGGGGGAGCAGGAGCAACACACGAGGGACGGTCACACGAAACTCAAGCAGAGTACGGGGCCCACCTTGGGGGCGACCGGAGCATCGAGCGGCAATGTACGGACGAGGGCACCCACCTGCAAAGGAGAATCGGGAGGAATCCGATGAGCTATGAAGCTATTTTTCACAGATGTCCAGTAGGGCCAGGTCAGAACGTTACAACAACAAACAGTACAACACACGATAGGAGTGCAAAGTATAGGAAAGGTAAATTTTATGTTATATATCTTTTTTGTATATTACCAGGTAACGCCCACTGAGCTACGAAATTATTTAACTTATTGAGTTCCGGATGCGATCCGCGAATAGCCAAAATTGCGGATAGCAAGTTCGTGAATAATGAGGGAATTGTGTCGAGCGATGGATTGAATCCCACTGTGCAGAGCTTGCAGTGTGACCCCCTCTGTGGACTTTCTCTGCACTCCGGTTTCCTCTCACATGCCTGACATTCAACAATGAGCGTGCTCCATCATCTCAATGGGGAACCCTCCCGCTGAGAAGAGTCCCGGACAAACCAGTGGTAGCCTCATTGGAGAGGCGGTAGACACAGAGAGAGACAAAATTAGACACCGAGAGACAGAGAAGAGGAGACAGAGGAAGACACAGAGAGCATGGGAGACGAGAGACACTGAGAAACAGCGAAACGGAGAGTGTCTTTCGATATAACAATGGGTTTTACCATTTCCGGCAATAAAAATGGTGTCAAGATGCCAAACAGAATCCTTATTCAAGGAGTCCTGGTCTGCAGTAACCACACACAGTACTTGTGGTGAACATGCAAACAAAAAACATGCTCTGGTAGTGTATGATGATGCATTGTCTTTGAAACCGATTGATTATCAGGGCATGGCTTTTTGTTTGCATGTTCGCCACAAGTACGTAATGCAGGCAGGACTCCTAGAATAAGGATTCTGTTTTGGTGTTTTAACATCTGGACACAACTGTTTTATTGCCAGAAAGGGTAAAACCTGTTGTTATATTTTAACGCTGGCAAGAAAGGTCACCATATTGTCTGTCGAGTTTACCCAAAATATCATCTCAAAATATACGTTCTCTTTAGATTTGGCCAAATAATGAAATAGGCTTCCGATATTCGGAACAGGAATGACATTTTATTAACGTACCCCCCCTCCCCCTCATAACCATGGCAAAAAAAACCCCTCTCTCATTCCACTTCTCCACGTCGACAACAACAAAAACCCCCCGCTCGCTTTTCCTCCAGTCACGGTCTCGAATGGTCCGTTGCCAGGCAACGCAGAGCGAGGCGCAACTGAGAGGCTGGGGGGGGACGTGAATAATGCACGCGGAGACGCGTGCCTTGCGCCCGGCGGTCAAGCGATGCCGGGGCGTGCAAAACGATTAACCCTCTCCCCATTGGGATGACACACGCGTACGACGCGTACATCGCACGTGTGTACGTTATGGGGACGTGTGTACGTCATCGTACACGTCCACGTACGTGGACGTTATCGGAACGGAATCGGAAGTAAAAGGCCACGCGGGAGGGCGCGTGGCGCAGTTTGGCGCCGGCCATCGTAGAGTGCGGTCGTGCCGCTGCGGTTCCTTGCGGCGAGCACGGCGTACTTAAAAACAGCGGCGCTGCGACGCCTCGCCGAATCAAATTAACGTCGCGTCGCTCGCGCGTTCCGAGATTCGGCGGTGAACGGGACACCCCCACGCTGCAACTTGCAAGACGTACTCGGAACGGGAAAGGAATCAGCGATCGTTGTTTTTCACACTCTTGGTTTAGGAACGGCAACAACTACAGTTTCCTTTTTAAGAGAGGGTTACGAGGTGGCTGATAATCGGGGATGCCGCGGCACCATGACAAGATCCCGTGAGTCGCCGGTTCGGGAGCCGTCACGGTGGCTAGGAGATGTTAACTACCTCGCCTGGTACGCAGGAGGTCGTGGGTTCGATCCCGACACTGACGCCTGCTGCTGTATACTTGGAGTTTGCGTGTCTCTCTCGTCGTGGTGGTGTGGATTTTTCTCCGGGTCCTACGGTTCCCCCCCCCCCACCGCATTAAGAATCGGCATGCGTTTAAGAGTATTTGGCTGCTAGAAATGTCCACGTGATAAGCCACTTCGTTGAGCTACCTTATGTGGCCAGGTTGCTCTGGAAAAAGAGATACGCATAGCTCAGCAGGCCCTGCCTGGTAAAATAAAATTTGTTTCGTTTATTAGGAACCTTCCAGCGGACCGCGCACGAAACAAAACCTGCATCCCGAAGGCTGAGCGGTCAAAACCTAACTTGGGGAGGGGGGGGGGGTTGACTCGGCTCGCTATGGACAAAACCAGAACCACGTTGTGAGCAAGTCGACAGTGGGTGCACTAATCGTGCTGCCAATAAAAAAGGCTGTTACTGGTGTATGGGTTGCGTGTTAAAAAAAAAAATGTTTATATGGAAACGCAAATATGGGAGAGGGGTGGCGTTGTTATGCACCTACTTCTCTCAATAGGTCAACATGTCAATAAACACAGTCCCTGCTGGATCGATAGGCGACGCATGTATGTTGTATGTTGAACTTCTTTCGCACCATGCGCAGTTAGCCGTGCTAATCGGAGGTGCCGGCGGGGGGGGGGGAAGGACAACAAACTAAACACAAAAAAACAGAAAGATAAAAAAATGCACAGCTCCATTGTCTTCCAAATATTGGAAGGAAGGTACGTTCCAGACGGCCGCAGAAGTGCGTCCGAAAGCGTCGCGATGCGGTGACCGCCGCCTTTGTTCGATGACGAGCAGCCGAAAGCCGCCGCCGCCGCAGGGGCCGCTGCCGCCACGAGAACGACCGGAGTCCGCGTGGCGATGGTTTACGCTCCTTGCCGAGATCGGCACGGCCGCTTCGCAGCCTTCACACAAAGCACAGCGGCGTGTGCCCATGCTCCGCACACGCTGCTAAATAGGGCTTCATTATACAGCAATAATTGGGCTCCGGCAAACACAACAATTTATAGCAGCAGTGTCTGAAGGCTGGGGGGGGGGAAGGGTCAGAGAGAAAGTGGGCGAGCGAATGGAACGCTCCGAGAAGCAGCAGCAGCGCACACGATGACTACACACGGCTCAAGCGATTGACCCATTTCTCCTTGTCGCCGCTGCGTACGACGGCGGGGGAGCCGATCAGCAGGGTTCGTGCGTACGCGTCGGGGTTGCAGAGCGAGCCGGCGGACGGCCTAGGGGGCGGTAGCCTCGTGGGTGAAAGCGACCGCTGGTGAACGATCGCAGTGGCGCTTGCGCCGGGCTAGGTGCAACTGCGTGGCCACGTCAAGCGTCGAGGGCTCACTGGCGGGGGGTCACGGGACAGATTGTTGAGGCGAGTGCTGTTATCAAGCACCTATGGAGGCCGACACGGCACATTGAGGGGGTGAGTGGCCACCGAACCACGCTTACCGCAACGGGTACTCATCATTTGGGGCCGAGTCGACCTAGGGGAGGCCCAGGACCGGCTCAGATATTCGTTACTGGTGTTGGCCGTGAGCGGGAATCGAACTCGGGCCGCCGGGTTCGTAGCGCTAACCACCGCTTTGGCAGCAAACACACATGCACACACAACACACGCACGCACACGCACGCGCGCACAACGCACACGACACGCCGCCATGGAAGCGGGCAGGGGAAGGCGGCCAAGCTTCATCGAGGCCGAATCAGGAGCAGCCAATTATTCCTCTGCACGCATTTGCATCGAGTATGCAGCGCGCGGCATACTCGATGCAGATACGTAAGCGCGGCACGGCACGAGCAGCGCGAGCAGCGTGGCAGAGGTCTGTCGGCGGTGGCTGCGGCCGCACGTGCGGAACTCTGGGCCTCCTGGCGGACCGAGATAAGGACGCCGACAAAAGAGGCCGTGCAGACGCAGCTGGTGCGGGCATGATAGCGGCAGCAGTCACGGCCTCAATGCGCCCCTTTCCGACTCTGCTGCACGAGGAACGCTCAGCCAGGGATGGGGGCGGGGGGAGGAATGTAATCAGCTACACAGTCCAGAAAAATAATTACGCTGGGCTCTAATTCTGTTGCAAAAATAAATAAAAATTTCAACGTATTGTGTTGGCAGTGGGAGCACGTCCATGGTGGAACAAAAGCCAAAAGGTAACAGTGCAGCTCTGAAACTTCCTGCTCATGCCACTGCAGGCAGAAGGGCCTCCATGAGAGGGGGAGGGGCTCGTAGAGAGCCCCTCGAGAGGGTGGATCGAGGATCACTTTGATAAGAGAACGCACGCAGGTTGGCGGTGGTGAGATGTTAACTCCTTCGCCTGGTATGCAGGAGGTCGTGGGTTCAATCCTAACCCTGACGCCTGCTGTTCATTTGCGCGTTCTCCCCGTGGATTTTTTTTTATCAAGGTCTTCTGGTTTGTCCCTCCACATTCAGAAACATGCGTTTGGAGTATTTGGTTGCTATGAATTTCCACATAAGCCACTTCATTGAGCTGTCATTTGTGGCCACGTCGCTTCTGAAAAACAGCTCCATGGCTGATTGGGCCTTACCTGGTAAAATAAAACCTAGTTCATAGATTAGTTTCTATTTCAGCCACGGTCTCGGTCTGACCGACGACCGCTGTCGAATTCCGGTCAAGTCCGTTTCTGTGGATTTCATGTGGTCATTCTCCTCGTCTGATCGACTAAAGCAGTCAGACATTTAGTCACACCCCACGAGTTATTCAATATCATCAGGTCAGCCAATCGGTGAACCCAGTGCATCTTTTTATAGCCAATGATGGTTGCTATAATTGGTCTTGGTCGACACCCTTGCTGTCTCTAAATAACGGTGATAAATGATCCCAAGTCTGCATCTTCGTCAGACAGTTATGTTAAGTGGGTTTGGGCAGGACAAGTCTCTAGCTCTAGATGGCACGAGAGCAGATGTCGATAATAATTACAGAGGCAGTTAAGGAGCAGAACGCGTCCGAGAGCGATGAGATCAGTTTGTGTGCACGGTCGCTACGTGGGACAATGCAATGCAGGAACACGAGAGTTGGTGGTGGTTTTGGGGGAGAGGGAGGGATGGAGGCCTTCATCCAGCAGTGGATTGACCACGGCGCGTCAAACCGTGCGTCCAAGAAGACCCAATCGTTCACCATTCATGCAAATATGGCGCCCCATGTTACATTGCGATGACAAAAGTCCATTCGGGAATAAACTCTCCCCCCCCCCCCGCCCCCGAACGCAGGATCGCGACCAGCTGCCGGGGAACGGCGTGGCAAGTGAGCACGGGGCCGGCAGTTGCACGGCCACTGACCATCGCCTTCACTGCGGCCGACGCCCGGCGCCCCGGTCAGGCGGCGACGCTCGCGCTCCGTTGGAGTCGCCGGGCTGGCCGAGCGGGCGTCCGCCACCACGGACTAGCGCGCGGATCTCATTCACTGAAGCTCTCAGTTTGCAACAGTCGGGGCCCCCACCCCCCTTTGTCTCTTCTGCTTAAAGAAGGGCCCTCCCCCCCCTTTAGTTGCATGCATTTTTGGTCCCGCTCTGGAACAAAAACTGCACGCGTGTAATAACAGAATTCGGGGAAATGATGGTGCGCCATCGTCATCGGCCACGATCAAACCGCTGCCGCATCAGAATGTTTTTTATCGACCGGAGGAATACGATCAGCTCACGACACTCGTTTCCACAGACGCCTCCACGATGCGACGATCCCGTCCGGCGCCGAGCCACGGCGTACGAGCCGATCCGACCGCTCCATCTCCGCGGTGGACGCGGCCTTCCCTTCGACTGCCATTCAGTAGTTACCCTCGCCCCCATTGGTCGCTCTTCTCTGGTGGTGTTGTTGTTGTTTTGTTGCTCGTCGGATTTTCTCATTCTCCAGCGTTCGGAGCCACACATCAGTGTCGGCACAACTGCAGTTTCATTACAGCATCAGTTTTGTTTTTGTCTAAAAACAAGTGCCATATAAATTTATAAATTCCTCACTTCATCCTCGGTCGTATACATTTTTAGCCACGTGTTCAAGCGATTGCTTTCATGACAAATCACAACACAATTGCACATTCATTCATCACCGCCAGGATCTTTAAAAACAATGGAGGGGTGGATGTACGCGACAGCTAAAAATAAAAACCGCGCTCTTATTCCACGTCCAGGTTCCACGCTGGCCTCGCCCGCGCGATCCATCATCGATCGCTGCCCGCTCGCGACGCCGCAGGGAGCGCCTCTCTCCCCGCGGAGCCGTCGCACTCGCTGCGTTGTCCTCGGTGACACAGATCGACAATTTGCATCACGCCTCGGCAAGCACCGACGACGCCACCACCACCACCCTAATCCGACTCCCGGCTCTCACGGCCACTGCACCCGCCCCCCACCACCACCCCCACACCCCCAGGGCTAGGAGCTGCTCCCCCCACGCGGCCAGACAGATGCGAATTATGGCCCCAGTGCCCCCTGGGTAACGAGGAGCCGTGTTATGGAAATTGCCAGCAAGTCGCTCGCGGCCGGCGTTTTTTGAGTTCTGCCGCGCGTCGTTCGGCGCGATGTCCGACGTTTCGCTCCACGTGCCGGGAGCTTCTTAGACAAAACTGAATTCAAGAACCGACTGGGTTCCATTTTGTGCCAAATTATGTCCCTTCCGCTATTTAAGTCCCATTTAAAAAATTTAAACCTGTGATGACTACGGCTTTTGAGTCAGACCTTGGTTTTGGGTGTGCTATGTGTCTTGCGAGGGGCAATAGAGATATTGTTCGCTGTTGTCTTGTACAGCGTTGTGAGATGCAGTCTTGCAACGACGCTATGAGCGGCACGACCAGAAAACACGCCGGAGAGTTAAGAATAAAATAATTATTAATAATTGGGGCCACTGCCGTGCCTGCCAGCTGTGCCCCAAACCGAACGTTGATAGAAAAGATGAATCTGGGTATCAGATCTATTGTCATTTAGGAAATATTATGCACGTTCTAAATTGCATTAGCATCACTATTGTCATTCTCACCGAATTTTTTCTGGGTCGCTGGCGAACCGGAGAAGGGCACGTGGTGACTCGTAGCCACAGCCATAGTGAGATGCATACTGCATGTGGTGTGTGTCGGGTGCAGACATATATTCCGGGCCACTGACCCGGGACCGATCCGACTGCAATTAAGCATCTCATTATAACAAACGGACACAAAACGCTTCAACGTAGAGGGGCGTTTGATCATTTTTTTCACGTGAGCCACATGACTGTACGCTTAATCGCGCGTCGGAAATCGCCAAACGCGCGCGATCCAGGCGTTCGCCTTCAATCGGCGCCCCTGCACGGACATTAATCTGCACAGATAGGCCGGGGGTCAGCCGGGGTCGTTTAGAACACCCCGCGGAAATCATTTACGCCCCAACGCCCGCCTGCCCGCCCGCTCGCTGCCTGCCGCGTCCCACCCACCGCCCTGGGACGGTGCGGCGAGTCGGCTACAGCAGCAGCAACGACAACAACAGCCTGCGGCAAAGCGGTAGCCAGATGGGTGGCAGCAGGACCACCGCCGCTACCAATCGGCAGATGGGATGCACAGATCCCACGTGACACTCGGCCCCTGGGGCCGCTGGCACTGCGCCAGGCTCGAGGGTGCCTCTTTTAAAGAGGTCGTCCGTGCACGTTGAACTTATTTCGCACCTACGGTTTAGCATGGTTGGTTGCGTACAGTGCGAAAAGAAGTTCCAACATACGCACGCACATATGCGGCCAACTGTGCTAATCGGAGGTGCGGACGATCACGACAATTATAATGATGAGAGCTAACGATTCACAGCGCTGTGTCTAGCCACTCGAAAGAAAGGAAAAGGTGCAGCCCTGCAAGGGCTTGCACACATCACTGCTGACAGTGGTGTGGAAAATGTGAGAGCACCCATACTTTACCCCACCACCACCACCACCACCACCCACACTTTACCCCAACACCACACGCGCTGCCATTCCCGATCACAACCACCACGCCTGTCGTCAGCATCACTGCCAACATCACCACCACCAACACTTCCACCACCATCGCCACGTACCGGAGACGAGGATGTCGTTACGGAGTGCGCACACGGCGTACTCGGACTTGGTGAACTCGGGCAGCTTGGAGAGCGATGTCCACTCCCCGGTGATGGGGTCATAGCACTCCGTGTAGGGCAGGTTGAAGCCGCCCACCCGCTCGCAGCCGCCCACGATCACGATCACCTCCGAGCAGCCCGTCGACCTGCGGCATGCGCGTGGCAAACACGGTCAAGGCGGGTGCGTGCGACGGCCAAACTAAAACTAAACTATTTTTAGTTTCAGTTTAGTTTTTAGTTTTTCCGCAGCAACATTATGCATGTGTGTTGAACTTCTTTCGCACCGTAGAATCAGCGGTGCGCCGACGAAGACCAATGATAGCAACTGTCATTGGCTACGTGTTGGTTATAAAAAGATGTCCTGGGCTCACCGATTGGCGGCCCTGATGATATTGAATAACTAAGAGCGTGTGACTAAATGTCCGACTGCTTTAGTCGGATCAGACTAGAAGGACCACATGAAATCCACAGGCACAGACTTGACCTGGAAGTCGACATCTGTCATCGATCAGATCGAGACCGAGGCTTAAATAGAAACGAAAATGAATTTTAATTTCACAAGGTAAGGCCCACGAAGCTCTATGGCTCTGGTTCAGAGACCTGACCATCACAAATGAAAGGTCAACGAAATGGCTTACCATCATCGAGTGGAAATGTACAGCAGCTGCCAAACACCGAATGCTTGATCTTGATTATAAATGTGGAGGGGGAAAAACCGGAGAAACCGGAGAAAAATTCCATGTGACCACGGAGGGAGAAATATGGAGAACAAATCCTGCGGCTGTGGATTTTAGTGAAGCCATCATGGAGGTGGCTCAGTGGTTCAGATACACAATTTTCCACTCGCACCAAGCCGAGCCGGTGCAGGGCTAGCATGGTACGGGTGGTTTTCCACTGGCTATTTGCGGAGCCGAGCTGGAAGCAAACCGTGCTTCGTTGGCATCATAAAACACCTGAATCTGGCTTGGTGCGATTCATCACTTGAGCTCTCGTCACTTTATTTCTCTCACTCTCTGTCAATGCAGTCGTGTACAATTCCCAATGCGATTCGTTGATAGCCAAGAACGCGGATGGGCAAGTTCGTGAATAACGAGGGAATACCATATACATGGCGATACACGCGTATGCACGTGTGTTTGTTGAACTTCTTTCACACCGTATGTAGCCAACCGCCCTAATCGCAAGTGTGGGGGAAGGACAACAAACTAAACACAAAAAACTGTTCTAAAGATATGAGTTTTCATTCCAGATGATTTAAAAGTGCATAGCTGCAGTGGCTTCCTATTATCGGAAGGAAGAGCGTTCCAGACGGCCGCAGAAGTGCATCCGAAAGCCCGCGATGCGGCGACCGCCTTTGTTCGATGCAGAGCCAATAGCCGTTTCTGCGCGGATGACTGAGTTTGCATGACGGTTTATGCTCCTTGATGAGATCAGCTATCTTGAACCTATATCCCTGCACTGTGAAGTGCCTGAAGTTCCATGATGGACATTATAATAATTATAATCATTTTAGTAGATTCGGTATTCGCAGCATTATTTTGGCGCAAGATGCTGACCAAAATGGGTCGTGTCTGCCAATCGGGGTCATTGGCTCGGCTACATTACCAAAGTAAGCAATTTGCACCCGTCCGCACTTGGCAAATTTGGACCGTGACTCCTGCACACACGTCCGGCTCCGTGTGAAACAAGATCGCGGGGATCTTCAAACGTCCGCCTTGAAGCAGATGGCGCATAATTACGGGCAACGAGCCACATGGTATTAACCGGGGCGGCGGCTGGGAGCGAAACCGAGAACCCCTGCAACAATTAGAAAAGTGCTCTCCAATTCGGACCCATTGCCCCACACGCCACCTCTTCCCTGACACACGTCCCACACACGTGTGACCCTCACGGGGTCACCTCCATCGACACGACAAGGCGGAGTCCCCCACGTCCCATGGGGAGTCGCTCACCGAGAGCTGCTGCGACGATTGAGCAACAACAAATATATTTCTATGACAAACCGGCCAACGTAGAGCTGAACCCTCTGCCCTTTGGCACTGCCGTGTGCAGCGATAAATTACTGATAACGCACACCGGCCACGTCCCAAGGGCATCTCACTGGCTCTGACACTCTCAGTGCCTGGCTCTGGCTTGACGGACACGTTCGACGGAATTCAATACTAAACTAAAACAATTTATTTTGTATTTATTTTATTTTACCAGGTAAGGCCCCCTGAGCTACATAGCTCTTTTCAGAAGCGACCTGGCCACAAATGAGAGCCCAATGAAGTGGCTTATCATGTGGACATTAATAGCAGCCAAATACTCTAGGCGCATGATGTTGATTCTAAATGGAGGGAAAAACCGCAGGACCCGAAGAAAATCCATGCGACTACGGGGAGAGAGAGAGAGAAAACATGCAAACTAAAATATACAGCAGGTGTCAGGGTCGGGATGGAACCCACGACCTCCTGCATACCGGGCGATGTAGTCAACATCTCCTAGCCACCGTGGTGGCCCGTTCGAAATGCATCGGCCACTGTGTGCCGACGTCACAGTCCAAATTTTTACCACATTCTAAAATTACTCCACACACTACTCGATCGGGGTCACAAAAAGCGATCACCGCCCCCCCCCCATACTGGCAGACTTAACGCCTGGCTGCGGGCCAAGTGCTGAATCACCTTTGTTGCCGCACTGGGACAGCTGCCAATGGGTGTGCCCTCTGATGAGATGTTTAGGATGAGATACGGTGTCCGTCGCTCATCGCGTCCAGGGTATTGTCGAGACGCCCGGGCGGAAAGGAGGGCGCACGCTCTTATCAAAAAACTAAATGACGATCATTACCATCGTCGTCATTTATAACAATACTTACATTTTATACTTAGCGTCATTCATGCCAACAGCATCCCACAACGCTGTATATCTATATATAAAGGAAATTTGTGAATATTTGTGTCTGTTTTAAATGTTCAGCATACTTCCCAACATGCAACAAACTTTAAATTTGGCATGTGGGTTGCTTCCAGACTGTACACAATGCAAAAAGTATAAAAATAGACTTTTGTATTTTTGGGGGAGGGGGGTGCAATAATGGATATGGCAAGCGAGCGGTGACGTCACATTTGTGATGTCATCTGCATGCGGCAGCGTCACGCAGTGTGCCTGCTGACGTCACGCATGCCCCCCCACCCTCCGCCTAGGCCGTGTATTCATCCAAGACAAGAATCCAAGTCTCGGGCGAAGCTAAGCTAGTTAATTATACGTACAAGGACCAAATCCCATATACGTGGTTGGTTATGCACGGCGTGAAATAAGCCCAACACACACACATACACACCAAGCAATTGGAAACCCTACTACCAAAACTAAATCAAAAATGAAAAAAACAAATTAAGAAAATGGCACCAAAACAAAAAGCTCAAACGACAAAAAAGTTATCAAAACGAGTCCATGGGGTCGACTACACATCCCAGAAAACAAACTTCCCATCCAAGCCAGCAAACCATCACCTGCCGTAAGAGGGTCAAGAGGGTCCCCCCCTCCTTCCACCGAGGTTCTACAACAATGACGACGGCTCTACCGATTGGTTCTGCAACAATGATGATGGATCTACCGATTGGCAAATACTACGAGCTCCCCGCCATTCACAACGCGCACCGACCGCGTCTCCACAATCCATCGGCGGCTGCTTCCAATTACCGCAAGTTTGCAATGAATTCAGTAATTCCTGAGAAATGCAATCATGCAATCCATCAGCCGAGGCCGGCGCCTTCTGAAGCAACGTGCATTTCAGCAGCAATTTGCTTAAATGGGCAAACTCTGGGAATGTTTGCGATTTTCCGAAACACTTACTCAACTTTGTGCCATTGCATTGGCTCGGCTGCATATTTTTACAACTCGTGACAAACGCTGCGAATGGTTTTCCATCGGAGGTTGAAAGCCTTTAAGTTTCAGCTACCTCCGTCCGTCCGTCGGTCTGTAACAGGAGGGGGCACGACAGTTCTTGTAGAGACGACGCAATACGAACCGAGCCGCCGTCTAAAGTCGCGCCGCTATTAGGAAGAGATCCTGGAAAAAACCGGGCACGTTGATAAAAGTTCTCACGTCCGCAACACAAGTCGGAACGATGTACGCGCGTACGCACGTCGAACTCCTTTGGAAACGTACGTAGCAAAACCATTGTTAATTGTACAGGAGGCGCGGGTTCGTTTATAAACGCGCGCGCAAATTATTGCCCCCGACAGCGACGCGGTAGCTCCCCGTGGCTGTGAACGAATCGAATCGCTTCCCGGAGAAGACCGAAGGGGGCAGAAAGAGCTCATTCGAGAGCCCCCCTCGTGTGGGTGCGCGGCGCCTTCAAACGTTCACATACTGAGAGGTCTTGGGGCATGGAGGCCGAACGCATTTATTTATTTAATTTATTTTCTCCACGATTATCATTTTCTTGTCATGCGCATTTTTTCTCTCGTTGTTGGTGTTGTTCACGTATTCATCTTTTAGTTTTGTATTTGCTAAGTGGCGGTTTTGTTTTTTGTATCTGCGTAAGGGACTGGTTCACTGATGTGCAGCGTTGTGGGATGCGGTTGCATGAATGACGTGATATAAAATGAAATTATTACAACGGCAGCTCGGGCGCGAAGCAACGTGACCGGCCGCGCCCCCCCCCCCACTAATGGCCCCGTGGAAAAACCACAAAACAGATTTGGAGCCACACGCGCCCGAGCCAGCTCTCTCCAAGACGCGTTCCTGCGATGGGCCCGCTCGGCCTTCCTTGGCAACCGCATTTATTTGTTGGCTGTCCAAACGTTGCTGCCCCCCAAACAGATCTGACAAGAGCCAAGCCCGTGGCAGCGGGCCCGATCGGGGCTTTTCTTTGCTGGTATATTCCAAAACAACGCCAACAATGCCATCTTCTCATGTTTTTTTTTAACTGCTGCTGACAAGGGCTGGGTTAATTTGGCACCCACCCACTCCCCCCACCTCCCCCCGCTTATACCACGCCTGACGGGGGTTTAGGAGGCAAGCGAGGGGGTAGAACTGTACAGCGCCAGGGACCCGAAACCCAGCGGGACCCCAGAACACACGTTTTGGGATTTATTTAAAGTGACATTTTTGGTGATTTAGCACTGCCTAATTCACCACAGCCACTCGCTCACTCACCAGCGGTCAGTCACCTCCCTATCACTCCTCTACCGCTACTACTACTAATGCTACCATGGCCACTGTGTCCGTGAACTTCACTCCTTGATCCCTCCACTCATGCTGAGGACTCGGTCTCTACCAGACACTCACCGTTTCGTCTCATCCATCACACTGTGTTCAACCACCACAACAACACGCACCCATTCACTCACCCATTAACTCACCAACTCGCCACATTGCATGTCACAACACTCATCTTTCTGCTTATTCCCGAAGCAAACTTTTTCTTTTATCTATGACAACTTAGATTGTGGCCGTTTGTTGCTGGCACACTTTGCATTTTGGGTGATTGGGCTTGTGCTCGAAAACTGTGTTCAGAACAAAACGTGGTCATTTCACGGGTAAATACGGCGTCGGTGTGAACTACACAGCAGGACCTCTTGAAACTGGTTTTGAAAATGTAGTCATACACTAAGAGACCCCTTTGCCATCAACCGTGTTAATTTGATCAAAGTTTACATTCATTTTAGCTCGAGTCAAGCTGACTAAAACTGTGATGATATATGTATGTTGAACTTCTTTCGCACTGTACGTAGTCAACTGTGCTATTCAGAGGGGCGGGAGAAGGACAAGAAACTTAACAAAAAAGCAGTTCTAAAGAAATCAGTTTTCAATCTAAATTTAAAAGTGTATATTGCTTCAGTGGCTTCCTAATATCAGAAGGAAAAGCGTTCCAGACGGCCACAGAAGCGTGTCTAAAAGCTCGCGATGTGGTGACCGTCTTTGTTTGACGGTTAGCCAGAAGCCGCTGCTGCTGCGAGGTTGACTGGAGTTTGCGTGACGGTTTACGCTCCTTGACGAGATCTTTGGTGAGTGGTGCACAATGTTTCCCCTCCACAGAAGGTAATCAGGTCAGCCAATCGGTGAGCTCGTTCAATCATTAGACGTGCATTAAAGCAGCCAATCACCATGTTCGGCCCTCCGGGGTGCCCTGCTGCCTCGTACCATCACGTGACGAGACGACCTTAAGACTGCGTCTCCATTGGGACTCGACGCCTTAGTTTCGTCTCAGCCACGCTCTGTTCACAGGTGGGCACAGAGGGTCATCGGCGTAGACATCACCTCTCGTTCGAAGACTGTCATTAGCACAGTTGGCTACTTACGGTGCGAAAAAAATTCCAACATGCACACGCAAATACATCTAAAAAAAAACCCCACTGTCGACGAATATTTTAGTCATCGTGAACAAAACGCTACAAACCCCCCCGCCCCGCATACAGTTTTACACTGGGGCACCCCACCAAACCTCTCTCTCTCTCGACGGGGCCATTCCCTGACCAGCGACGGGCACGGCGGATTGCGAGCGCGTGCCACGGGCGAGCGCTCCGATTTGGCGCGTCGTCGTGTTACCCACGCGGGGCTGGCTCAACAAGGCCCGCGGGCAGAGACGCCACGGGGCAGAGACGACACACGCGGCGCTCTCGGCAAACGCAACGTCGCTGCGTCGCGTGTATTTTTCTCCACGGTGGCGAGATGTTAACTACCTCGCCTGGTGTGTAGGAGGTTGTGAGTTCAACCCCGACGCCTGTTCTATATTTGGACATTGCATGTGTCTCTCTCTCTCTCTGTGGTCGCGTGTATTTTTCTCCACACTTACAATCAATGCCACGTGTTGGAAGCATATGGCTGCTGCTATACATTTCTACGTTGAGCTGTCACTTGTGACAGCCAGGTTGTTGTAGCTAAGTGTGGCCTGTTCATGCTAAAATAACAAATAGTTTAGCTTTGAGTTTATACTGGTAAGAACCTCCTGGTTCCACCAGCCCACAGGGGATTATTGTGTCTGTCCATCCTGCATCCAAAAATGGGAGGGGTTGGGTGGAGAGGGGAGGGTGGGGAGGGGCTGGGTGGGGAGGGCTGGGTGGGGAGGGCTGGGTAGGGAGGGGCTGGGTGGAGAGATTGGGGCTGGGTGGGGAGGGGCTGAGTGGGGAGGATGGGGCTGGGTTGGGGGTGGAGGGTGGAAGGGGTGGGGCTGGGTGGGGAGGGGCTGGTCACCCCGTGGTGCCCTTATAAAACTCAACATATTACCTACTCACGCCGGCTTGTGCCCACCCTCACAATCGGCCATATTTGCGGAATACACCACGCCGCCGTTGACCCTGGCCATTGACCGAGCAACCCAACGTTCCTACCAGCTCCCTTCGCAGGAATGTCTTTGCCAGCGAGAATGAGCATTTTCACAAACTGCTCATCCTGGCACACACTGGGCAGGACAAACAAAGAAGGGCAATCACTTGCGTGGTCATGGAATTTGGAACGCTCTGCAGCGTGCGTTCATCATCGGAAATAATTCATCAGCAGCAGCAGCAGCATCGGCAGCCGTGATCAATCCACCGCTGGATGAAGGCCTCCTTCCGCAAGCTGCAGTCTCCCACGATCCCGCGATGCAATGATCCATCCCACCAGCGGCACACGAGATGATCTCATCGCACTGCCTCTTAGGTGGATGCCCCCTCGGTACTTCCAGTCACGTAAGAATACGGCACGGCGATGATCGATTCCATAATACTGAGAATGCAGTCGACTGTCAATTATCCGCGCTAATGATGGGGAGATGCCCGCGGATAATTCAAACTCGCGGATAATCCAAAAGTAGAACCATTTTCCACGGATCTCTGCCAAAAATCACTAATATAGGTACAAATTATAAATTAAGTTAAGAAAATTGAGTTGCTTAGTGATAACACTTTCCTAGTCCCGCGACGAATACTCGGCCCAATAAGTGGACAGCAGAGCCACGCCAATCGACATCAACCAAAATCCGCCCACTGCTGTAAAGATATGCAACTACTGTGCTGTAGAGGCGATCACGTGGATTTCGGATTAACTGGAGCAACATATTTGTTCGGTTTCAGCACGTGACTTGTAATAAACATTTCCAAAAACAACAATGCATAACTGTTTTTAGATTATTGATTTGGGCTTCAGGGAAAATCCATGAGTTATTCATTTATGTAAAAATATCAGGTGCGCGGTTAATCCGCAAATCGGATAAACCGCATGCGGATACTTAATCGAGAGTCTACTGTAACATTCTTCAATTGCTTCGCGAAAATCCACCAAATAAAACCACAGATAAATTTGATAATGGTTCAACTATTTTAATTTTACCAGGTAAGGTCCACTGAGCTATATAGTTCTTTTTCAGAAGCAACCTGGCCACAAATGATAGCTCAACGAAGTGGCTTATCACGTGGACGTTTATAGCAGCAAAATACTCTAAAGGCACGTTTCTAAATGTGAAGGGGAAAAAGCGGAGGACCCAGAGAAAAATCCACGCGACCACGGGGAGAGAGAGACAAGCAAACTCCAAACACACACAGGTGTCAGAGTCGGGATCGAGGTAGATAACATCTCCTAGTCACCGTGGCGCGCCTTTCTGATATCCGCGCCATTCTGATGGTGCGAGCGTATCACGTGGGAAGGTGCGAGCGTATCACGTGGGGAGGCGCTGTGTTCGATGGCCTTGAGGCCGTTTCGCAGCACGAGGCGGCGTTGCGATCCGTCATCCCTGCGGAGCAATGCGAGGGATGATATTCAAATTTGGACAAGGTCGATGGGAAAGGAGTGGGAACAGGAGGAGGTGGGTGCGGTCGTGTGGCTACATTATTTTAAATCTCTATTTGGAAAACTAATTTCTTTAAAATATTTTTTTCCTGTTTATTTTGTTGTCCTTCCCCCGCACCACCAATTGGCATGGGCACACACGTACATCCATCTCTCCTTCTCTCTCTAAATACCGCACCACCGAGCGAGGTCGCTCAAAGGGCGCCTGCCGAATGCTTTACTCGTTATCGGGAAAAATAAACCTCCCCGGGTCTTGATCACGATCCAGGTGGGCTGGTCAGGGGGAGGTGGTCAACAACCATCCACCCTGACCACGTGGTGACCAGGGGGTGGGGGGTTGTTTGTACCGACCACCAGCTCCCATGCGGCTCTGACAATGTCCTGCCTGACTGAGTCGGGCACACGTGTTTCAGATTACGCTGCCCGTTGTAAACAATCCGCGTGGCACGCGGGGTGCTTGAGTTACGATGCCAACTCCTCCTCGCGCCCTTGTTGGGTTCCGCGTGCGCACCGATGGGGAGCGGTGGCGCGGCGGTCGGCGCTGCGCTGCGCTACGAACCCGGACGAGTTCGATTCCCGCTCACGGCCACCAACACCGGTGACGATTATCTGAACCGGTCCTGGGACTCCACGAGGTCGACTCGGCTTCAAATGAGTACCCGGTGCGGTGTGTAGTAGAACGTCGCCACTTAAGGAGACAAAGGCGGCCGGGCGTGGTGCTGGCCGACCAACCCCTCCGTGTGCCGTGACGGCCGTCGCAGGTGCCGCTCGCTAACAGCACTTGCCCCGACAGGCTGTCACAGGCTACACGGGGTGGGGGGAACTTTGTCTTTGTGTGCCTCTGAGAGGGGGAGGGATGGGGTGGAAGATTGTTTTGAACGTTTAAAATGATTTTAAAAACGTGTTGTCAATAAGCGGCGTCGCTCGCTGAGCGAGGACCGCAAACGCACGAGAGGCTGAACACAAACTGCGCTCTTCTTTAGCCCGCTTGACGTTGTGTTTACGTTTTCAGGGGTGCCGGAGGGGTTGACCTGATCGTAAATGGTCCCCCCGCCCCCCTGCGCATCGCTGGAAATCAAAACCGAGAGCGCTGAACGCACGGCCTAATTTTCTCAATGAGCATTCTCTGGGTCGAGGGTCGACTGGAGTGAGTGGCCCGCGAGTGCTCGCAGCCGCAGCGAGATGTGTACTGGACGTGGTGCGCTGGGGTGTGCAAATGTTTTTTTCCGGAGCCATCGACCCAGACAGAACCAAGCTGAGAATAATCTCCGATGTCGCGCTTTTACGCTGTGAACACAAACAGTGGCGGGGGGGGGGGCATGGCGATCGCGCTCCCGCCTCTCTCTCTCTCGCTCGCTCTCTGGCTCTCTCCACGTGCCGCGTTGCTATAGGCTCCTGAAACGCAACGATGGAACGTGACTCCTGGGAAGACAAAGGCGGCCGGGCGCCGTGCTGGCCACACCCAGTCTCATTAGGTGCTCACCAACAGGCCCTTACTTGCCGGCAGTCTGTTGCGGCTACGGGGGGGGGGGGGTCAAATCTTTGTTTTTCACGGTCGTGCCGAGAGCTCAGCTGTGCGGTTTCCTTCGCAGCAATGATATCAGCGTGAAAGTATTGGCATGGGGGGGGGTAGCAAAAAAAATCAGACCTTGGCAAAACAACATTCTTTCGTGCGTTCATTTCCTCTATCTACAAAGCAATACGTCCAAATGCACGACATTATCACGGGTATGTAAAGGCCTAACGGGTAAAGGATGCAGCCCCAGCAATTTCTTACTGCTTGCAGCGCCGTTGGTGGAATGGTCTCCACGAAGAGGGAGCGCTAAGGCGGGCCCCCCCTGTAGCGGGGCGTTCTTGCCGGCTCTTCCAGGCTGGGCAGATGTGGACGTCTGTAGATAGAGGGCTTCATAGCTCGTCGAATTCCACCAGTCTAAAAGAAAGATTCTGACGTCTCGGGAAGAGGTTGGTACAACCCACAGCTGTTACGTATGTGCAGTATGTACGTTGAACTTCTTTCACACAGTACATAGCCAACTGGGTGAGGCCTACCATCCCTCCCCCCCGCAGCGCATCTATGCAAGTGCTGCAAATTATTTCACGCCGTCTAAACTTCTGTCGACGAAAAGGCAATGGGGTGTTCACTCGAAGTGTAAACACACGGTCGGGAAAACTCACGTCCCGTGGCTAGGAAACCAATTTGCCCCCCCTCCCCCTTTGAAGGCGTGCAAGTCGGGTGCTCCCCCCCCACGCACCATCGCATGG
Source organism: Lampetra planeri (assembly GCF_965212315.1). Lineage (NCBI taxonomy): Eukaryota > Metazoa > Chordata > Hyperoartia > Petromyzontiformes > Petromyzontidae > Lampetra > Lampetra planeri. The sequence continues at coordinate 3,021,941 of NC_136157.1, forward strand.
GAGACGCGCGCATGTGTGTGTGTGCGTGTGTGCTTGTGCGCGTGTGTGCGTGTGTGTGTGCGTGTGCGTGCGTGTGTGTGTATGCGTGTGTGTATGCGTGTGTGCGTGTGTGTGATCCCGCAGCACCCCAACCGAGTTTACAAACACAAAGTGACAGCCAGCAAAACGGGCACATTTCGGTTATTTGTTTACAAGCGCTCCATCCTCCTCCCCGCGGCAAGCGCGCGCGCTGGCAAACTGCGAGGGGTAAACAACGAGCTGCGTGATCCTCCCAGTTTGAGGCAGCAAACGGCCTCCCATTTTGTAGCTGCTCACCCCGGGCTATAAATGTCCTGATAGTGACATTGTCTTTGCGGGACAACCAATGCACGTTCACCGTCCCTCGCCACGGTGGGGAGATGTTAACTACCTCGCCTGGTATGCAGGAGGTCAGGGGTTCGACCGCTACCCTGACGCGTGGTCACGTTGATTTTTCTCCGGGTCCTCCGGTTTTTCCCTCAACAATTATAAACATTCTTGATTTGAAGCTTTCGTCACTGCAGGAATCCATACTCTTTGGTTTTGTCGGTAAAGTCATGTAGGTAGAAAATAAAATAAATCACGACATTTCTGGCTCAAAGAGTATTTATAAACATGCGTTTAGAGTATTTGGCTGCTATACATTTCCACATGATAAGCCAGTTATATAGCTCAGTGGGCCTTACCTGGAAAAAAAAATAGTTGAACAATTATAAAATGTATCTGTCGTTTTATTTGGTGGATTTTTGCGAAGCAATTGAAGAATGTTACAGTAGACTCTCGATTAATTTTCCGCATGCGGTTTATCCGATTTGCACCTAATATTTTTACATAAATTAATAACTCATGAATTTTCCCTTAAGCCCAAATCAGTAATCTAAAAACAGTTATGCATTGTTATTCTTGGAAATGTTTATTACAAGTCACGTGCTGAAACCGAATAAATATGTGCTCCGGTTAATCCGAAATCCACGTGATCACCTCTACAGCACAGTAGTTGCTTATTTTTACAGCAGTGGGCGGAGTTTGGTTGATGTTGATTGGCGTGGCTCTGCTGTCCACTTAGTGGGCCGAGTCTTCGTCGCGGGAGCAGGAAAGTGTTATCACTCAGCAACTCAATTTTCTTAACTTAATTTATAATTTGTACCTATATTAGTGGTTTTTGGCATAAAGATCCGTGGAAAATGGTTCTATTTTTGGATTATCCGCGAGTTTTAATTATCCACGGTCTCGGTCTGATCAACGACAGCTGTCGAATTCCGGTCAAGTCCATTTCTGTGGATTTCATGTGGTCATTCTCCTCGTCTGATCGACTGAAGCAGTCAGACATTTAGTCACGCCCCCTTAGTTATTCAATATCATCAGGTCAGCCAATCGGTGAACCCAGTGCATCTTTTTATAGCCAATGATGGTTGCTGGCATTGGTCTTCGTCGGCGCCGCTGCTGTCTCTAAATAATGTCGATAAATGATCCCAAGTCTGCATCTTCGTTCGGTCTCGATAATCTCCCGTCGTCACGGCGAGTGGCGCGCCGTGGCCTGTGGCCGTCATCACGCGCCCCACGATTCTCATCCCACTCATCATCACCGTCGACGATGCACTTTTAAATCGAGATTGAAAACTAATTCCTTTCAGAACTGCTTTTTGTGTTTGTCGTCGTTCCCCGCACCTCCGATTAGCACGGTTGGCAACATACATGAAACTAAAATGAAATACAACTTTTTTTAGATTTTTCCCCATCGCTCACAGCCTCAACCCAATAACCGTACGTGACTGCAAGATCCAGAAGGGGCAGAGTGTTATTCTGGCCAGGTGTGCTCCAGAAGCGGATCTGCGAGCTTCCCATGAGATAGAGAAACTAACAAAATATTTTTTTACCAGTTAAGGCCCACTGAGCTATATAGCTGTTGGCTATCACAAATGATAGCTCAAGGAAGGGAAATACTCTGAACAAACGTCGATTGTAAATGCAGAGGGGAAAAAATGGTGACACAATTCACCGGGCACGGTAGAACTGAGACGTGAAACTAATTCTCGAATCGAATCTCAACTCCCAAACTTGACAATTCCACCACTCGTGGGGTTGGGTGGGAAAATTGTCATCGATGAAAGAAACGAAAACTTAACAATGATATTACAGGTAAGGCCCACTGAGCTCTATAGCTTCCTCAGAAGCGACCTGGCCACAAATGATAGCTCAGTGGAAATGTATAGCAGCCAAATACCCTAAACACGCGATGTTGACGGGGACAGAGACCATGCAAACTACAAATACTGTATACAGCCGGCGTCAGGGTCGGTAAGAACCCACGACCTCCTCCACACCAGGTGAGGGAATTAACATCTTGCCACCGTGGCGAAGGTGGGAGCTGTTGTAAAATTTCATGCGTTTTAAATCGGGCCCCACAGCAGGGCCAGCGCAAGGTGGGGGGGGTGCTTGGGGTGGGCCCTGCACCACCAAACGTCCCATTGGTCCACCCGAGTTGATCTCCTTAGTGATGATTCACTGTTGTGGTGCCCCCCCACCCGATCCCCCAATCAATAGGAGCCACAGCAAGCTCTGCCTTACATGAATACAAATAAACATTCAATGTCCTTCCACAGCTAGATATCAATGACATAATTTTTGGGGCATCAAGGGGATGCGACGGGGTTGATGTCCGCCTTGCCCTCCCTCCCCCGCGCTCCTAGCTTCGGCTCTCTACCGCCGTCGGCGTTATTCGAACGTCCCGGCTCGCCAGGCTCTGCCGGGGGGGTGGCGGCCGGCCACCCCCGTCCGTTCGGCGGCTCCGTGGATTCCCCTCGCCGGTCACGGCCGGCGCCTCTGCCACCACGGCCGCGTCCAGGTTCAAGTTTCACGAGAGAGCGGGAGGGGGGGGGCAAGGGCTAGGCGCGGGAGAGGGGACGTGCGCTCATGGCGAGCGCCGTTAAAATGAACAACGGGAAACAAAAAAAAACGCCGTTGTGCATTCGCCCCCGCCGCAGGTTTTTTCGCGGTCGCGCCATGGTGGCTCGGCACGGTATCCCGACGTTTCGATCCACGTGCCAGGAGCCTTTTAAAGGAACGGAATACGGACGGACAGCGAGTGCGGCAGAGTTGTTCGTCGCGCGCAAGCCGGGGAACGCCGGCCGATGTGAAGCGAGGAGGCCTCTGTGCGATGGAAATGTTGGTCGTGCTGATACAGGTCCGAATCAGAATCTTAATTCATACCGGAGGAATCTGATGAGTTGTAAAGCTCCTTTGCACAGATGTCCAGTCGAAAAGTGCAGCCTTGCAAATTGCTTTAACTCGCTCCACCTGCCGTTGGAAGGGCCGCCACTATAGAGAGAGCTCCAGAGAGCCCCTCTCGAGATTAATGCGGCCTACTCTTCCACGTAGGCCACGCTTTATCCCACCCACACGCTATCTTGCCCATAGACTAACTGTGGTGTAACCATCTACACCGAGGTGGTGAGGCGGCCATGAACACAACCTGCGCTACTGTTTCAACCGCCACGCCGGCGACCTCTGGATTGCAAGTCCGTCACACCACGGCGGCGTCCGGCGCCTTGGCTCGCGTAAAACAAAAACGTTCCCGCGAGCATTACGCAACTTGCTCGCAAAGTTGTCTCCCACCCCCCCCCTGATCTCCCTTGCAATCGAGACGTCGCAGCCTCACCGGGTTTCACCGGGCCGTCTTTCTTCGTTTTCTTTACTACACAACCCAGCGCCAACCCAGTACAAAGCACCGGCCACGACGAGAGAGCGGAGGGGCGGAGGAGCAACAGAAACGTCCGCGGACAAAAGCTCCGGGTCGGCGGTGCTCCAGGGTTTAAAAGAGGAGGGCGGGGAGGGGGGGGGGGCAACACCGGGCCCTTCTGATGTGACTCTGCCACCGACATTCCCGTCGTCGCACCAGCGAACGGTGCTGCCGGCTTTTGTTTCGCGTGTGAGCTCAGCAGAGATACGAGTCAGAAGCCAAACAAAAACCAGCAAGCATCCCTCTCTCTCTCTCTGCTTGTTGGAGTAAAGGGGACGGGGCTCAACGAGGGAGTAACTCGCGCGCAAAGCTCCGGAAAGATGGATTCTCGCAAAACGACGGACTACACGACAAACGGCGGACGTCTATTCATTTAATGGATGGCGCGCGGGGGGGGGGGGGGAGAGCTGCCACCTTGCGATACGTCAGCAGCGATTGTTCATTGGGTTAACTGGCCCCCGGCATAGGAATATGGAATTTCCACCACCGGCTCGGGGCTGTAAACAAACGAGAGATGGGTGCTTGTTTGCGAAGGCAGCCACACGGACTTTGAGATGTCGAAATAGAGGTGTGCAAGAATAAATGTGTGCATTCATATTAATACACGTAGCTATTTAAATAAGAGGGCAGTCGGGCATGAAGACAGAGCGTCGCACGCACGTTCGGATAGCCGCAGAGTCGCGTGGAAACGCAACCAAAATGACAGCCGAACCGGGACTTTCGATAAAACACATTTGGCGGGGCCACACATCGACACGCCCCTTGGCGTTGTCCGACAACGAGGCGAAGGATCACGTGTAATGACCACGTTGACAGAGGCCCTTGACAGAAGTGAGTGAATGCGCTAACAGTAGGCACACCGTGTCACCAGGTCGAAAGTATCCCCCACCGCATGCCCGATGAGCACGGCCAAGACGCTTGCAGTGAGGGATGAATAGATATGTCATTTGCGGCCCATTGCTAAGTGGTCGGCTTCACGAGGTAGTGTCAGGCGTAAGGTCAGGGGTAGGGTTAGAGATAAAGTCACAGGTAGGGTCAGGGTCAGGGGTAGGATCAGGGCCAGAGTCATAGATGGGAGAGGATGAGAAAGATCAGGAGGAGAGGAAGAGATCAGGAGAGGATGGGGTGGTGGGGGGGAGAGGCCACAGACCTGCGTGGCCGCGTGCGTGACGAGCACATCTCGTTGCCGAGCACGTGGAAGCGCCGCGCCTCGTGCAGCAGGCCGTAGCACTCGGGCGCCGAGCGCACCATCTCCTCGCCCTCCACCGTCTGCACGAAGTAGTCGGGCTGCAGCAGCGGCAGGCGCACGTTGTCGAGGACGTCGCGCAGGGCGCTGCGCCGTTCCACCGCGTTGTGCTGCACCCAGCGCATCACCGCCTGCGCGCGCAAGCGAGCGTGCGGGAGCGCGAGCGTGCGGAGGGGGCAACGTCACGACGGGTAGGGAGAGAGGTGCGATAGTCAGCGGGCGCGGTCCCGCGTGGTCATCGGCACCCTCACCGTTTGTTATCATCATCATTATCATAATTTCTTTAGAAATGCTTTTTGCGTGTTAGTTTGTTGTCCTTCCCCCGCACCACCGATTAGCACGGTTGGCTACGTACGGTACAAAAGAAGTTCAACGTACGTACGTACACACACGTTTGTCAAATTTGGCTACATTGCACCGCAAATTACGCAACTGGAATTGCACTCAGCAGCCATCGCCGCGACTCCTAAAACCTGGCAGGATCCCTCCTGTAAAAGAATTACGTGACTCTGTGTGAGGCTTTCCTGGGTCGATGAGCGGAATAAATAAATAAGAATAAATCAACAACACGTGGATTGACCACGGCTGACGGCGGCGGATGGCATACAGAGCCAATGCTGACCCGCCCCTACTGGGCATCTGTGTAAAAGAGCTTCATAGCTCATCGGATTCCTCCAGATTCTGATTCTGATCATTTGTGATAGCGTGTGCATTTTGCGGGTAGTGGGGAGCGGTGGCGCAGTGGTTAGCACGCCGCGCTTTGAACCTGGAGGGCCGAGTTCCATTCATGGCCAACACCAGTGATGGTCATCTGAACTGGTCATGGGCCTACCCTAGATCAACTCAGCCTTAAAATGAGGTCTGAAAACATCGCCACTGGGGAGACAAAAGTGATCGGGCATGATGTTGGCTACCCACCCACTAATGTACCATTTCGGCCTTCATAGGTGCTACTCGCTCACAGCAGTTGCCGCAACAGTCTGTGATAGTGTGCGTATTTGTGATGATAGTATGCATTTTGTGTTTTGGGTGTGTGTATTTGTGATCATAGTGTGCGTATTTGTGATCATAGTGTGTGTATTTGTGATCATAGCCTGTGTATTTGTGATGATAGCGTGCGTATTTGCGATCATCGCGTGCGTTTTTGTTGCGTGCGATGGGTGCCGGGGAACGGCGGCGCAGTGGGCCAAGCAGCGAGCGTCACCTCGAAGACGGTCTCCTCCTTGTCCACGACCAGCTCGTCGTTGGAGACGTAGTCCACGAGCTCGTCCTTGGGCAGCTCGAGGAACTCCTGGTGCTGCACCACCTCGCAGAAGCGTTGCAGCGCGAACGCCGCGCACTTGCTGTGCAGCGACTGCAGGGAGTGCGCGTCGGCAAACCGCTGCAGTCCCAGCACGTTGCACGGGTCCAGCTGCTCCTCCAGGAACTTGGCGCAGGCGGAGCGCAGCGCGTGGATCTGCCACGAGCGAGGAACCGGCCGTTAATAATTCGTAACTCGTTTTTTTTTTTCCACTGGCGCAAACAGAGCCGTGCCGAGCCACCGGCCCGCGTCGTTTTTTTTCCCCGCCGTGGAAGGCGCTCAGCTCTGTCACCGCGCGCGGCGGACGACGCGGCGACGCTGCAAGGCATTTACAAACTGGTGGTCGGAAAATAATTTGCTCCCCTTATCTGGGTGCACCCACTGGTTATAAAAATACTAAAGATTGATAATAACTTGCAGCATTTGGTGTTAGCGCCGATCTTGTGGCGGCATGGCTGTCAGGAAGGCAAAACGTTTCACAGGCATCGACATAGCTCAGTGGGCCTTACCTGGTAAAGTAAAAAATTGTTTATATTTTTGTCAATTTTTTATATTTCTTTTTTATTGTTTTATATTCATATTATTTTATTATTTCCCTTCTACGTGACTTTACCGAAAGAACCAAGAAGATGAATCCCTGCAGTCACGAAAGCTTTAAATCGAAAAATAAAACTAAACTATTATTTTATCTTACCAGGTAAGGCCCATTGAGCTATTTTTTAGAGGCGACCCGGCCACGAACGATAGCTCGACGAAGTCTTTGTCCGATGGCTAAGCTAGTGGTGGGGTAGTGCCCATGTGGTGGGCACGGTGTGGTTGGCATGGGCCCTAAAAGCATGGAAAGCATTGGGAGTTCCTCAATCTTTAGCCCAGACACCTGGGCTCCCCCCATTCTGTGCAGTTGCACTGCCTGCACATTGAATATATACAGGGTGCTTAAAAAAATGTTACCACTTAAATGGGACTCATCTTCTTGGTTCTTTCGGTAAAGTCACGTAGAAGGGAAATAATAAAATAATAAAAATAAAACATAGTAAAATAAACATAACAAAATACAATTCTCACGACGTTTCAGCCACAACGCAAGCAGCCGTCCTCAGGTGAAGAACAGGTCTGTCCCTTTTACGTGACTTTACCGAAAGAACCAAGAAGATGAATCCCTGCAGTCACGAAAGCTTTAAATCAAATTTTTTTTATTTTGGTTGCACAGGAGGAGATGATGTTGCTGTGTGTGTAATCCACACAGTGTAGTTTGCGGTGTCATTTATCGGAATTTGCACAAATGTTGACGATGTACGTATGCACGTTGAACTTCTCTCGTCACCCCCCTGCACCTCCGCGGTAATCGGAGGTGCGGGGGGGTGGGAGGAAAGGACAACAAACCAAACACAACACCTCAGTTGTAAACAAATGAGCTTTCAAGTTATATAACCGTGTCACGGCCGCTGCCGTTCTGCAGGGGCTAACGCGCCAGCCTGGGGGGGAAGGGGGGCAGGCGGGGTGTGGGGGGCGCCACCTGCACCTGGAAGAGGCTGGCGGTCTCGAAGAGGTACTGCACGTTGTCGGTGGTGATGCGTGCGCGGCCCGTGTACATGTACTGCAGCAGCTGCTCCATGGCGGACGCCTGGATGCCGTTGATCTCGACGATGGTGGCGCGGCTCTCGCGGTGGTCGTTGCAGAACATGGCACGGAAGTAGGCGGAGCAGGCGGAGAGGACGGCGCGGTGGCACGGGAACTCGCAGCCCTCCACCGCCACCATCACGTCGGTGAATATGCGATCCTACGGGCGGCGCAGGGAGGGCAGGGGCGGAGGGGGGGGGGGCAGCACCGCTGTTATCTCGACGACGGTGAGGCAAGTAAGCCGCCAGCGAAAATAAAACAGAACTTTCGTTTTCTTTTCACGTTAAGTTTATTTTACGTTTTGTACGTATGTACGAAGAACTTTGAAACATAAGAATAAAGTTTTACCCTTTCTGGCAATAAAACAGGAGGTGTTAAGATGTTCAAACACCAAATAGAAACCTTTTGCAAGGAATCAAGTTCGCATTAACCAAACGTAGTTGTGGTGAACACCTGTTTAATTGCCATAAAGGGTAAAACCTATTCTTACTTTTCAAACTTTGATACTGGCAAAAAGGTCCCATGATAGGTTGAACTTTGTTCGAACCGTACGTTGTATTCACTATATAGTATGTATTACAGTATTACACGCTAATGTTCAATATTTATTTTTATTTACGAGTTTCAACTAGAACCAAAAAACATTTTTTTTTATTTGACCAGGTAAGGCCCACTGGTCTATGTAGCTTTTTCAGAAGTGTCAAAAGATAGCTCAACGAAGTGGCTCATACCACGTGGAAATTTATAGCAGCCAAATACTCTGAACGCATGACGTTGATTCTAAATGCGGAGGGGAAAAAAACCGGTGGACCATCGAAGAGGGGTCCCTTTTAGTCACATTCGCTTCACCGTCGTAGTCATCGTAGTCGGCCATGATCAATCCACTGCTGGGTGAAGGCGTTCCCCAAGCCATCGCCAATTCACGACGGTCCAACGGCGCAGCCTTCCACTCATCTCGATCGATTTGATCGCTCCATCTCTCACCCCCCTACCCCTCCCCGGCGGACGTTCCCTCGGGCAGGTTGCTCCGCTGCCCTTTACCCTGGCCGTTTGCTGCCCTTTACCCTGGCCGTTTGCTGCCCTTTACCCTGGCCGTTTCAGGATCCTGCAACGCCCGTTGCCTCACAGCGGGGCGTTCAAAAGGTCCGGTGAGGTGATTTCAGAAAATGAGTGGGACTCGTGTGCTGACGTAACGGCCCAAATCATGTGCAGGTTATTTCATTGGGTAACGCCACATAACAACGTCTGCCCCCCCCCGCCCCCCCGTACCGTAATCATACTGCGGACGACACCCGTCGGCGGAACACAGCGCCTTCGCGTGAAGACAGCCTTCGCGCTACGATAACGGCGCGTGGGATCGTAGCCACTGGGGACGTGTGTGCTGCGCGGTTGCTCCGGAGCACGCGACCCAGAGAGACCCGGGTTGCCAGGCTATGAAGGGGATTAAGGGCCGCGTGTGGGTGGGGGACAAGCCCTGGTGGTTGACCAGGGGGCAGGGGGGGCCCGGGCAGTGCCGACTTTAGACCTCGGCAACGTAGGCATTTGCCGAGGGCGGTGACAGATTGCCGGGACTCGGGAGGGGGCGGCGGGTGTCGGGTTCTGCGGCCGGGCGGCCGTGATCGGTGGGCGTGCGAACCGCTGATGCTTCGGCCACATCGCTGGAGATGCCAGTGCGCGTGCGCGCGTGTGGAACGCGCTATCGGCCGGAGGGGGGGGGACAAAACACAGTGCCCCCCTCGCCCCCCCATTTCATTCCTCGCACCAGGTCCCCATGCCAACCGCACTACGCTCCGCCACTGCTGCGCTTCAGCCACGGGCGCTTGGCTACAACCACGGGACAATTTACCGGGGCCGAGATATCTCGATGTCGCACGGTGGCTAGGAGATGTTAACTGCCTCGCCTGGTATGCAGGAGGTCGTGGGTTCGATGCCGACCCTGACGCCTGCTGCCGTATATTTGTAGTTTGCGTGTTTGCCCCCTTGTGGTCGCGTGGATTTTTCTCCGGTTTCTCCGGTTTTTCCTTTCACATTTAGAACCAACACGTGTTCAGAGTATTTGGCTGCTATACATTTACACGTGATAAGCCACTTCGTTGAGCTATCATTTGTGGCCAGGTCGCTTCTGAAAAAAAATAACATAGCTCAGTGGGTCTTAGCTGGTAAAAGAAAAACTTGGCGAGTTTTAGATTCTTCCATCGATTCTGACACGCACGTTCAGATGCATGCATCGTGAGCGTGCTAATCGATTGCAATCAACAAAGTGGAGGACACATACTCCCGCACAGAGCCCACTGATGACCCCCCTGGTTAACCACTGACATTAACCCATGACCTCCCAAGCCATAATCTTGGTACACAGCATGCAGGGACATAGTGGTGGCGCTAAGCAAAAAAAAATGTTTCAACCCCACCCCGCCTCCTCCTCTCCCACCCTCCACCTTTCAATTCGTAAATTCATAGTGAGATGACACACGAGAGATGCAGACGAGAGATATAGGGAGAGCAGGAAAAAAAGACAAACACAGAGTCGGAGTGAGATGAGAGGAGAAGTGTAGATAGGGCAGACGCGAGAGATGTTGTTTACGCACGTTAGCTTGTTGTGTTTGTTAGGGTTTGAACTAGGGCTGATATTTTTATGCAACCCTTTTCTTGCATGAATCCCGGGCCCCGCGAATGGCCCATCCGTTGCCCCGAGCTCTTGCTTGGTTTGCTTGTGCCTATCGCTGCCGCTTGTGCATTACAGAACCTTTCAGACAAACAGAAGAACACGGCCATGAAGCTACACATACAGACTGAATTAGCCTTATAGGTGACCAAGTAGGAGCCAATACTATCAGTGTATAGTACAACCATATAATCCATAACGGTCAAAGGTTAAGCTGCGTGCCCTTAAGCATGCAGCTCACTGATTTATGCACGCATAAAGCGCCCAAATGCTCCACAGCCAACTCCAGTCCTCGCGACCCATCATCTGTGCCCGATTTTGTATCAGCGCTTGAACGTGTGGGTTATTTTTTTTAATCATTTAAAAATAGAGCCTAAATATATTAATTTTGAATGATACGAAACCCCCCCCCCTCCCTCGGATTTGGTTTTATTTGCGAAGTGATGTCACAGGAAGCGACAGGGGCGCCACGGTGGCTAGGAGATGTTAACTACCTCGCCTATATATTTGGAGTCTGCCTGTCTCTCTCTCTCCCCGTGGTCGCGTAGGTTTTTCTCCGGGTCCTTCGGTGTTCCCCTCCACATTTTGAATCAACGTGCGTTTATAAAGTATTTGGCCGCTATACATTTCCACACGATAAGCCACTTTGCCGAGCTATCAACTGTGGCCAGTTCGCCTCTAAAAAAGAGGACCCTTACCTAGTAAAATAAAAAATAGTTTAGTTTACGTTTCATTAAGGCCATGACAGGAAGTGACGTCGCCCGCGGCGTATCCCCACGGCAGGAAGTGAGGTCGACACTCGACACGAGGATGGCGGAGCTCACCTTCAGGCGGAACTCATTGAGGGCGGCGAGAACTCCCTCGGCGTGGGGGCTGCCGGCGGAGAATTCGAGCAGCTCGCTGGCGGCCGTGCCGCCGGGCGTCTTCGACTCGAGGTTGAGCACCTTGCGCTTGCTGGCGGGGGACTCGCGCACGCTCTCGCCCGCCCCGGCGCGCGCGTTGCGCCGGCCCAGGATGAGCACCATCTTCGCGGCCACTGGCGAGTGTCACCGTCGGACGTCGCACAGGATCGAGCGCGCAGTCGTAGTGGTGGCGGTGGCCTTCTCCCTGAGGGTGGACAGCGAGGCACGCACGTGGCTCACGTGTTGCACGTGCACAGCGTGCGTTCAATGTCACGCGTGTATCTACGTGCCATCGTCGTGTGTATGGGCAGTCCCCGAGATACGGACATCCGACTTACGAACATCTGCACTTGTGAACGAAGTGCCCTAAGATGATATTTTGAACCATCCGACTTGTAAACATTCGGTCGTACGAACCGAACCGCGGAACTATTTTGGTTTGGCGGAGCAATTCTCCGCGAGATGTAATTAGTCCCATCATCCTGTGTAATGAGTTCCAGCGTAAGCCAGCATCAGGACCTTATTTAATGTTTAACTTACTAGACAGTATATTCTACATTACTGCATGAAAATGTAAAATATTTCGTCATATTTATGAGTTTAACAAAGCTTTCCTTCTTTGTTGAACCATAACACATTATATATATATAAATACAATTGACGATTGAGTTCTCAGATACAAAGAAATCGACTTACGAATGGGTCTAAGGTAACCCGTTCACAAGTGGAGGACTGCCCATAAAAAAAGATCCCCTATATAGGGGCAAGTGCTGTTCACCAGCACCTATGAAGGCCGACACTGCACACGAGGGGGTGGGTGGCCAGCGCCACGCCCGGCCGCCTTTGTCTCTATATTTACACACAGCACCAGGTACTCATTTGATGCCGATTCGACCTAGGGGAGGCCCAGGACCTGTTACAGATAATCGTTACTGGTGTCGACTGTTAGCGGGAACGGAACTCGGGTCGCCAGGTTCGTAGCGCAGCGTGCCAACCGCTACAAAGATCCCCCGTATAGCCTTAACAGACTGTAGGGGCAAGTGCTGTTAGCGAGCACCTATGAAGGCCGGAACGGTACACGAGGGGGTGGGTGGCCAGCACCACGCCCGACCGCCTTTGTCTCCCCAATGGCGATGTTTACACACCGCACCAGGTACTCATTTAAGGCTGAATCGACCTAGAGGAAGCCCAGGACCGGTTCAGATAATCGTCACCGGTGTTGGCCGTGAGCGGGAATCGAACCCGGGTCGCCAGGTTCATAGCGCAGCGCGCTAACGGCTACACTACCGCTCCCCAACCGCTACACAACAACAACAACCGCCATTCGCCACTAAGTGGCGGTGACGTCACCACGACGCACGCACACACACGCGCACACGGTGACGTGCAGATTACATCGAGCGAGTCTCGCTCCTCTGCACCCCCCACGTGTCCGTCACGGCGTTGGCGTCGCGCGTCGCAGCGTCGGTCGCAGCGTCGGTCACAGCGAGATGGATGAGGAGGGCCCCGGGTGTTCACCACCATCTTGGCTGCCATGACCTCAACAGCTTCAAGATTTTTTCGAGGATTATGAATATTTTTCCTCCCAAAACCCTTTGTCTTTACATGACAGTATTTTGCATTTCTTTGGAAGAGCGGACATTTTTTCGTCTCTCTTTTTGCTCTGTTATTGCCGTACTTTGTATCGTGTTATTGCTGCTTTTTCTGCACTGGTGGGTGACCCCAGGTCACCCGCCCTGGCAAATGAGACCCACCCTGGTACCTTGCGTTCTCACTTAGTTCAATCAGAATATGCCCGAAACGTAACCCCAACATTCTACCACGTCATTCAAAACCATGGTGCTGTCGAGTTGAATTTTTTTAAGAATGAAAGTCCTGGAAATACTGGGCGAATAAAGGGATGGGACACCCCAGTCTATCCGTTTTCCGTGCAAAACCCTCATTATTTCCATGCAGACCATAATTAGGCCATATATAGTACCATTTTTTTTTACTATAAAAATGAATCTATTTAAAAAACCAACCAACCAAAACAAAAAAACACAACTGAATTCTGGAAGAACGAATCCACTTTTGCATTCGTCACTGCGCAGTCCAGGACTAAACTGGGACGACGCTGGTGCGTGATGTTTCTGCGCCGCTTGGAGACACGGCAAACAGCACCGACAGCATTGCTTTTGCACGCGCGACCGTATTTTTTGAAAAGGCACAGAAAGACGCGCGAAAAACCACTCGGGCCCCTGTGCACTACGCCAAAAAAAACCCATCGGCATTTCCTGGAGAACTGCATTGTGGTCCCCTTGTCTGAGGTCAACATCAAATACTATTTGAGCGATTGAGACCGACGGACAGGCAGCTGTGATATGGCGAAGGACAACTGTGGACCGGTTTTGTCCTCATCGGCACGGTATAGTCACCAGTGCCTACTGCTGGAAAGTCTGCCTGTGGGAACCATACGTAATAATAATTAACATTCATTTGTAGGACGCCTTCCACTAATATCCCAATGTACTCGTGGGCCTATGACGCTTTTCCTTCTGTAGAATTATTTTTAGGATATTTTTTCTCTTTATTTTTTCAATGATGCCTCTTCCCACCCTGAGAAACCCTTTTATATTAGGGGGGGGGGGCACGGTAGACCCCACACGAACGATATTCCGAGGACCCTCGATACCTTAACGGGCACCGCCGTATATAACGATGCCCATTGTCGCATGAACAACGCGTGGAGGGACGCCCCCCCCCACGCCGCACGGAGCGAGCCAAGCGGCTGATAACGCAGCGCATTCTCACGCGGGTATTTCAAGAGTCGTTAATAAGTCAGACGCCGACAACACTCTGTAATGCCTCGCTGTCAGCTGGCGGCGTGGGTGACTCGCATTAAATGCCGCAGGTCCCCCGAGGGAGGCATGGCCGACAACACCTGGGAATGACAGTGACCGCCTCGGGCTGAAATTCACGATGCGGTGATGCGCATTACATCACCCCCCCCACCGCCGTGGCGACTTCGGCAAAGCGGCCGCCGAACTACTGACTGTGCGCAATCCCCATGCGCACGCTGCCGTGCACAACGAAGCCACAGCGTCGTTGTACACGCAACCTCCGATGGGCCACGGTTGCCTAAGTACGGTGCGAAAGAAGTTCAACGTACGTACGTACAGGGCCGCATTAAAATGTTTACAGTGGAGGAATCCAATGAGCTATAAAGCTCTTTTTCACAGAAGTGCCATTAACGGCTGGGTCAACGCCGACCGAACCGCCGAGTATCAGGTACAGGGCGGCACGTTTATAGAGACCCCCACTGCCGCAGGGAAAACGACGCTGTAGTTTAAAAAGCCTCTCCCCCTTTCTCCCACCACTCTCTATGCACGTGAACACTACCCCCTTGTGCGGAGGTCACCCTTTCAAGCGCTCTCCAGGCTCTACCCTGCTGACTTCGAGAAATACGATGACACCTGGGCGATTTGGTCAGCATTGTGATCGGCGCCCGAATACACGACAAGGGCATTTCAAGTTCTGACTCCTGTGTCCCAGCCCGCAGGTAAAACAAAACACACACAAAGTCCCCTTCCGATACGGAGGCGTGAACCCACACCCGACGGCGCGGAGGCGTCGCAAGCACAAAACCAGCGGAGTCTCCGGCGTCACGCTCGGCTGGAAGCCGACTTTCCGGGAACCGTTCCGGAAGACGGGCCGACAAAGTGAACTCGAGGACAAGCGGCGTCCCGCGACGTCGCCGGTGCGAGATGGCGAGCGACCGCTCCGGTCCTCCGGAGGGCGACCGACCGTCCCACCACCCCGCGGCTGCTTCTCGCTCGCGGCGTTGCGCGGCGTTGCGCTCGGCAAGGGTCGTGCTCGGCAAGGGGAATGTAAACGTGGAAGGAAAAACCCGGAGGGAAATCCATGCGACCATAGGGAGAACACGCAATCTCCAAATATACAGGCGTCAGGGATGGAAGTTAACCCACAACCTCCTGTATACCAGGCGAGGTAGTTAACATCTCGCCACCGTGGCACCCTCAGCCTTGACCGCCCCCCACCCCCAGCACTCTCCTGAAATCCCGCCACCCTTTCTTTTAAATCTAGATCGATAACTAATTTCTTTACAAATGCTTTTTGTGTTGAGCTTGTTGTCCCTCCACCGCACCTCCGATTCGCATGCTTGGCTGCATGCCGTGCCAATTAAGTTGAACGTACGTACAAGAGAGCAGAACAAATGATGGGAGCACACGGGCAGCTGCTGCCTGCCCAGTGAGGCTGTTTAGCGGTGGCAGCACCACAGAAATCCACCAGCTCACAGCCAGCGCGCCCTTGAATGGCTTAAAGAACCCGGGCAATGATTTCTAACTTTAGTTGCCATTGCAAAACTAAGTTGCTTATCTCTGCAACGTGTCATACGAGTGAAGAAAAGGGTGACGTGCCTTTCAGAACATATAGGTCAATAGTAAAAGAAAGTCAAGGCAATAATCGCTTGTCTGCATCGTTCATGAATAAAATGCGACTGTGTAAGGTTTTGACAGTTGTGCTGTAGAGATGCTTGCGGCTTGCGCCCCGCGTTGTCAGGAATGATGTCCGGCGTGTCGCTCCACGCTCTGGAAGCTTCTTCGGGAACTTGACCACCACAACGAGACGTCGGTAACGAGACGAATACCTCTCGGCGGCCGATCAAACCGCTCGCACGCGACCATTGTCCTTCCCCCGCGCCTCCGATCAGCACGGTTGGCTACGTGTGGCGTGAAAAAAGTTCAACGTGCATTGAGGGAAAAAATGTTGCCCGGCGGAATATTATGCAAATGTTCGAGTGGCAGCGTCGCTGTTCTCGTCAAGGTGCACGAACCATCATCACGAGGACGCTGGTCGTCCTCGCAAGCAGCGGCTTCTGGCTGGCCGTCGAACAAAGACGGTCACCGCAACGCGCACTTTCAGACGCGCTTCTGCGGCCGTCTGGGACGCTCTTCCTTCCGATATTAGGAAGCCACTGGGAGCTATGCACTTTTAAATAACTGCTTTTAGGGTTTTTTGTTGTTGTTGTCTTTCCCCCCGTGCCTCCGATTAGCACGGTTGGCTACGTACGGCGGCGCGAAAGAAGTTCAACGTACACACACATACAGAGGTTGGGAATTCTATCCCGGTAGAAGCGGGCCTCCCTTGGGCTGCATGTACTGTCCAAGCCTCAGGCCTTCATCGGCTTCCAGTTGGGGAAATATTAAGAGGATGCTGCGTCTTTTGGTTGTGGTGTAGGGTTCAGAGTTATGGGTCAGGATTAGTTGGGGATTAGGGTTAGGAATTAGGGATTATGGTAGGCGTTTAAGATTAGGGTTTAGTTTTAGGGGGTAGGGTTTAGGATTGGGTTTAGTGTTAGGGATTAGGGTTGGTGTTATCTTGTTAGGAACAGTAGAAACCTAAGACTTTCTCTCCGATGACTTTGGTTATCGGGTCGCACACTGCATGCTCGTTGTTCGGCATGATGTCCGACGTTTCGTTCAACGTGCCGGGAGCTTTTTCAGGAAAGCATCGGAGAGCGCCAACACATCAAAACACCTGTGCAATCGTCGCTGGCACAGGGCGAAGCATTCGTCTCAGTCAAAATCAAAAGCGAAACTGTCTCAGAAGCTCGTGCACGCATGAACGAACGCATGCACGCACGCTCACACGCACGCACGCGCACCTGACCGGTCCGAAGCACTGGCGAGCGGCCGCTCCTCTCTCACTTCAACAAAGCGGCACGTGCGGCGTCCGTGGCCACAGCCAATGAACAACGAATTTGCTCGCGTCGTTTCGCGCGGCGACCGCGTCTGGAGCGTCTCCAAGATGCCAAAAGGAGAGCCCCCCTGGCGCTCCAAGCCGAAGGCCACAGTATCCCTTCATAGACAACGAGAGACGGCGGAAACGCAGCACAGCGCTTTGAAGGTTTGAATCCGCAAAGTGCGTAACGCTGTGGCGCGCGTCGGTGCAGGCGGATTACAGCAACGAGAGGCGGCACCGACGACGTCCGGGCAACGTTCGCGTCACACCACGTTCGTCAGGACGGAGCCGATACCACGATGGACACGAAAACCAAAATTCTATCCTACGCTATTATTTTTAAAACCGCATCGTAACGTGGAAGGTAAAGGCGCAGCCCTGCAACTGCTTGCCCTCGCCGCCGCTGGCACCACCGCCCTCCGCAAGAGACAGAGGTCTAGGAGGCCCCCTCCGAAGGGTATTGGGACCACTCTTCCACACTGGCGCAGATCTCTTGGAAGATTGGGAGTACCCACACTTGACCCCACCACATGCGACCTACCGCACGCAATTACACCGCTGACAGACGCCGGGTGGTGTTGATTGGGCGAGGTGAGCGTGGCGGATTTTAGAAAATCCTGACACCAAATGCCGCTCTGGGGGATGGAGCCTGCGACCTCTGGCTTGGAAGTCCAGTGCCGCACCCGTTCCCATAGATGTGCAAATGCCTTGTACACCTACAAATGTTATTGCCGATGTGCAAATACGACTGGACATCTGTGAAGCTACCGGGCATCTGCGAAATTTGACCTTCATAGCTCATCGAATTCCAACGAGTACATATATATAAAAAAATCTAATTCTGAATAACACGGTGTTACTTTCATTATTTAATCTTGATAACGTCCTTTCATTACTTTGTCTTGACGATGTCCGTCACACACCTGCTTGTAAAAAAGGAGGGGGATTTCTTTTTGTTTAAACAGTTCCAGTAAACGCCCCCTCCTCTGGTGGAATTGACCTGGTTAGGAATTGCGCAACATACATTCAAAGACGTATTTATTTTTAGCCAAAATGGTAAGTAACCTTTCCTCAGTGCGACATACACTACACGCACGTAACACTAGAAGTCGAAGATCCCTCGTGTAGCCTTTAACAGATTGTTAGGGCAAGTGCTGTTCGCGAGCACCTTTGAAGGCCGGCACGGCACGCGAAGGGGTGGGTGGCCAACACCACGCCCGGCCGCCTTTGTCTCCCCAGTGGCGATGTTTACACAAACCGCACCGGCTACTCATTTGAGGCTGAGCCGACGTTCCTGCACACACAGCTTGCGGGTCGTGGGGGGTCGTGGGGGGTCATTTGCCCACGATTCTTCACCTTTGGTCGGTGCGTGTTGGTAAAGGTGGGCGGGGTGGGGGGGCACAAACGCTGGGAGCGTAGTGCAGTACAACAACGGACTCTGCTGCACTGCGCGCTGCTGACAACGCCGTCTCGCTGCAGTCGATAGCAACCTGCGTTGGCGCATGGCGGTCCCCCACCGTCCCAGCGCTGCCCGGGCTCAAGCCGGCATAGTTTCGGAAACTTGACGAGATAAAATCGCATTCCCGGGGCGATTTGGATCCATACGGCGTAAAGTACCGAACTCTCATCTACCCCGTTACCCGTGGCCCTCTTCTCAACCGTCGCATCCGGCGTCATCTGGACAAAGTTCCCGAAGTTCCGATTTAAATTTCGATTTAAAGCTTTCGTGACTGCAGGGATTCATCTTCTTGGTTCTTTCGGTAAAGTCACGTAGAATGCAAATAATAAAATAATAAAAATAAAACATAATAAAATATTTTTCACGACGTTTCAGCCACAACGCAAGTAACCGTCCTCAGGAGTCAGACTCTGTCTCCACCTGAGGACGACTACTTGCGTTGTGGCCGAAACGTCGTGAGAATTATTTTATTATGTTTTATTTTTATATTTTATTATTTGCATTCTACGTGACTTTCCCGAAGTTCGTTTGCGCAGCCGAGTACAACGACCCACGGTTTCATGTTCACAGACGAGTGGAGTCGCGCGCGGCATTATAATTGTCTGCGGACTTCGATCCTTCCCCCCCCCTCGTGGATTTGGTGGAGTCAAATTTGGAGATAACCCCAGCAGATAATAGGACCTGTGATATTGAGTCCCCCCGTGATTAATGGCCGATACGAGTTCTCCTGCGTTACTGTTGCATCCACTAGGTACGAGTGCAAGTCAGTCACAACGCCAGACTTCCACTGAATGATTCATACAAAAACAGTCGGGCCGAACATTTCTCGACACTGATCTCTTGTTTTCCATCATTCGTGGAAAAAACATAAAGTGCGCATTTATTTCATTATTTTGTGCACCGTTTTTTTTATTACAACATCGCCATTCATAAGGGGCTCTCATTCGAGAGTCAAACATCGGACACCGCGTGGCTTTGGCATTCCTCGAAGACGCTGGTGGAAGGATCAACCGCAGCAGAACGCCAACGGGCCGATGCGCGCATCGCCTTCACGAACGCAAATAAAGTAAGGGCACGAGCCACAGCGGTGCGATTGTGGCAATGCAACCCAAACTACGGGGCCATACGGTAAACAACCATAGTGCACGAAACTACATCCCGACGCTCCCCTGAAGTCCTGTGGTAGCTACCAGACGTCCACTGTTAATTAGCTCCTGAACATGTTGCCATCGCACGCAAGGATCGAATAAGGGCTTGTTGGAACCATCAAAGACAAGGATCCCCCGTACAGCCTTAACAGGCTCAAGGGGGACGAGAGCTGTTAGCAAGGAGCACCTCTGGAATTGTGACACGGAGGCATTCGCGACCAATGTTACTCACAATAGAAGTGATTTTGGGTTAGATCGGGTAAAAGTAAATGCGTCGTTAACCAACCACCACCACCCGGCACAGCCAATCAATGAGGTTTGTCACGTAAACTAAAACGTGCCAATTAGTTACGACTTCAGCACACCGGTGTGTTGGAGAGTGAACCCACAACGTGTATAATGAGAGTACCGCGACATTTCGCCGGTGATTACAGCAACAACCCGCTTCATCAGGCAGCTTGTCAGAATTGTGAAGAAGACTTCCTGATTCCGGCCTCAATTTAAATGCAAGAACATCTGCGCTTTTTGTCACGTGAACAAAACGCGCCAATTAGTTACTACTTCAGCACACCTCTGTAACTATCGCCACCATCACAAAAAACAAAGACCCCCGTATAGCCTCAACAGACTGTTGTGGAAAGTACTGTTAGCGAGTAGCACCTATAAGGGCCAGCCCAGCACACGAGGGGGTGGGTGGTCAACACCACGACCGGCCGCCTTTGTCTCCCCAGTGGCGATGTTTACACACCGCACCAGGTACTCATTTGAGGCTGAGCCGACCTAGGAGAAGGCCCAGGACCGATTCAGATAATCGTCACTGAAGTTGGCCGTGAGCGGGAATCGAACCCGGGACGCCAGGTTCGTAGCACAGCGCGCTAACTGCTACACTCCCGCTCCCCACACCACCATCACAAACACACGCGCAACCATCACGGCATTGGGAATCGCGCACGCGTCAGCAGCAGCAGCAGCAGCACCAAAACACTGCCCCGCTTCGAGACGGGTAAGGTCACGGTAATTTACGCGGGGGACCATAACTCAACCAGGCAGGGGACGCCCCGCTTAGTGCATTTCGCGCAGCGTTCAAACGTTATCCTTGCAAGCGTCGGTCCATCCGTCCGTCCGTCCGTCCGTCCGCGAGACTGTCGAAGAGTGACATGGCAATTCGCCCGACGGGGTTGCCAACGTAGCGGCGTACATTCCTGCAACAGCAACAAAAAATCTCGTCGCTGCACTGCAACGACGGCGACAACAACAACAGCAGCACCTCCGATTCGCCCACGGTTGGTTATGTGCGGTGCGAAAGAAGTTCAACGTACGCGCGACAACTTTGTTAATTTATACGGCGTGTGAATGCCATCTCGCCTGGAGACGCTTCAGGAGACAATCACTGTGCTCGGGGAGGTAGCAACAAGATGAAAAAGCGGACAATTTGCCTCTTTTTACATATCCGTAAAGGATACCAAGTACAGGCGGTCCCCCTGCTTTTACACGCAACGTGTTTCCTGGAAACCCGATCGTAAATAGGATCGACATAAATCAGACCCGATTTTCCCACAGGCAGTAGATAGAGTAGATACATCACTTGCTGATGTGGCTTTCCTTTTAATCGGCCGTATTTAATAGGGTTTATAATAGGCAAGAATACGAATAAAACATTAGAGAAGAACAAAAGTTCCACGCCAGGTCACATCGGAAACCGGACCGACTGTTCAAATGTGTTCGGAGTCGTGTTTGGAAGATGCGTCGTGAAATCAAAGTTTCTGTATGGTAAATCGATCCATTGTGGCATTATATAAACGTCGTAAATGTGGATTTAGTCACTCGGACCGTCGCAAACCGTAGACCGTCCGTACTATTTGACACAACCCATCAGCCACAGGGCCTTCTGGGAGTGCATATTATAAGCAACGTGAGCAAAACTCTGGATCGGTTTCAGCATTCAGGGTCTCATCAAGAGAGCCAAGCTTGCTTGAGCCAATGCTGGTGAACTGTCAAACGTTTACAGGCAAGGACACTGTCGGCCAGATATCTAAAGCTGTGGGTCCCAGGTTGACGCAAAGGTCGTAAAACTATCCGAATCCGAATATTTATTCATACTGGAGGAATCCGATGAGCTACAACAAATCTCCTTTTTCACAGATCTCCCGTAGAAATTATAACTATAACAAAGAACAAACTACAACAAAGAACACAAATAATCATGGGAATCCTAGTGGAGGGTGGTCAGGGCAAGAAAATAATAGCACGGGAAGCAGCAACCAGGGCCCGGCACCAACAACAACAACGAGCCCCAGGGGAAACCAGGGCAGCTGTGACAGCCGCAGCAGAACCAACGATCCCCAGGGGTAGCCAGGGACAGACAGGGCGTCTGGGACCAAGACAAAAGATCCCCCGTATTGCCTACAGCAGACTGTTGGGGCAAGCGCTGTTGGCGAGCCCGCACCTATGAAGGCCGACACGGCACACGAGAGCGGCGGTGGGTGGACAGCACCACGCACGGCAGCTGGGACAGCCGTGGCAGCACCAACAAGGCCCAAGGGCAGCTCAGGCATTCTCCCAGTACTGTTGGGAAATCAGTCGCTTCTAAAAATGAAGACCTCCACCCCCCAATGTATTGTACCCTACAATTATCACACAAGCAGTGGGGCTTATAAACATGTCCGACGCCACGGTATTTATATCGCTGGGCTCTTAAATAATGAAGCACTCAGCTGATGGACAAATGGATTGGATGACCTTTCCTGATCGCCAGCCAATAACTCACTGGGTTATTGGCTGGCTTAGTTCGTTGTTCTACCCCCGCACCTCCGACTTGCGCGGTTGACTACGTGCGAAAGAAGTTCAACATACATACATATAGTGTTTAGCACTGTCTAGCGACCCGAGTGAGATTCCCAGCCACAGCTAACACCAGCGGTGAGCGACATCTGGACTAGTTCAGGGCCTCTATCTTTATCAAATCGCACTGAACGGCGTGGTGAGGTCTGCCTATGCAACCTCCCATGGCCGACAGTCTGGGGAGAGAGGCCCTCACCCAGCAGTGTGCCGACAAAGGGCCGTAACTATTCATACTCTTTGGCTCTTTCGGTAAAGTCACGTAGGTGAAAAAAAAAAAAAATTCTAGCTGTGATTTCCACACCTGATGATGATTGCTTGTGTTGCAATCGAAACGTCGTGATTTAATTGAGTTATTTCTATTTTTTATTGTATTTTAAATTGTATTCTTATTTTTATTTTATTCTTGATTTTCTTTTTTATTTTATTCTTGTTTTCATTTTTTATAATTATTTTTTCTACCTACGTGACTTTACCGAAAGAACCAAAGAGTATGGATCCTTGCAGTCACGAAAACTTCAAATCGAGAATGGCCGTAACTATTGTTATTATGAACAACCTACTGGGGGGAGCATTGGCGCAGTGCTCAGCGCAAATGCGCGTCCAGCACGACTGAGTTCGATTCCCGGGCCCCCCCGGCTACCATCAGTGGCGAGTGAAATCCGAACCCCCACCCGCCCCGCGCGCCCCACACCCCGTCTGTTCCAGCCACTTCACCGTTGTGCGCGGAGACAAAGCGTAGCGAGGCCAGGTCAAAGACAACCCCTCCCCAGGGACCACACAGGCGCAGCATGCGGATCGACAGAGGGGGTCTTGTTAATTAATTATCGAAGAACTCATCCGGACAAGGAGTCTCTTAAGCTTTACGAGCAACGCCGAAACCCCCCCTCCCGTCCCATCGAGGGGTGGAAGTGACTGCGTTAGTGGGGACGCAGCGCTGGACAGCAGTTGTTCACGATGTCAACGGCACGGGGGGTGGTGGAGGGGCGAACGAATGAAAAATATCCACAGACTTTTGTTTATTTTACGAGCGGAGAAAATTTTGCCAAGCATTGCCACGGCCACGTCTACCCACCAACGGCCGGAGATTTCGCCGCCCAAAAAACGCCTAAACACCCGAGTCTGGACGGAGACGTAGACTTATGATGATTTGGCGACGTTATTTGAGACCGCAGTGGACCGAGGAAGACCAAATTATTCACGAACTTGGCTGCCTGCGATTTTGGCTATCCGCGAATCGCATCTGAAACCCTACACGAATGCTGCATCGAGAGAGATAGAGAGTAAGAAAGCGATGAGATGAGAGATAAAGTGATATATTCATTTAAGGTAATTCGATAAAAGATTATTATTTGTTTCTTTCGGTTAAGTCACGTCTAAAGATAAAATAATAAATTAAATTAAATAATAGAATACGACGTTTCGATTGCAACACAAGCAATCATCATCATCAGGTATAATGAAATAGCGACATAAAATCTAACCAGAAAACTATAGACAGACATATTAGCAGACAGATATCAAAGAAACAAATAATAATTCCTGCAGTCACGAAAGTTCTAAAAATTAAGATCGATAAAAGATATGCTTTCAGAGGCCAAAATCATTATTTACAAACTTTGTCATTCACGCGCATCTCCGGAATGTCTCCCTCGCGAATAACGAGGCAATGCTGCATATGAATATTTACCGAGTTCGCAGATTGGACAACATGAAAAGGTTAAGGGTTGGGGCGAGAGGAATTGCAAACCCCACACACCAACGTTTAATCACCAAAAGTGTTGAAATCCTGTAGCCGACTATACCAACAGAATGACTGCCTACATGACATCTGCAGGCTTGACCAGAATTCCACTGGTCGTCATCGACTCCACAAAGACTACGACGAACGTAAGAAAAATGCACTAAATTTAAAACTGCTCACAACAACAGCCCGCCTTTCGCCACCGAGAGATGGTGACATCACTCGCAGCGGCACATGTGCCAGGCTAGGTGCAACCCCGAGGCCACGTGAAGTGTCGAAGGAGGGCCGTCGCTGGCAGGTCATGGGGAACAGACGTCGGTTATCGTCGACCGAAATAAAATCTTCCCACAAAATGAGCAAGGCTGGCTAAATTTCGATTTAAAGCTTTCGTGACTGCAGGGATTCATCTTCTTGGTTCTTTCGGTAAAGTCACGTAGAATGGAAATAATAAAGTAATAAAAATAAAACATAAGTGTTTAATTTCTATTATTTTATTATTTCCAAAACATCATATTTTTATTATTTTATGATTTCCATTCTACGTGACTTTACCGAATAATATTACGTAATATCATGTTTTATTTTTATTATTTTATTATTTCCATTCTACTTGACTTTACCGAAAGAACCAAGAAGATGAACGCTGGCTAAATTAACACTGGACGTACGTTTTGTGTGCGACCGCGCGTCTCACCAAACAGCTCGCCGTCAAGCGGGCTGGGAACACCGCTCGTAACGGAGCGCGCGGCGCAGGGCACTGCGCCCGCCACAAGCCTGGTGAACAATGGGGAAGAAAATGGGTCACCGAGAGAAAAAAAAAATTCGCGTCGGTCTAAAAATACACTTGGAGACCGACTCCACGAATTCTCAACCAATGACCGCCAGGGTCCATCTGTGGATGTACCTTAGACGGGGCAAGGGGCTTGTGGGGGAAACAAAAAGGGCCGGAATCAGGGGGCGAAGATTCCTCCCGGGTAGCCGGCCGGTTGTACGTTGAACTTCTTTTGCGCCGTACGTAGCCAACCACGCGAATCGCAGGCGTGTACAGTGCAAACAGCGCAGCCAAGCCAGCGACCGCACATTCGTCACGCACTCGGATCACGCAGGACAGGAGTTACGCGTGGTACATACATGGGGTGGAGCGGTGGCGCAGCGGTTAACACGACGCACCGTCAACTCGGGAGGGCCGAGTTCGAATCCACGGCTAGCATCAGTGGGGTCTGAACAGGTCCTGGGCACCACCGCCTTCGCTATGTTAATGCACAGTGGGCTGTTCAGTGTGGGCTGTGCATTATTTATAGACATACACGCTGTGTGCAATCCACTATCGCTCTAGGATATGGGAAGTTGGTGGTAGCTAAAGGAAAAAAAACAGTGCACTTTGTTTTGCCGTGTAACAGTCTTGAGAACAGCACTGTACATGCTTCCTTAAATACAGCCCTTGTGCTCGGCTCATCATCACTCAGGCGGTCTCTAAAATGAGTTCCACGCTGTAGCAAATGAAATGTGTGGTTCTAGAGGAATACTGGCAGCACCATAGGGATGTGGAATTTCCAATGCTCGCTTGTTTTTTTTGCGTTGCAGGAGACCACAGCCGTTCAAGGCCGCCCTTGCAAAAGAGCGGTTTAACTCGGTGGGCCTCACCAGCCGAAGTGAAGTCTGGTTCATCTACTCATTTTTGTACCAGATCATTGTTAGACGAGCTTCGAGGTAATGGTTCAGAAACGTGGTCTTTGATAGAAGGCAGGGGGGTGGGGGAAGACCCTGAAAAATCCCCAAACCAAGGAGTCATCACACGGTGCAGGTCAGACCGCGGTGCCTCAACCACTGCTCCTCCAGCTGCCGGAGGAGTGACAATGATGATGACCCGTTATAAACATTATCGGCCATGATCGATCCACCGGTGGGTGAACGCCTCCTCCCACGAGCTCGCAATGCCACAAACCACCCAGCACCTGCACACGAGTCGATCCCATCGCTCCGTCTCCTACGGCGGACGATCTCTCTGGTGGGGTCCGGCACTTCGCTGCTACTCGGTAGCTCATCTCGACCACTGCCCATAATTAGTAGGACAGTACCCGACTTATGAGCACAATTCGTTCCCAGGACTCGTTCGTAAGTGGATGACTGTACGTAGTTGCTCTACATAACATGGAAGGGCCCCCTTCTCAAATCTACCAACCTATGGACCATGCATAGCAAAGAGGAACAGCAAAACGACACCAACTCTCTCTCTGCTGAAGCCCTCTCATCGTGGCCAGCAGCAGCAGACCTCAACACTGACATCGAGATGCTGAAGATATTGCTGCCGCTACCATCATTTTGCGTGTTTAGTTTGTTGTCCTTGCCCATGGCACCTCCGGCTAGCAACGGTTGGCTACTACGTACGGTGCGAAGGAAGTTCAACATGCGGTACATTCTCAAGAACAGAGAATTGCAAGAGCACAACAGAGGGGGCCCCTGGGTCGGATTGTCAGTATCATGGACAAGCCCCGGCTTTTCCACGTACTGAAGATTTTTAATTGGCAACTCGCAGCCCTGGCACATAGCAGAATCCTGCATGCAGTGCGTGCCCGGGATTCATTGCCCTCTATATATAACCCTTGGGCTCACACCCCTGAGTGGTGATCACATATGCACGGACAAGCCCACACGCACAGAACACACACGTGCACTTTTGGTCACATGTACGTGTATTTGAGCCGTGGCATGTGGCCGTGCGCTTGGGAGTATTTGGCTGCAGCGAATTTCCACCTGATGAGCCCCTTCTGGACAAGAGCTATGCAGCTCAAGTGGGCCTTACCTGGTCAAATAAAAATTGATGTGCAAATACGATTCCGCGTATCGCCTTCAACGGTGGGACAAGCGCTGTGAGCGAATAGCCTTCATGCCGGCACGGGTTGCTGCGGCAAACACCGTTCCCGGCCGCCTTTGTCTTCCCAGGGCCTGACGGTTTATACGCCGCGCCACGGACTCATTTGAGGCCGAGTCGACATAGGGGATGCCCGGCACAGGGTCGGATACGGCTCGCCACTGGTATAGGCCGGGAGTTCCATCGAGGAGTGCGCTAACCACTGCGCCACCGCTCCACGCCACACCAGACGCACAGAGACGCTTTGTTGGACACGCAGACTGCTCTGTGTCCATGCCGAATACCAAAACCTTTCACAAAGCCGCACTGCGACCGGCGTGGTGAAGTATGGTCAAATGATGATGCCGATAACCCGACAACTGTGTGTGGGGGGAGACCTCATCCAGCAGTGGATTGATAAAGGGATGTGAATGATTAATTGTATCACGACAGCAGAGCATCGTATTACAATCACTCAGCTACTGGACGAGTGTTTACAGTATGTGTGTAGCATGTGTATGGGTATATATACTGTGTGTGTGTGCAAGTTGGTACGTCTATGGCATGTGTATGGATATACTGTGTGTGTGTGCAAGTTGGCATGTGTGGCATGTGTATGGATATATATACTGTGTGTGTGTGCGCAAGTTGGTATGTATGTAGCATGTGTATGGGTATATATATACGGTGTGTGCAAGTTGGCACGTCTATGGAATGTGTATGGATATACTGTGTGTGTGTGGCATGTGTATGGGGGTATATACTGTGTGTGTGCAAGTTGGTATGTATGTAGCATGTGTATGGGTATATATATACTGTGTGTGGGTGCAAGTTGGCATGTGTATGGGGGTATATACCATGTGTGTGCAAGTTGGTGCGTGTGTGGCATGTGTATATATACTGTGTGTGTGTGGCATGTGTATGGGGTATATATATATGCTGTGTGTGTGTGCAAGTTGGCATGTGTGTGGCATGTGTATATATTTACTGTGCGTGTGTTAAAGGCCCCATCTCTGTCTGGACATGTCACCCGTGTGACACATGGCATGTAGCAGTACCCATCGCTATAGACTGCAGCACTGGAGTGAGTGGGTGAGTGTGTGTGGGGGGGGGCGTTTATTAAAGGGTACAAACACAGCAGTGCCTCAATTGACGTGACACATTGACCAGCGTGGTGAAGTATGGTCAAGCAACTCCCCCACCCTTTAACCGGCAGCGCACGGGCAGGGAGGCTACACGTGAACACCCCCGGTACTTCACTTGGGCATGTAAAAGGATGGCTGAATATCGCTGTGAATGATAACCCCACCAGCACCAACACGCGATCAGGCTGTAGGAGGAATGTCGTCTCAGCAACACGCACGGTGATGGCCCCGTTTGGCAGCAACCACCACCACCACTAACCTTCGGTGTCGAGCGGGCGATCCGTCTCCTGCTGCTGTTGTTGATGTTGTTGTTGTTGTGTATCCGCAACACCGACGACGACGAGAGAGACACACACAGAAGAAGGTCGTGCTCCCCGTCACGGCGAGCCGGGCTCGGTGCGTCTCGCTTAGTCGGAGTCGTCAATGCGTCTCTCTGTGGTGGTGGTGTTGGTTGTTGTCTTCAACTCTTCTCTTGTCGATCAGTCAGACCTCCTCCCCTTCTTCACACACGAGGAGGTGGCATCGTGCGTGAGCCACTCTGCCCCTAACGCTCCCCCCCCCTCTAGACTCGGGAGCGACCACTCTACACGCCGCGGTAGAGCAACATCACCATCTCTGTCTGTCTGTCTCTCTGTGCGCGTCGGTGTGGTCCTTACGAAGGCTGATGACGATGATGATGATAATAACAATGGGGGGTGGGGCACACACACACACAACACGTGTTGTGTGTGTAAGGAGGCACCTTAATCACGGTCACGAGCTCGGCATTGTCTTCGCTGGAGGGGCTGGAGGAGGAGGGAGCTGCAGGCGGGGGGAAACAAAGGGAGACGCGCGTGGAGCGAGAGAAGCCGCTGATGATGGTGGTGATGATGGTGGTGGGGATGGTGATGGTGGTGGTGGTGGTGATGGTGCTGATGGTGCTGCTGATGATGATGCTGATGGTGATGAAGGTGGTGATGATGGTGGTGATGCTCGCCGCTGATACTGTTGCTGATGCTACTGCTGATGGTGATGATGCTCGCCGTTGCTGATGCTACTGCTGATGATGGTGGTGGTGATGCTCGCCGCTGCTACTGCTGATGGTGATGAAGGTGGTGATGATGTTGCTGCTGCTGCTGCTGATGGTGATGAAGGTGGTGATGCTCGCGTCTCTCTGCTATTGTATCCGCGGGCCAGGCACGGCGCGCCAGATGTAAACACGGCAGCCCCCAACAACTCGCTTCGCTCCACCTCCGTCGACGCTCGGCTCCTCCTTAATCACATGTCCGAACAAACGCTAATTCATTAATATTATTCATAGTATAACACTGTATTTGTGTGTGTGTCTCTCTCTCTCGCTCTGGTTATAACACCGCATACCGGCTATAGGGGGGGTCCATGGTTCGATCTCTGGGACGTGGCATTTGATTATCGCTCGTCTCATCCCCCCCCCTCTGCTGGCCGCACAAAGTCGCCTGTTGTTGTGGGGGTTATACCACCACCATCAACACCACCACCAACACAGTAGCAAGTAGCGACAGGTCGCGTGTGATGGGGAAACTCTCGCCGCTTCCGAGACGGCCGGTCAGCGTGGAAGAGTAGGCCAAGTACCGTCTAGGTCTAGAGGGGCTCTCTCTTTCTCTAGAGCTCCCTCTCGTGGTACACTGCCTCCAGAACTCCAGCAGTGGCGTCAGCAATTTAAAAAACTAAGTAGAGTTTTGTACTTAACTTGAAGCCACGTGTGGTTATGAGGATCACTCAACTGAGAGAAGAGATACGGGGGGGTTTGGGGGCAGTGCCTGATTATCCTCGTAGCACAAGTAGCTACATACGTAGTAGCTACTACATGTGTAGTAGTAGCTGCCACTACACGTGTAGTAGTAGCTACACGTGTAGTAGCAGCTACTACGGGCCCCGCACTTTCAAGGGACCCGCGCTAAATGCTTTCAAGCTATCAACACAGCTTTAGTGATTCTGCACTTGCTCTATTACTATAGTACTATACCGCCTTCGACTTTTACGAACGACCGGGTGTTTGTCGTATTATCTGGCCGTATAGCAAATGAAAAAGTACAATGACTTTACTGTGCAAGTAAAAAATGTGTGTGTTTTAATGTTTATGTTTTTTTTATGACATATACTATAGGCCCCACAATAGCGTAATCCAGTTGGCTATCATCATCAAGATGAAAACAGCCTTTGGTTGTCGAGTTTTATTTACAGAGGCGATTAAGTGGAAGGGACCCTTTTGAAACGTTGCCTTTAATAAATACCGTGGCCAATACAAGCTCATGATAGACATTCTTCCACCGGGGTTACATACTGCTGCAGTCACAGCAGAGGAGTTGGGACTTCATAGCTGTCAACCCACACGGTTTAAACCCCCGTAATCTTCTTGTACAGGGCAATTGATATTCTTGGGTCTTTCGGTAAAGTCACGGAGATGGTAAAAAAAAATAACAAAAAAAACTACGACGTTTCGATCACAACACAAGCGATCGTCATCAGGAGGAAAGGGGAAATTGGGTTGTCAGGTCAATACGGCGTACATCCGTTTCAAAATCTACACGTGTTTGTCAATTTGGTCGTGTTTCTCCATTGTGATGGGATTTTGTAGGATGACCAAGGGCACGGGGTAATAAGGTTAGGCACCGTTAAGGGGGTTGATTGACTTACACCGTACAGCCCTTTTGACGATCCACCCGCTGCATGGAGGACCTCTACACCCAAGGGCCCTGGCGGTCGTGGGAGCTACTTGGCCGTAACCTTGAGCCACACTGCGTGGCTGGTTGTGTATTGGCACTGTCAGCGACCATCGAAGCAGTACAACAGGCGGTGCCGGATGAAGCTGGTGCGGGGCGTGTAGCGTATGCTATAAAGGGGCCCTAAATTTGAAGAAAAAAAACACAAATATTAAAACACATACATTTTTTACTTGTACAGTAAAGTAATTGTATTTTTTCATTTGCTATACAGCCGGATAATACGATTAATCGCTAACCTTAAACACCAAGTCGTTCATAAAAGTCGAAGGCGGTATAGTACTATAGTAATAGAGCAAGTGCAGAATCGCTGAACCGGAATTTATATCTTGAAAGCGTTTAGCGCGGGGCCCTTGAAAGTGCGGGGCCCGTAGCTATTACATATGTAGCTACTTCTGCTACAAGGATAATCCGGCACTGACTACAGTCCAACAATAGATCGCGCTGTGCCAAAACCTCTGCTCCCCACAACGTAATAACCGAAGCGGACTGCCTCGATCACCCATAGTCACACTTTGCCAGGCTCAAACCTGCTTAGCCATGCGCGTGTCTGATTAGCTGGGACTCTCGCTGAATATTGGTAGACTGGGGTAGACCGAGAGACACGTGATTACTTTAGATGCCACAACTAGAACGATATTACTGGTAGGAACCCACTGGTTCCACCAGCCCACAGGGGATTATTGTGTCCGTCCGTCGTGCAGGGAAGGGCTGGGTGGGGAGGGAGGGGAGGGGCTGGGTGGGGAGGGTGGGGAGGGGCTGGTCACCCCGTGGTGCCCTTATAAAACTCAACGTTTAGCCTACTCACGCCGGCTTGTGCCCGCCCTCACAGTCGGGAATATTTGCGGAATACACCACGCCGCCGTTGACCCTGGCCATTGACCGAGCAACCCAACGTTCCTACCAGCTCCCTCCGCAGGAATGTGTTTCATACTGATTGTGGTGTGCTGTGTACAAAACATGGTTTCATTTCAGCCCAGATGCTACTATATGTTTTCATTTTCCTCTTCTTCCAACATAGATCAAAACTAATATCAGATATACTCAATCTTACTCTCTAGATTTAATTTGTTTTGTGTAAGTATTTTTTTTTCAATAACGTGTTTCTTATTGGTAGCTTTAGGCTACCGATGATGTGTTTATACATGATCGAGTGTTGCCTGCTGTTGCATAAGCTGCGTGTTGGTACGGTTATTATGAATTAAGTAGCACAGAGGTAACTTGCCTCGGTTACAGGCTTGACTTTACGTATTAGAGTTGTGTAATGGCTGCATGAATCAAAATCGCTTTAAAACAAAAAAACAACAACTTTCGACCGTGGCTGAATGCTCGGTTTGTGTTAAATAAAAACACAGCTTGCACGTCATGGGTCAGGAAGAAACGCCCACACGATGTCGTAACGAACTGGCGTTGGGCCAATTATTCCAATGCTGAAAATTACCGCGGAAAATAAAATAAAACCATGGCAGGACCCTCGTGAAACAAAAGCCTTGAGACTCAGAGAGGCTTTGCTGGTGTGGAGTAGATAAAATAAATGCACCAGCATTGAATAGCAATCGGATTTGTATTCTATTTTCCATCAGTGGCTACAGACAGGCGCACTGTTATGGTACCCCAGAGAGCCTGGATTCGTCGATTCCTAGGCAGCTTGTCTGTGATTAAAAAGTGTTCTCAATTCTAGTGAGTTGATAGATCGATAACTGTACAAAAAAACAACCCCGTCACATTTAATTTGGTTTTACACTTAATTTGGCAACATTCCGGCTGTGACAATTAATGAACATTTTTCTCGGTGGCACGGCCGATGGTAAAGTGCTGCCCCCTACCGCTGTGTGAAAAAATAAGTCTCATGAAGACATCTCAGATGTAGCTCTGTGATATCCACCACCGCGGGCCGTTCTCTAGAACGATGTGTTTGCACCGCTCTCTGTAAGAGATG
Organism: Lampetra planeri; assembly: GCF_965212315.1. Lineage (NCBI taxonomy): Eukaryota > Metazoa > Chordata > Hyperoartia > Petromyzontiformes > Petromyzontidae > Lampetra > Lampetra planeri. The sequence goes on from NC_136157.1 coordinate 3,055,041, forward strand.
AGAATTATGTGCATATTAGTAGAGTACAACAGTGAATGTTGCTGCACTGTATACGATGCAATCCCCCTCCCGCAACCACTCCGGCGATCCCAAAATGGAATGGCTGCGTCTCTTGTGTGACTTTACTTTGGCCAACAATGTTGTTTTGGCTCTGTGAATGTGAAGCGACAACATCAATAAGCATAGGGAAGTTGGGCCAACTGCTTGTTGCCTTTAGTTTGCTGCCCCCCCCACCCCCCGCAGCGGCGATTAGCACGGTTGGCTAGGTACGGTGCGAAAGAAGTTCAACATACTACACAACCGACGTTGGTTTAACGCAGGGGGTCACAAGAGGCTCTTTAAGGACCGCTGCTTCGTGAGAAGTTCTTTATTCGGGACCGCCCGTCTCGTATTCACGTGCATTGCGGCTCTTGAAATGTTGAGTTGGTTTTGGTTTTTTAGCGAATTAGAAAGAAAGAAAAAAAACTATGCCCCCTGTTAATTCTATTGCCGATCCCTGGGTCGAACGGTTTACAACCCGTGGCACGCCAACGTTGGCCCAATGTGCCTACAAAAGTGCCGCACTGTACATCGGGACCAATTGTTTTGGTATTGAGACGGACGCGTGAAGAGTTTCGAGTTTTAGTCCCTGGCTCGGCGCGGCAGCGCCACCTCGCGGCCCGCGAGCATCGTGAGCAGTCGAGTGGCTAAATTGGAGTAATTCAAAGCGTGTTCATGTACCTGTCAATCCCTTATCAGTGCCCCTACCCTATTACAGACCCATTCAGACTTTATTGGTCACCCCGTGCCCCTCATAAATCTCAACGTTCACCCTACAAAGTCCCATCACAAGGGAGAAACACAAACAAATAGTACTCTCTGTTTCTACGTGACTTTACCGAAAGAAGCAAAGAGTATGGATTCCTGCAGTCACGAAAGCTTCAAAACAAGAAGAAATATACGCATTTTTTGGTCCTTATTAAAACGGCTGTACGCTGTGTGGACCTGAAAACTAAAATTTCCCTGTACAAGAATACGGGGTTAGCCGTGTGGGTTGACTGCTGTGTAAACACGTAATTTCATAGTTTCGCGTCGAACCATGATGCACATTTTACAGCGAGGTTAGCCCTTGCCGATCATCATCTAGCAGTTCAGCAACATTGGTTCAAGCAGCTGTTGGAGCAACACTGGATTTCAAAAGCCTGTCCAGAGTAATGCTTGTACAAAAAAAAGCTTGTACAGTTCTGAATCAATGCTGCTGAAATTACGCACTCCCACACAGTAATGCTGGGTGACTGATGGCGTTTGTAAAAAAAAAATGTTACTTATACGTTTTAATGTCGATACACACATGTAGAAGGCGGTATTTGTCTGCTTGCTAATTTTATTTTATTCCAAAGCATGTACAAGAGTTATTCTATTGGCCCATTCCAAGTGAAGCGAGGCATTAACTACCTTACCTAGTATGCAGGAGGTTCGATCCCGACCCTCACGTGTGTATATTTGGAGTTTTCTCTCTCCCCGAGGTCGCGTGGATTTATCTCCGGGTCTTCCGGTTTTTCCCCTCCACGTTTAGAATCAACATCACGCGTTTAAGAGTATGTGGCTGCTATAAATGTCCACATGGTGAGCCACTTCGTTGAGCTATCATCTGTGGCTTGGTCGTTTCAAAAAAATAGTTACATAGCTCAGTGGGCCTTAGTCGGTAAAATAGAAAATAGTAAAAAAAATAGTTTTTATATTAATCGTTTTTAGTTTGGGAAGCAACTTGATTTGAAGCTTTCGTCACTACAGGAATTCATATTCTTTGGTTCTTTTGTTTTGTTTTATTTTATACCTACGTGACTTTACCGAAATAACCAAAGCGTTTGGGGAGCAACTGTTTATTTCGCCCGGACGTCTTGCGCCATTCGCCTACCCCACCGCCCCCCACAATGGTGATGACAGCAGAGTCGAGGCACGTAACTAAAATAGCTGATGTCTGGAATTCAGACGAGAGGGTTTATAACGCGACAGTATTGATCGCTCTGTTCGAGTGATGTAATTGGCTGTGTTTACGCCAGCGAGGGCACCTGCTTCTGAAAACGAATGGCAGTGTCAACGCTACGCTAGGTGGTGCAATTGCTTCAAAAAGGAATGGCATTTATAATGTGGTGGTAGCTGTGGTGGTGATAATAATTATTTTTTTTAATACAATTATAGGGCAGTGTCGATAAGAACAATAATTATTTAGGACACTAAACATGAAAACAAAATACAAATGTTAATTAGTATGAGGCTGCATAGCAGCATACCAACATTGTAATTGATGTATTTGAGAACATGCCAACAGCAATTTATATTTACGAGATAATGCAGTCAAGGGTCCATTTATAGATACCCCACTAAAACAATCTGGAGAAATGATTTTAAACATTACATTTTTGCACATTCCTCCCCCCTCCCCCCACACATTTCGTGGGATGTAAATCCATCAATTTGACAAGACTGTACAGTATTCAATCGCCTGTTGAGGTGAAAGTAAGCGGGTCATTAGACATCAGTTGGGGGTGTCTATGAATGTGATCGCCCTGAATGCAAACCACACTCACCAGCCTTTGACGAGGAAAAAACAAACTCGCTAACCCAATCGACGGCTTACGGCAGGACCTTTTTATTATTATTAAATAAATACCTCGTGTATTTAGTCAAAGAGCAGTACATGTTGTTCCGGAAAAATGTGCAACATTAATGCATTCATGATAACGACAACAATAACGGCAACCACGTGATGTGGACCACACAGTCCGACTGGCTTCAGTACACAACCTACAACACGCAAACGGGCACCCTGACAGCGCACGATGAAACGCCACCCGTTGTTTCCACACACGGCTTGCATGTGCCACTAAGGGGGCCTCAAATGGTGAACCTCATTGGACATACATACAGCAAGCCTGATGCACTTCCTTGCCATGGCAGCCAACATTTAGACGGTGTTCAATTCCATGGCCGTAACCTTCAATTGTCAAGATGGATTGAGACCGCATTTAGAGCGATAGATTTAGCGGTGCTTTTGCATGCTCCTTCTGATGAGCTGTTTTCAGCTCATGTTCATGAATGTTGTTGTTATCTTGGGCATAACTCTCTATCAATATTCTGTGAGATCGTGAAAAGGCCAAACGCACAATATAATCTTACAATGGAATTAATGCATCGATATTGAATTCACAGCCCCTTATCGATTTTTTGAAGGCCTTCCTACACCGTGTCAGTTATGGGGTATGTTTGACCATACTTCACCACGCTGGTCAGTTCAGGTTGGTGAAGGGTGCTGCCCAGGCCTAGTTCAGATATCACTCACCACTAATTTATGCCGTGACCGGAAATTTAACTCCGTTCGCCACGTTCATAGGGAATTCAAATTGATATTACGGGTCATTAAATGGGTTTGAAAAATAACCACCGGGTCTATGCATTATTAACATCGGATTCCTAAAATTCCATGGGTGACCATCTCATCAAATATGCATTCACTCGTTACGAATAAATGACTGTTAAATCAACAAATCCATTAATGATCGGGTTTCAAGAAGCCCTCTCAGCCACAGGTTAACAGTGGCCACGTGGTTTACTGACACGTGCGTGTTCGAGGCAACGTGATTCTCGTCTGCGCGTGGCCCCAAGACTCAATCGAGCTGCGCGTTGCGGCTTCCAAACCCGGCGGCAGTTTCTCAGCAAAGCGAAGCAGCAGGGGTTGTGTACGTGGACACAGCGAGACGGACACACGTCCTGACATACGCACATGGGGGTCTCTCAGCGTGATGTCCAGTCAAGACGCGGGGTTTTTTTTCTTCTCCAAATTGCCAGTGTGTGGAGGGATGGCCGTCCCTGTGGGGCACGCGTTCAGATGGCAGGCAATAATGTCAAGATTTTGTTTGTAACACTTTTGCATGAATTTAAGCAGCTGAGAACCTCGGGATGCACACCATGCACTTGCTGCCGTGTATGTCTTCGCGGTCGTGCTGTATAGCGCTCCAAAAGCGTTTACAGGTTATTCCGCATGCCCTACGGATTGCTCAGATGAAGTTCTTCAGAAGCTCCCAGCACGTGGCGCAAAACGTCGGACATCGTGCCCAACAACACGCGGTCGAACCCTTAAAACGTCCCGGCGAACTATTACAAACGTCGTTTAAATCGCAAACATCCGTGGGTGACAATAAGTGAATCGGCATGATTTTGTGGGATAAACCAAGTGGTTTCGATTCAAAGCTTTCGTGACTGCAGGCATTCATCTTCTTGGTTCTTTAGGTAAAGTCACGTAGAAGGGAAATAATAAAATAATACAAATAAAACATAATAAAATAATGCTCACGACGTTTCGGCCACAACGCAAGCAGCCGTCCTCAGGTGAAGAATGATGACGGCTGCTTGCGTTGTGGCCGAAACGTCGTGAGAATTATTTTATTATGTTTTATTTTTATTATTTCCCTTCTACGTGACTTTACCGAAAGAACCAAGAAGATGAAAACCAAGTGGTGTTACGACTCGTGCATTCCAACATCTACAATTGCGTTTTCCATCACCCACAGAATGAAACGTTTGACAACTTCGGGGCCCGAACGTGGTGGGGTAACCCATCGCTGACTGCTGCTGCCTTTGGGCTCGAGCAGTGTGGGCTGGCATGCTTCGAGGTTTGCGCTCGGCCGGATTTCTCCACATGGGTTGCAATGATGCGGGTCCGTTACCAGGCGACGGCAAATGGCAGATGAGATGATACGGACCGTTGCTAGGGAACAAGGAGCCTCGCCTGCAAATGATTCCGCCGTGTGTGTGTGGGAGAGCAGGCGCGCTGGGCGAAGTTTTGCGACTTAATTTAGTAGGACACGTTTTTATTTTTTGGTTAACGGAATTAAGTTAACGTATCATTTTATTTCTACGTATTAAAAAAAAGAATTTATGTTAATGCAATTGTATGTTATCTATTCGTTTAATACAGCACTTGTTGAGTTAACAGACTGCGAAACGCTGCCCGAATGTCAAAACACAGTTGCTTAGTTATGAGACGAAATTACATTGAACAATAGAGAATATGGAATTACAGAGCTTGTGAATTGGATATTTTCTAAATCCGTGTGATCTTCAACCAAGCAGACACCTCATGTATGAAGGCAACATGAACAAGCAACAAAACAATGGAACATTTCATCTCACGTCAAAGTCTGTTGTTACCTTTTTATATATATAAAAAAACGTCCAGCACAGAACAACATGAGTATCCTTTTTCATGATTAAATTTCGCTTTATTTACGTATACTCTTCACCCCCCCACCCCACTCAGATAGCGATTTACAAGTATTGAAAACTGCACGACAAAAGCACACAATGGTAGTGCCGTACCAAGAGCCATTGCCACATGCACACTGTGAATGGTGGACGCTGGTGGTGAAAGGCGCAGCCCTGCAATGTCCCGCTCAGCGCGCCTGCCAAGAGGAAGTGCCTTTCGCTGGAGAAAGGCTGGAGGAGAGAGCCCCTCTCTGGGGTGTGTTTTGGCCTACTCTTCCACTCAGGCCAGACGTCCTGGGAAATGTGGGAGTAGCCACAATTTACCTCAACCACGGCCGCATCCTGCGAATGATCTATTTACGGTGAACCCATTTATATTGCTGGGTGGACAGAGGCAGTGAGGGGGGGGGGTAGTGGATTTGAGATGCGATGTAGCGTGCAGTTCAAACGCAACGTCAACAACGAGAAGACTTCAACTTTGAATCCGACGGCTCCTCTAAATGCCACCACGCGGTGACACGAATACCAGACGCGACACGCCACTCTTATGTGCGTGACGGGGGGTTTTTGAGACAACTTTGTAAATATAACGTCTGTGTATAGATATAGAAGAGGGGGGGGGGAATCTGGCGAAATGACCGCAGGCTTTTAAATTGCCAGAATGTTTTCTTTTGGGCCCTATGGACACCACAACACCGTGCAGCTGTTTGCGGGCGTTGCCACACAGCTCTTCGCGTGCTTTTCGATTTGTTCCAACCGAAGAAGGAAGTAGTTTTCCAGCACGTGGGCGAAACGTCGGAACGTCACGCCGAGCGAATAACACGCGTTGCAAACAGAAATGAAATCCAGCGTGCGGCATTTAACCATTCCGCCCCCCAACGTTGGAGCATCTCGCGGTGCCACGTCTTGGTGGAAATAACCGCGGCTATGGACGTGCATTATGGACACGCTGGCAGTGTTAGGATCGCGTGTTAATCTGCGGTGGTGGGGGCTCCCCGTCGGTACGCGTGTTCTCAGGACACGACAAAATGTGTGTTTACCGCACGAAGCCCTCTGTCCATAGCGGAGGGCGCGAGGGGCTCGCGCGTGTGACACAGCGTGGCTTATCAACAACGACGACGACGACAAACATCTCCCGGTTGTTCGCTGGTGCGGTGCCAGCAAATTCCAGTTTCGCATCGTTGGGACACTCGATTGTGTCCGACACGGACGCAAAGTATGTGTGTGTGCGTTGCAAGAGAAGTAAAAAATACATCACAGGCTTGGGTGTGGATATTGATTTTTTTTAAATTAGCAGTGTGCTTATATATACACACACACAATATGATCATCATCATAATCATCATCAGCGATCATTCTACTGCTGGACAAATGTCTAATCCGCCCCCCCACCAAAGCCACCATCTCTCACGGTCCTGCGATTTCACAATCCACCTAACACCGACGTGCAAACTGATCGAATCGCTCCATCTCCTTCGGCGGAAGTCTCCACCGACGCGCGTTCCACGACCTCCGCCGCCACACGGCCCCACCGATTCACTGCCATCGGTCATCGTCCCTTCGGGGTGACCAACATCTCCTGCCCAAGCCTCGCTTTCTTACTTTTGTCAGCAACTGGAACGATGCCTTTGACCCGCGCGTGCTCTCTGAAGACACGTCGCGCGTGTTTATACAAAGCCGAGTTGCCACCTGTCGCCGTGGGGGGAAGATTTGATCCTGATTATTTTACTTGACAAAGTTCTGCCTCTCATCGCTGAAGGAGCCAATTTTAGAACGCCAAGTGAACACGCGATTTTCAAAGCATTTTCATTTTCTTCCAGCCGCACGCGAACCGCAGCTTCCTATTTTGGCAGTTGAAGGGGGCCCGCTGGAATTACATACGAAGCTCACTGCGGCGTTTGTGTTCGACAAAGGCGCCACCTTGTTCCCACGGCATGTGCTGCAATGTTGCTTTTAGTGCCCTGCCCTGCCACGCGCGCTTCGGCTCCACGGAGGGAGAAGACGCGCGGGGCTTGCGGGAATTCACTACGACGCCCTTCGCAGCTCATCTCCCACCGGAAGCATTCATCTAAACTAAAAACGAAACAATTTTTTTTTATTTGACCAGGTAACAGCCGACTGAGCGATGCAGCTCTTTTTTAAGAAGCGACCCGGCCACAAATAACGGCTCGGACAAAAGTGGCTTATCATCCATCACGTGGCAACTTTATAGCAGCCCAAAGAAAGTCTTAAAACGCATGCTCAAGATCTGCCATCGACGCAAGGCTGCTCTGACAATAACAAGCAGTGGAGTAGCAATCGAGTTGGTCGGCAGTGCCAACTGCACTAGGGCCTATGGGCTTATGGGACTGAGACAGGGGGCCTCTATTTCAATCCTTGTGCCAGTGCCCGTGTGACGCACGCTACGCCGCCAGTAAACATGGCTATAGGCTATGTTCCCTGGCCTGCCCTCGCTCTGCAGTGTGAATCCAATGTTGTTCTGGGGCTGCTATAAGGTGCGACGGGCAGCGCACGTGGCAATCCACCAATGGCTGCAGTCACGAGCTTGCACGTATCTGTTATGTGAGTGTATATCCATGAAGGTTCGTTTTTGGGTTAGATCGCGTGAATATGAATGTGTCGTTAAACCCGCCACCGTCCGATACAGCTGATTAGTAAGGGTTGTCACGTAAATAAAATTTGGCAATTACTTACTTCAGCACAACTAATTGGCACGTTTTGTTGAAGAGACAAACCTCACTATTTACGTGATCTAACCACCCCCCCCCCCCCAAAAAAAAAATTTCACTATGGATAGTATTGGTCGCGAAAAGCCTACGTGTTAAACTGACTATATCGGTCGATCATTCTCCTTTGCTGCCCACATTGGCTGGAGCTCCCAACCCCCCAGACGTCCGTGCTGGCGACTCCCTGCTCCCCCCTGCCCCATTCAAGCCCAGGCTCAAGGCCTTCCTCCCTTCCTCTTTGCCTCGGCCCACCACTGACTGCCTCTCAAGAATAAATGTGCAATGAAATGGCGCGGTCACATTTCGACGCTACAGAAATCCACATTGCATTGTGTATTTTTTTCTTCGAACTATAACTTCTTATACTTGAACGTGTGTTTTTGTTGTTGAACATGTACACATGTATCATTCACATACATGAACATATTCCATTTAAATACGAATAATACTAATGCCTTGATTTTACGGGACGCGCAATGCGCACGTTTAATTTTCGTTTTAACGGTGGCAACGATTATTGCTGCGGCGCATGTGGCTTCAGAGGTGGCTTTTAAAAGCAGGGGCTGTATTCAGCACCTCTCAGTGAACGCACGGAGAGAGATTTATGGAATTTTACGTGATGCCAGTCAAATTTAAAAGGAAATGATATGAGGCAGTGATATGACCGATTGAGAGAGAGGGCACTAAGGAAGATAGGAAGAAGAAGCTTCGAAGGACAAAGATAAGAATGCCGAGATAGCTGTTGGGAAACTTTTGAAGAGATAGGTGCCGGAATGAAGAAGTTAGAACCTCAGCGGAAGGTTCTAGAGAAGGAATGGGGGGGGGGGGGTCAAGACTTAGATGGTTTGGCCGTGTGTTGAAAAGAGACAAAGAGGATGCAATGGGAAGGGCTATGCAGATTAGAAGCCCGTAGCCTCACACAGAAACCCACAGCCTCACACAGAAACCCAAAGAATCACACAGAAATCCAGATTTACACACACACCCGTAGTGTCACAAAGAAACCCACAGCCTCACACATAAACCCAAAGAATCACAGAAATCCAGATTTACACACAAACCCATAGTGTCACATAGAAACCCATAGTGTCACATAGAAACCCATAGACTCACTCAGAAGCGCATACTCACAGAGAAACCCAAAGACTCACACAGAAACTGACTCGCACATAAACCCGTCGACTCGCACAAACCCACAGACACACACACAAACCCATAGACTCACACAGAAACCCATTGACTCACAGAGATGCGTCGGCTACCGATGCAGGACTGCAAGAGCCGGTAGGAAACCGAGGGGCGAGACGGGGGGATGCGGTGCAGCGAGACACGAGAAGGGCGGAGTTGACTGGAGAAGAGGTGCAGAGGAGAAGCGTGTGGATAGGGAAGCCCCGAGCAGTGACCCCGTGTGACAGGAAGAGGAAGTATGGCACAGAAGTGGTGTGGATATGGCACAGAAGCCATCAAACAAAGACGGTAACTGCGTCGTGCGCTTCCGGACGCACTTCTGTGGCAGTCTGGAACGCTCTTCCTTCCGACATTAGGAAGCCACCGGAGCTATGCACTTTTAAAACGTCCAGATTGAAAACTCATTTATTTTGAACCACGTTTTGTGTTTAGTTTGTTGTCCTTCCCGTGCACCTCTGATTAGCATGGTTGGCTACGTACGGTGCGAAAGAAGTAAAACATACAGAAGAGGTTTGGATATGTACCATAAAACAACAATGACATTCCTCAAAAATATCTTTACGAAAGAAAATCAATTAATTCCGACTATAGTAGTATTTATCATACAATTACATGTTTAAGAATTCTTCACCAAAACATTTTTGTTAATAAATTGTAACGTTTTATCGCGATACTTTAAAAGCAAAACAGATGGTTTTCTTATAAGTTGTTACATAAACCAGGCCACACATGTCGTGTACGTGTACGTGTGCGCGTGGGTGTCATTTGCCACGTGACACAACTGCACGGGTAACGGCGCAGCCCTGCAATTTCCTCGCCCACGCCGCTGCTGCCGGAAGGTGCCTCCACCAGAGGGCGCTCCAGCAGGGAGCACCACCTGGAGGGCGTTTCGGCCGACGCTCTTCTTCCACGCTTGCCAGACGTCTTCGGAGAAGAGGTTAAGAGCACCCACGCCTCACCCCTCGCCGGCGCGACTAAACTGCCACTCACCACCCCATTCATACGGCTCGGTGGACGGCGGCGGCGGCGGTGGCAGCGGAGGGGATTTACGAAATTAGCTACCGGCGTCTCAACCGTCGCGTCGGATCGAAAAGCGGCGGACCGCTGGGGTTTCGAACGACAACCGCGTGGTGAACGTTGGTCGGGGCGGGGAGGGGCCAGGTGGAAAAAAAATAAGTATCTGTGACGTCGATGCGTCGCGGGGGCGAATGCGGATCCGAGCGAGGCTCGGTAACGCGTTTCTCGCTCCGTGGGACGAGCGCCGAACGCTCCGACGGACGACCCCCCCGGTGCGAGGTGCCCCCCCCCTGCCCTCACCCCCCCTCTCCCCCCCCCCTCCCCCCTCGCCCCCCCACCCCTTTCGATGGCCAACGACAGCGACCCGCGACGACGATAACGTAACGGACGCGCCGAATGCCGCGCGCAAATGCGCTTGACGGTGCAATTACGCGATCGTTAATTCGTGACCTTTCGTGATGAATATTCGTTTTTCTCTTGTCGCTAGATCTAAGTGTTAGGGCTTTCCCGTAACCCGTGCCTAGGTAAGGACGTCACGCCACGGTTCACCTTCCACATGCTATTTACATGCCTCGCTCCTCCTGCCCGCCGCCGTCGTGCCTGCAACGAGACACAAAAGAAACACGGGCACCTCCGATTAGTACGGTTGGCTACGCACGGCGCGAAATAAGTTCAACATACATACTGCCCATAGACTCAGCACTGCCCATAGACTCAACACTGCCCATAGACTCAGCACTGCACATAGACTCAACACTGCCCATAGACTCAACACTGCACCATAGACTCAACACTGCCCATAGACTCAGCACTTCCCATAGATTCAGCACTGCACCATAGACTCAACACTGCCCATAGACTCAGCACTACCCATAGACTCAACACTGCCCATAGACTCAACGCTGCTCATAGACTCAGCACTGCCCATAGACTCAACACTGCCCATAGACTCAACGCTGCTCATAGACTAAACACTGCCCATAGACTCAGCACTGCCCATAGACTCAGCACTGCCCATAGACTCAACACTGCCCATAGACTCAACACTGCACCATAGACTCAACACTGCCCATAGACTCAGCACTTCCCATAAACTCAGCACTGCACCATAGACTCAACACTGCCCATAGACTCAACACTGCCCATAGACTCAGCACTACCCATAGACTCAACACTGCCCATAGACTCAGCACTTCCCATAGACTCAGCACTGCCCATAGACTCAACACTGCACCTTCGATTAGCACGGTTGGATACGTGCGGTGCGAAAGAAGTTCAACAAACACACGTGCGTACGTGTTTATCGCCATGTACGGTATTCCCTCGTTATTCACGAACTTTCCACCCATCCGCAAATCGCATGGGGAGTTCTACACGACTGCATCGAAAGTGATGAGATCGAGTGATGGGAGATAAAGTGTTGAGAGAGAATGTGATGTGAGAAAATTATGAGACAAAGTGAAGAAAGAGAATGTGATGTGAGAAAATTATGAGCTAAAGTGATGGGATAAAGTGATGAGAGAGAAAGCTTATTTACATATTCATTTAAGGTAATTCGTGAAAAAGGCCAATTTCATTATCGGCGAAATTTTCTATTCGCGAGCATCTCCAGAAACATATTCCGTCACAATAGTAATAATGCAATTTATAACGCGCAAATTTGCGGACCTAACGGCCGCAACTCAGAGGTGCGGAGCCAAGCTCAGAGTCGCTCGAAAGCGCGGTTATAGAGGTGAGTTTTTAAGTGTCTCTTGAAGGAGGCAATTGAGGTGATGCTGCGAATGTGCAGAGGGATGGCGTTCCAGACTGTTGGGGCTGCCACCGAGAAGCGGCGCAACAGACGTGACCATCCTGGATCTTGGTATCAAGAGGAGGTCGTGAGTCGCGCTGCGCAGGCATCTCCCTCGAGTTATTGAACGCGAGGGCCGAGAGAACAACCCACGGGGGTGAAGGCGAGAGACATCGTGCACACCGACGGGAGAAGTTAACGGGACTGGGCAAGGACTGCTCGCCGAGGTCGACGGGCGACGGTCGGATTGGTCCCGTCGCGGAAACTGATAAATGGCGATGGCTTGGGGAGAGGCCTTTTGTCCAGCAGTGGATCGATCATGGCCGATTATGATGGCAAAATTATTCTCGTTCGTGTACGGCCATTGTTGTCGATCCACTGCCGGATGAGGGACTCCTCCCCACCCTGTGCGGGTCGTGCGAGTCATTTTCCCATACTTCACCACACTGGCCAGCGCGGGATGGCCAAGGTAGGGAGCACAGACGTGGGAGCATAGAAGTATGGTACAACTGTGCATTGTACTGCAATGGCCCCTGTTGCCTATAGCACGTGTTTCATGCAACGGTGGTCGCCGACCCACAAAACAATCCAGGCTAAACGCTGCTCAGCTGCTGAGCCGTGATGAGACTTGGACGCGTTCCGGATGATTTGGTCAGGGGCTGGGTAATTTACCTTCACGTACAAATGATTACGGGGGTCAATATCCACGCGGAGCATTATAATAATAATAGTAATTAAAAAATGGATTAAGACGTGGAATTTAAAATCAATCGCAGCGGCCGCCAAGTTGCCTGCTCGGTCGATCGCGTCAACTGGAAATCCAATTTCTTCTGCCAATCCTGCATACCCCGGTGCGTGCAGGCATGGCGTTTCACGGGCTAATGTTGGGTAATTGATCTGCTATCAAAATCCCGCACGGTGGACGTTAAAACGGACCGCGTCTATTCTTCAGGGCCAATGGGAATCTGCTCACGACCTTAAGTAACGTTTGTCTGCCTGCGCTAACAGGGCGCTGCGGCGGAGAGATGTTAACCGCCTCGCCTGGTATGCAGGAAGTCGTGCGCTCGCTCATGACCCCTGTTTATTTGGAGTTTGCATGTCTCTCTCTCCCCGTGGTCGTGTGGATTTTTCTCCGGGTGCCCCGATTTTTCCCTCAACGTTCAGAATCAACATCACGCTTTTAAGGGTATTTGGCTGCTATATATTTCCACGTGATGGGCCACTTCGTTCAGCTATCATTTGTGACAGCCAGGTCGCTTCTGAAAAAGAGCTGTACAGCTCAGTGTGGTCTTACCTGGTTAAATAAAAATAGTTAAATTTCTTGTTTAGATGAGTGGATCTATAAACATCCCAAGGGGGAGGCTGAACAGCCCCAAAGTGCAATCCTATTTAAATAGGGCCCTGCATGAAAGATAATCAATTTTAAAAAACGTTCCAAGTATTTCCTCTGGTAGATATCAATAAAATACCACATTTCGGGTGGGCGGGGGGGGGAGCTAGAGCCCACATCGCCCCCTCCTGGTATCCGCCACGGCGTCGGTGTGTCGCCACCAGATGGCGATACTATGATACCACGATGCCACGAAATATCGCACAACGCGATATGGAATCAACATCACACGGTGATTTTCGTCGCTCGTTACATTTTTCTAAGACATCGACTTCCTGGTGAAATAAATTTACGAAAACAAACGCAATGATGATGATGTTCAACCACCGTGCCATCAATTACTCCGGGAATCAGCTTGCCAAAGCGGCCGTTCAATGAGCAGCTATACATTTTCAGCTTTAACAGCCAAGTCCGTTACTTCGTGAACAATTTGTCAGAAAAAGAAATACGCGGGAAAGAGAAAATGAGCAGCGGTAATTGGCGACACGGCGATACTCCGCAAAATGGACGGTTCGATTTTCTGTGCGTCTTACATCGATCCCATAAGCACGCACGTGTGTGGTCGCGCGACGCTGTCACGGAGGTGCTGTGCGTCGCCGACGAGTATCGCCTGCAGTCGTGACGCAGCAAGCGCGAGGGCTGGGTGATGTCGCCGCATAGCTTCACCCAAATTTGTCACCTTGCGAGCGATTTGACCATTTGGCAAAACTGGGACCGTGACGCCAGCAAACGTGGCCTCCTCTTTTTCTTGTTCTATCGAATCTAATTGTATATTTACAAAGAGTGCTTTCACTCAAGGCGCTTGACACAGCTTACAAAACGATGACACACGATAGAATGATTTAGATGGCAGTTGGGGAGGGGGTGCAAGGATTGAGTGACAGTGATAAAGGGGTACTTATGGATCACTAAAGTGAAGGGGAGGGACGGGAAGGAGTGGAGGGAAGAGGAAGGGAATGGGCAGTAGATAAGAGGCGAGGCTTTGAGAGAGGAATGGAAGGCGGTTAAGGAGGGGGACTGCTTCATGCACAAGGGAAGTTCATAACATCGTGGGATTTCCACTCCCCACCAAGATATAATGATATTTTACCAAATGGACAAGGGGATTATCATTGACCTTATATCGCACGAAATATCATGGCACCGCCATATCACGACAACCCTACAAAAAAAACACACACAGCCTTGCGAGCTATCCAGCCGTGGGCCTGCCAAATCCCAAGGCAAATCCTGCAGCCCTCGCGTGCAAGTGTGGCTGTGCGTGCGTCACTGAGCGGCCAGTTGAGCTTCATCAATCAATGGGCACCTCTTCTCAGCGATATTCAACTCGTGTGCCACGTCCGAGTTGGCGACAAATGAAACACATCAGCGGTGATTTGGGGGTAACACATTTATCTCGTGCTGCCAAACCCCCGATAGCTCAAGGATGCCTCCCGCAGGGATTTTACGGTCGAGTTCAAAAATCGAACCTGTAAATGACAACGAAAACCCATCAGCGTTGAGCCTTGGTGACGATGCCGCGCTCATGAGTCCGAATTAGGGTGAAACTGGTCCACAGTTGACCTGTCACCGCATCACTGCTGCCTGTCAGTTGGTCACATTTGCTCCAATTTATTTTGATGGTGATCTAAGACAAGCAGACAACAATGCAGCAGCACCTGCGGGAAACGGCGATGGGCTTTCAGTTTTTGCATAAAGCACAGGGGGGCCCAAGTGTGTGTTTTATTTATATGCGAGCGAGGGCCCGGTTTGAAACACAACATCAAGACGAGGACCAAAGGGAGCCTCACGCACCCTCTCGGCCACCTGGCATCGGAATCACAACAGAGCACGAAGCTGATTTCCTTTCCGTAATTGGCAATCCATTGCCAACGGGGTGAAGCCATTAGTTATTCCCAATTGCAGTTTATGTTATTAGAAATTGAGGCAATTGTCAGTCGGGAGCCTTGTTCTTTAATTGTAATGGCCAAACGTCTGGAGTATGGGCATCGTTATATGCACAGCGGAGTGTCAGAGACTTGCAGGTGGTAAAGATTTAGGAATGCATTTTGCGATTGGTGCCAGAACGATGTGGCACTACTTGAGCGTATTGGCACAAGACAGAGGAGAGGAAAGTGGAAACAAATGACGAAATGTGCAGTGCACACCTGGATTGTGATGATGATGATTCATTTAATGTATATGCATCTAAAACTGTACTTAAATGTGCAACAGCTACGAAAACGTTCCTAGCAGTGAGCAGACAAAGAGATAGCGCAGTGATAAAGTGCGCAGAGTATAAGGTAAAGGTGCAGCCCTGAAATTGCCTACTCATGCCACTGCTGGCGGAAGGGCCTCCCCAATAGCGAGAGCTCCAGAGAGCCCCTCCCGAGGGTGTTTTGGCCTACTCTTCCACACTGGCCAGAAATGTTGTAAGCGGAGGGGAGTACCCAAAACACTTTACCCTCCCGCACCACACGCGGATCTCCCGATCAGCTGACTGTGGTGTGCCGATTTATACCGCTGGACGGACAGAGGCAAAGACGGCGATTCAAGAAACTTGCCCCACCGTATCAACTGCCGCACAGGAGATGGAACCGAAGTCGCGGAACCCCCGCATTGCAAGTCCAGCGTGCTGACCGTGACACCTGGGGCAGCGTCCCCGAATATATAACTGTGCTCAAATGTGCAATGGCTAAGATACTATGCCCTGGAGGTGAGCAGGTACCGCATGGAATGAATGAGGCCAGAATGGAGAGCATATGAAAGAAAAAATATTTCGCATGGCGAATGTGATGATGGGAATTATAAATACGAGCTATTATTAAATCACTTAATTGCCTTTCCTAAGCAGTTGCAAGGGGAAAACAGTGTCGGTGCTGAGCTGGTGAGAATCCCTTTGAGCCAACACTGCCCCGGGGGCAAATGCAGCATTGATAATTATGTAAATGTGACATATACGCAAACTCACAGCCTTTGATGGGCTGTTGGGGCCAGTGCAGTGAACATGCACCTATGAAGGCCGGCACAGCACACGAGGGGGTGGTGTGGCCGTGACTGTGATGCTGTAATGTTGTCTCCCGAGCGCTGATGTTTACACAGGCCCAGGACCGACGGAGATAATTGTTACTGATGTTAGCGACGAGCAGGAATCGAGCTCAGGTTGCCAGGTTCAGAGCTCAGCACGGTAACCACTGCTGTCAGCGATCACCTATGGAGGTCGGAGGTGGGCGCCCAACACCTCGCCAGGCCGCCTTTGTCTCCCTAGTGGCGATGTTTACACACCGCGCCAGGTACTCGCTTGAGGCTGAGTAGATTGATAGGAGGCCCAGGACCGTATCAGATAATCCGTCACTGGTGTTGGCCGCGAGCCGGAATCGAACTCGGGCGGCCGGGTTTGTAGCGCAGTGCGCTAACCGCTACAACACCGCTCCACGCACACACGCACGTGCACACTCGCGCGCAGATTCAGCGAGATGTAATTTGTGACTCCTATTCATCTTGGCGGACGTCACCTCAATTAGCCAAATGAGCCAGCCTTGGGTTTCCAGACTAATGACGGTCACCCGTGGGGAGTGCTCGACAGGCCCACGTCGTGTGACATGGAAAGATTGTCGTTCACTCAGCCTTAACGTCTCACGCCCCCCCCCGCACGCGCACAACCTGCACGCCGCCTGAGACGAGGCACTGGGACGCTGTAATAAATCCTAACGATTATTAGAAAATGATGTTCATTGCATAACAAGGCACGGTAACAAAACTGGCTGCTGCGTGGAATGCATGAAAAGGTTGTTGTTGTTGTTTCTTTTCTGCAACAAAAGCCGCCTTGAGAAAGAAACACTTTTATCCCATTCTCATGCCAATGACGTGCGCGTGTGTACGTCATCGGCTTTCCTTCCGATTCCGCTCCGATGAATCGGAAGAAAAACTAGAATAAAACAACTTCATCGGCACATCTTCAGGTCGCAAGAAGTACCGAGGCTCCCACAAAGGGCAATGCGGGTGAGCGGACAAGAGTTGAATTCTCTGTCCTGGCCGCAGGCAACAAGGAAGGAGGCCACCTTGAGACTGAGACATTTTACTGGACATCTGTGTAAAAGAGCTTTATAGCGCATCGGATTCCTCCAGTATAAACAAATATCCTGATTCTGATTCGTTGGCCAAGTTGGGGATTCCGCCATCGTGTCGCCCCGAACAAGGTGCGCTGGGCGACTTACGAGTGGAGCGTCTCACCCTCCTGGTCGACCATCAGGGTCGAGGGTTCCAGCCGGTTTTTGAGAATCGACAATTACGTCACGTTTCAGTGAATGGTAAACACCCAGGGCTTGATCTCTCACTGACAAAACAAGAGTTTGGGCCGCAAGTATGCCTCGAGACAGGACGGCAGACGGGAAACACGAGGCCCCAGTGCAATGCTGTGCAGTGGTGGGGGGGGGGAGGGGAAAAATATTTTCGGGGTCGCTGATCTCCGGGCAGAACCGATCACGTACAACACGACACGGTCAGATTCTTACCTGACTCAACGCACGCGCCCGCGACGTTAACAACCGCGACACTCTTTGTGCAGCGGCAAGGGGCCTAGCGATCTCGGCACGAACCTCGGCCGCGGGGAATGAAAGGGGGGGGAGGGGGGTGGGTCCCAACCCACCCTACGCTTTGGTGGGGCCCCTCCGGGAACCGCCTGCGCGCTCAATCGCCGCTACGTCGCCCCCCCCCCCCCGGCGGGCAGCCGCGTGGGCGAGGAGAAGCGGCGGGTTACCGGTTGCGGCGACGGTCACACCGCCCTGGTGAGGTCCTCGATGTCCACCAGCATGGCATCCTGCTCCATGTGCAGCTCATCCCTCACCAGCAGCAGTTGCACCAGCTCCTCGTTCAGGCCTGGAGCGTGACAAACACGCACCGCACGCGACACACACACGTGACACACACGCACGCGACACACACACACGCGACACACACACGTGACACAGACGCACGCGACACACACACACGCGACACACACACACGCGACACACACACGTGACACACACACACGCGACACACACACACGTGACACACACGTACACGCCCGCGCACGCACCCTCTTTTTCCCACAGTGCAACCAGGCCAGCCCGGCGTGGCCCTCGGTTGCTTTTTTTCCACTGCAGAAGCCGAGCCGTACCGCTGACGGACGCGGCGACGCCGTGGACCTCACGGCGAGCCGACCGACGTCACCCACACGCGTCGGACGCGTCATTAGCCCCGCCCCTGGCCCTGCTTGGCTGCCCCCCCCCACCCCTCCAAGCCAGATTCAGATGTCTCGCATAGGCGAGCGCGTCACGGCGTTTTGTTTGCGGCCGCTCGGCACAGCCGAGACCAAGCTCTGGCCGTGACTCGGCGGTCAAAAACCAACGGCGGGATCCGGCGGCTGGGCTCGCACACTCTCCTCTCACGACCCAACCAACCACTGCGCCCACGGCACCAAACTAAAAGTGAGCACAGCAGCAGAGTCAATAGAGCTCACGAGGCAGAGAGGGAGGGGGGGAGCAGTGTCGCTGCATTCGTGAGCCACGGCGATGAAGAGCGCCGTGTATTTATTCCACCGTTCCTCCTTCGCGAAGGCCTGGCCGTGGCCATGATGATGGAAGCGCTGTGTCGTGCTGCTGGGCCTTTGGGAAATTGGTGGCTCTCAAATCCAGGCCCACAGCACACGCTTTTAAATATTTTATTCAAAAAGAATAAGTAGGAAGGTGCGGCCCTGGGATTAATTGCTCATGCTGCCGCCACTGGGGGAAGGGACTCCCGGAGAGGCAGATCTCGTGAGCTCTCTCTAGAGGGTATTTTGCCTACTCTACCATGCTGGCGAGATAACTATATTTGTAATATTTAGTTTTTATATCGTGTTATTTATGCACCCGCATCACGCAACGCTGCACAATCAGCTAATTAAGGGGCACTCACACAGGTTGAGGGAAACGGGGAGTTCCCCGGAGAAAACTCACACGTGCAAAGGAGCAACGCTCTATCCCATACACACTCTGCTGTACCCCTTCCTCCTCGACGGTTTTCTCAGGATCTTCTGGTTTTTCCCTATCCACATTCAGAATCAACATGCGTTTATCGTATTTGGCTGCTACAAATATCCACACGATGATAAGTCACTTTGTTGAGTGATCATATGTGGCCAGCCAGGTCACTTCTGTAAAAAAAAAAGGTTTATAGTTTATATTATTATGTTGCTTGTTTGCAAAGGGAAGCTTCGCTGAGACTCTCGACTCTTCACCTGGGGGGGTTCCGCAGCCGTGGGCAGCGGATGCCGATGTGGAATCTCAATTGCGTTACCTTGCGGGTTTTTTTTAATTCTTCAACATTGGGATATTTTGACCAACTCCCGTAACACGCATGCTTTATTATTCATTATTGTTTTTATCCTATATTTATTTGCTTTAAAGCTATCGCGAGGAAAATGGAGAACCCAGAAGAAAGCCGTGCAGGACAGGGGGAGAACTTACAAACCGCACGCAGAGAGGCGCCCGAGTCGGGAATCGAACCCCGGCCGTCCCTCGCCGTGAGCTGCGAGCGTTGCGACAGGGCGTGAACCTGCCACCGAGACTGTTTGCCAGTCTAAACGACGGAATCACCGACAGGCATGGGCAGCCTCTTGAGATTTACCGGGCGTCCGCCACCTCATTGCAGGCACCGGCAACGGCGGACGTTTTATGTCACCGGCGCGTCCGTTAAATCTGTCAAATCTGTCCGTCCGTGTGCTCACAGAAATTCCCAGGTTTAATGGCGACAATAAATTGCAAGTGGCTGAAACCAATGGAGCTGCAATTCTTGCCTTTAATGGTGAGGGAGGGGGGGAGGGAACGATTGTTGGTTACAGAATGAAAAAATAAAATAACAGATGCTCTGAAGTAAAAAGAGAAATAAAATAATAAATTTTGATATTTAAGCGTGGCGCTAAAATGTTTGAATTATTAATCACGAGCAATGGGCGCAATATTGCGCAAAGTTGCGGGGCATGTATTTTACGCTTAATTAACAACATTGAAGCAGTGTCTGATGATAACACTAACAAAAGTTTTCTACGTTAACGAGATTATTATTAAGAATTTGGAAACAGTTATAAGAACACACAAATTCATTTGGACGACAATTACGGCTTTTGCCACGGTAAAAAATGAAAAAGAAATCCAATTACGCTTCGGGTTCAAACGGAAGTGAAATTCAGAGAGCGCGTTTGGACGCCACAATAGGAGTGCCCCACATCCCCCCTCCACGATTGGCGAAATGGACTTAATGACCCTGCAATTGCTGATGAACAAGGGCACTTCCACTCCCACTCCGCACCATAATAGCACGAGCGTGGTAAAAAAAGAAAACCAAACGTCCGTCGTTTATTTTGCCTTTGCACTCCGACCCCCTAAGCTAAACGTTTCACTTCACCAGGTAAAGGCCCCATTGAGCTCCGTGGCTCTTTCTTTCAAAAGTGACCTGGCTTATCACAAATGATAGCTCAACGAAGTGGCTTATCATCGCGTGGAAATTTATAGCGGCCAAATACTCCGCGACGTTGATTCTAAATGTGGGAGGGAAAAACCGGAGGACACGAGACCACGGCCAGAGAGGCACCAAATATACAGCAGGCGTCAGGGTCGGGGATCGAATCCACGACCGCCTGAATACCAATACCAGGCGAGGTGGTTAACATCTCGCCACCGTGGCGCCCTTTGTCACTGATGCGCACGCAGGTGCTGCTGCTTCTGTCTCCCACAGCCTGGAATCGCACTTCAGACTCGAGACTTCATTTCAGCCGCCAAGGCCCATTGAGCTAATCATCTCCTTTACAACGACGACCAGCGGGCCTGCATTATAATTACGCTACTTATAAAATGAAATGAGCCCGTCTGTATGATTGCAAATGAACTCGCTGTGTGCTTCTGCAGAGCAGTATGGGTAAAGAGCCAATGTGAGCAGATCTCCGGCTCTGGGTGTCGACATAAACAAACATTTTTGTGTATCAATGCTATTCAGTAGCATTCGTTCGAGCAAGAAAGATTTTAACCGCCTTGGTCTCATCCGCAGAGTCAGGCTGCTTGCTTAACTAATGTTTGGAAAGACAATTTGTCTGATGGACGAAAGAAATCCGTTTGTTTACAAGTAGAGGCACAGAATGGAGTTCTGCCCAGATACGCTTTGACTGCTGCTATAATTTAGAGCTTAAAGGTGAACTTACACCATCGAGATGTCTGACCCACAATAAGACCTTTCCCCCCTGCTATAATACATTAACTTCACCTTGGCACTGACAATGCCTTCATTGGAATTACATTGCCCATTAAAGGCCCCTTAATGATCGCACGAACACCGGTAGAAGGGAAGGAACAACAGCAGGAGGTGGATCCAAGGAACGCCGACGGCTACGACGTGGTCGTGGCGGCGAGGTGCCACCAAACAGCGTTGCGGCAAAGAGCAGCGGCAGCGCGAGAGGAAGGCAAAGAGAGAGAGAGGATGAGTTGGAAAGATGGAATGGAGGAGGAGATGGCACGAGAGCGGAGAGTGTTGGCAATGAAGCATCAGCAGCAGATGTGATACAATGATGACGACGGTGATGACGATGACGACGATCATAAACAGTGGTGGACTTCTACTGCTGCAGCCCCCACCCTCGGAGCCACGGCCCCCCCCCCCGCCCCCCGAGTCCCCCGTGGGCGTCGCTGCCCAGCGAGCGACCTTACTCTCGATCTGGGAGTGCAGATCGTTGACGATGACCTGCAGCTGGCCCAGGGTCATCTCCTGCATGTCGGCCGGCTTGAGGCTCCTCTTCATCAGGCTCTCGCTGATGTGCGGCAAATGTGGCAGCTGCAGGACACGCAGACACGCACGCACACGCAGACACGCACGCACACGCAGACACGCACACACATGCACGCACTCAATAGATGACGACCCAGCGTCGAAATGATAAGACGTTCGAACGGCTAACGCCTTGCCCGTGTTATAACCGGAATTGTGAATATTAAAACGTGGCGAAGGGCAAAGGTGAAGGCTCGCAATGTCTGGCTCCATAAAGTCAAGCGACTATTTTTATTTTGCCAGCTAAGGCCCACTGAGCTATGCAGCTCTTTTTCAGAAGCGACCTGGCCACGAATGAGAGCTCGACGAGGTGGCTTATAACGTGGATATTCATAGCAGCCAAACACTCGAAATTCATCTTCATTCTGGGTTATCATTGTGCGCGAATTTAAACCAATGCATGTTTCGAAATTTGGAGGGAATAACCGGGGGACCCAGAAAAAAATCCACGCGACCACGAGGAGAGAGAAACACGCAAACTCCAAATGAACAGCAGGTGTCAGGGTCAGGATCGAACCCACGACTTCCTGCATACCAGGCGAGGTAGTTAACATCTCGCCACCGTAGCTCACACCGCTGCTGTTGAAAGGACCTCCACGAGAGGGAGCTCTACAGAGCCCCCTCTACGCGGGGGGGGGGGGGGGGGCAGTTCGGCCTTGTCGTCGCAGGCTGGCCACATGTCCCGTTGTTTCGGGAGATCAAATCGAATCGATCTCCTCCGGATTGCGAGTACGGCGCACCGTGCACCGTTACGCCACGGCAGCATCCCCCCCAATCGAGCGATTTGCATCGGAACGGAATGAGAAGGAAATCTGGAATTAAAATCAATTGATCGGCACGTCTTCAGGTCGGAAGACGTGCCGAGACTCCCACGAGACCCCTTCTAGCCTACCCATCGCAGAATCCCCTTCACCGGCGTTCAAAAGGACAGGTTTATGGAGTGAAGAAATAAACATCAAGGGAGAGGCGTCACATCGACGCCGCTGGTGCTGCTGCCGCTGTTAAAGCGGCAGAAATCAAGCGGAACTGGGCAGGTCGCGTCAATGGCAACCACTGACGAGAGATGAACGGCGAACCCGACTCCGGCAGCGGAGACCCAAGGGTCTTCTGAAGGGAAGACAAGCCGAGGAAGACAGCGAGATTCAAATCGCACAGTCCGGAGGCCACGACTGGATACAAATGAAGAAGGGAAGGAACAACAGTGGCACGCGGCTGGTGCGTATTTAAGGTGGTGGCAGGCGGAATCCATCCAGAGGCATTCGCACAATGGTGGTCGTGTCACTACAGTGGTGGTCATTCACAATAAAAGTTTTTGGGTTAGATCGCGTTATTTATAAACATGTCGCAACCCTCCACCACCCGACACGGCCAATCAGTAAAAAATGTGTCACGTTGACAAAACATAAATAGTTCACCACTTTAGCCCACTGGTGTGTTGAAGAGTGAATCCACAACATTTACAATTTGAGTCCGACGTTTCGCTGGAAATTACATCCAGCATATTCGGGCGAATTGCCAGAATAGTGAAGCCATCCACCTGCTTCTGGTCTTAAATAGTGCAGTATGACGTCATCATTGTTGAACCCCATCAGGATTAGAAATCAGAGGCGGAGGTGGGGGTGAATGCAATTATGTAATAGATCAGTAATCAGCCACTTAGCATGTGACTCACCTGTAAGGAATTGCAATATGTGTTGTCTTAATTATACGCTTCCAGGCTGCGGGATGTAGCATTAGAATAAGACTAAAAGAACACCAAAGGAACATTAACTTCTCCCAATGTCAGCTGTCAGCAGTGGCAGAGCATGCTTGCCAGCAAGGACATTCAATTGGTTTTGATAACGTTGAAGTGTTATGCAGAAATAATTATTACTGGCTAAGATTAGTTAGAGAATCAATTGAAACTGAGAAGAATTCAAATAATTTCAACTGCTGTGATAGCTATAGAATCAGCACAGCCTTGAAGCGTATTATTAAGTAATATACAGCACATATTGCAATTCCTTACAGGTGAGTCACATGCTAAGTGGCTGATAACTGATCTATTACATAATTGCATACACCCACAGCCCCACCTCTGATCTCGAAACGTGATGGGGTTCAACAATGATGGCGTCATCCTGCACTATTTAAGACCGGAAGCAGGGGGATGGCTGCACTACTGGATGTAATTTCCAGCGAAACGTCGTACTACTCAAATTCGAATTGTTGTGGATTCACTCTTCAACACACTGGTGGGATAAAGTAGCAAACTATTTTCATTTTGTCAACATGACACATTTTTTATTGATTGGCCGTGTCGGGTGGTGGAGGGTTGCGACACATTTATAAATAACGCGATCAAATCCAAAACCTTTATTCCTAATAATACTGGCCGCGAAAGCCTACGTGTTAAATGGTGGTCGTGTCTCCACAATGGTGGTCGTGCCACTACCGTTCTCAGAGATGCTCTCTCTTTTTAGCGCGGCGATCGCGCTCAGCGAGTGAAATTTAGCCTCCGCCAGTGGTGCTGGCGGTTGCGGTTGCGGTGGTGGTGGTGTTCGAAAGCGGCACTCGGCAACGCATCGCCGGCCGAGAGTAAAATTGTCACCCCCCCGGCGATAAAAACAAGCGACCAAATAAACAGAACGGGCGCTCTCCAGCGGCGATACGCCAATTAGGTGCCAAGTGGCGGGCGGCCCCGTTTGCCGGCTGATTCACGCCCGCGCCGTTATCTCCGCGGCTCGCGGTAATCTACGGGGACGACGACGGCGGGGGTTGCCCGGTGGCCGTGCCCATTGACGAGAACCAGGGGAGCACCGTGTCCATTGTGGGCTAGGGGCAGCGGGGGGGCTAGGGGGCGGGGGGGGCTAGGGTATGGGGGGGCTAGGGGGCAGCGGGGGGGCTAGGGGGTATCGGGGGGGCTAGGGGGTATCGGGGGAGGGGGCTTGGAGGTATGGGGGGGCAAGTGCTGTTAGTGAGCACCGATGAAGGTCGGCACGGCCCACGAGAGGTTGGGTGGCCAGCACCACGCCCGGCCACCTTTGTCTCCCCAGTGATGACAATTTCCACACAGCAACAGGTACTCATTCAAAGCCGAGTCGAACCAAGCGGAGGCCCAGGACCGGTTCAGATGATCGTAAAAGTCCAACGCACACAAACTAATCCTTAGAGGCGTTCTGGCGGGGTATCTACAAATGGATCACCTTGTCCCGACCGGCACCGGCCGTGCTCCCGTTGACCACCTGCGAGCCGTGCAGAGGCACGGCGCCAGCGAGCTCAAGAGCTCAAGAGGGAGCGCGGGACGATAGATCCCACGGCGCCGCCAAACGACACGAGCGCCGTGGTCCCTCGGGGGTGGGGGGCGGGTGCGGCCGTTCGTTCCCCTTGCGCCCGGCCCCCTCAATTTCAACGAACGGAATTGTCGGGCCGCCCACCGGCGGCGTTATCTGCGAGAGCCCTGCGCGGCGTGCGCGATCGTTTATTCGGCTCGTATATTACGCCGCATTTATACGCCGCGAGACGCCGCAGAGTAATGGTTTAATCTGATCACCGGATGTGCTCCGGTGGGTTTTCGACGTAATGGCTGCCTGGACCTTGCCCCCGTGCAAGCGCATTATGCACTCCCGTAAATTGGCCTTCTGCAACCAAATGGGCCCGCGTAATAAATAGCAGCCCCAACGGCTCACTGTTGCCTTTGTGTCATCGTTCCGGATTCATTAGGGCTCGCTGAGCAGCACGCTCGAGTGTGAGCGCTCGGCCTCATAATCCCCTTTCAGTGACCCCCGGAAACCCGCGCGTTCACGCACGATCGTTGCGCCAGACTTTGAAAGGTTGCACGAGTACTCGTACCGACCGCAAAGCACCAAGGCGGCGGGTCTGCATTAGCTCTGACATCCCCTTTCCGAGCACAGGAACCGATGCTACAACACAGCCCTGCCCAGAGCAGCACAAGCAATTGCTGACAGGATCTGGACGAACACTGCCAGCCTGGTCCTCAGTGCGTGGCTAAGATTGCTTCTGGGTTGGGTTAAGAGCAGTGCTTTCTTGTACGCGTGCTTGTTGAACTTCTTTCGTACCGTACGTAGCCAACCGCGCTAATCTGAGGTACGGGGGTAGGAAAGAAATGAGTTTTCCATCTAGATGATGATTTAAAAGTGCATAGCTTCCAGTGGCTTCCTAATGTTTTTTTTGTTTGTTGCGGTTGTACCCGATTCAAGAGCCGAATGGCTCGCAGGGCTATACCTAATAATTAAAACTGAAAACTGAAACTAATATCGGAAGGAAGAGCATTCCAGACAGCTGCGGAAGCACATCCGAAAGCACGCGACGCGGTGACCGTCTTTGTCCGATGGCTAAGCTAGTGGTGGGGTAGTGCCCATGTGGTGGGCACGGTGTGGTTGGCATGGGCCCTAAAAGCATGGAAAGCATTGGGAGTTCCTCAATCTTTAGCCCAGACACCTGGGCTCCCCCCATTCTGCGCAGTTGCACTGCCTGCACATTGAATATATACAGGGTGCTTAAAAAATGTTACCACTTAAATGGGACTCATCTTCTTGGTTCTTTCGGTAAAGTCACGTAGAAGGGAAATAATAAAATAATAAAAAGAAAACATAGTAAAATAAACATAACAAAATAAAACATAATAAAATACAATTCTCACGACGTTTCGGCCACAACGCAAGCAGCCGTCCTCAGGTGAAGAACAGGTCTGTCCCTTCTACGTGACTTTACCGAAAGAACCAAGAAGATGAATCCCTGCAGTCACGAAAGCTTTAAATCGAAAATTAAATGGGACTATCGTTTTTAATGGGTTCTTAAAAAAATGTTAACACTTAAATGGGACTATCGTTTTTATTGGAAAAAGAACGTATACTACACTGTAACATAATAACAAATGTACGTTAATAGCTTAATAAAGTCAAAGGGTCACCACTTGTTATCCATCATTGTCAACACGTGCCTGGAATCTTCTCCAGGTGGTCTCCAGAGCCTGGAGGCAGCACTTTTCTTGCAGAATTGTTGCAAATTCTCAGAAGTGTTAACAGTTGTTTTGAAGCGCCCTGTATATGCCACTTGTCGCATCTGGCTGTCGGCTTTGGCTAGTCGCAGTGCTGTCTGATAGCAAAGCGAGCAGTGTGGTTTGGCTCGGAGGAGTGTTATCCTATGGCCAATTAAGTGTTGGCTTTGAGCTCATGGCAATTGCTGTTGCACCACTTCATAGCTATACCACTAGTGCCATGGTTATGTTAGGGTTGTGTGGTTAGGCTCGGAACAATTCTGTTCCATTTTTAATCTAGCATTGGGGATGGGGGGCTAGGTATCAGTGTCATCCTTTCGCTACTCTATCTTTGGGTTGGGCCAGGTCAAGTGTTGTCCTTGCGCCTAATCCGGCATTCTGGTGGGGGGTGGGGGGGTCACAGGCAGCGCTGTTCCATAGCTCAGCACGTGTTGAGGATGGGCGAGGTCAGGGGTCGGCAAGCTGCGGCAGCGGAGCCGCACGTGACTCATTCGCGTGCATTGCGGCTCTTTAAATATTGAGTTGTTTTTGTTGTTGTCTGTTCGAAGAAAACAAACCAGGCTTCTTCTGTGTTACTTTGGTTTGCAGACCCCCTAGGTTCGGTGTCTCCCCCGTGGCCAAGCCAGTGTTGTGGCCGGCCCCAGGGGGGACAGCTGTTGCCCCTCGACCGAGGGTTGCGGTGGTGCCGCGCCTGCGCTCGCTCGCTCGCTCACTCACTCACCAGGTCGGCGACGGGCGACTTCTTGCGGTTCTGCTTCTCCACCTCCACCTGCATGCGCGCCATCGGCCGTGCCATGGCGAGCGCCAGCTTGGCCTCGGCCTGCAGCTTGCGCTGGCACGCTGAGAAGTCGAGCCCATCGAGGGACTCGGACTCCGAGTCCGTGCCAGCCTCCGAGTCGGCAGAGTCGCGCTCTGAATACGACGAGCTCTGCTTGCTCTGCGCGGGAAACACCAGAAGGGGGGGGGGGGGGGGGCGAGATGGTGTAGCGGTTAGCGTTCACGGCCATCAACGGTGACGATTATCTGGACCGGTCCTGGACCTCCCCTAGGTCGATTCAGCCTCAAATGAGTACCTGGTGCGGTGTGTAAACATTGCCACTGGGGAGACAAATGCGGTCGGGCGTGGTGCTGGCCACCCACCCCCTTGTGTACCGTTCTGGCTTTCATAGGTGCTCGCTAACAGCACTTTCGCCTACAGTATGTTAAAGCTATAGGGGGAATCTTTGTCTTTGGTCGTGGTGAGCGTGGTGGTGGTGATGATGAGTGTGGTGGAAATGTGGCGGTAGGATAACACGTGATGATGATGCTGCCATAAAAAAACACTTTAAGGTCAGTGTGGCACTTGGTTTGGCTAAATTCCAGCTCCGAGATTAAAGAATATTCTTCTCATTGCCACTCCGGTTAGCACGGTTGGCTACGTGCAGTGCGAAAGAAGTTCAACATACTGCACACACACACATACTGTACATGCAATGACCATTTCTCAGAGGAGCAGGGCATGTGAAAAAGTGCACCGCTCGTGTTCAGAAAAAGAGAATCCACTTGATTTGAAGCTTTCGTGACTGCAGGAATCCATTCTTCTGTTGGTAAAGTCACGTAGGCGATGTCTCTTGCGAGCAGCAGACATCGCGGCCATCGCGATTTTCACCTGAAGACGGGCGCTTGTGTTGCGTTCGAAACGTCGTGATTTATTTTGTTTTTATTTCTACCTACGTAACTTTACCGAAAGAACCAAAGAGTAAAGAATCCACTTGACGAGATGTCGGAGGTAGTTCTGTGATGTCCATTCTCCAACACGAGCGGTGAGCTGCGCTGCGAGAGTTCCGAATCGCGACGTTCAGAATCAGGATATTTGGACTGGAGGAATCCGTTCTAGATTTGAAGCTTTCGTGACTGCAAGGATTCATACTCTTAGGTTTTTTCGGTATAGTCACGTAGGTAAAAAAAATAAATAATATGTATTTCTATCTTCCTAATAATATTTAATAATATGAAATATTTCTATTATTATGATTTCAAATTATATTTTTTATTTAATTTTTTTACCTACGTGACTTGACCGAAAAAACCTAAGAGTATGGAGGAATCCGATAAGCCACGAAGCTCTTTGCCACGGGCGCCGTCTCACGGTGACTCGCGAGACGGCGCTGCCATAAAGTTGGCAACAACAACAAAAATCGTCCTTCGGTGTCAAGATCCTCGGTCACCAGGGTTCTGCTTTCCAGTGTTTAACCCTTCACCGTTCCGAGACGTCTGCAAGTTGCAGGGTGTGGGGGTTCCCGTTCACCGCTGAATCTCAGAACGCGTGAGCGGTTCAGCGTTCATTTTATTTAGAGAGGCGAAGCAGCGCCGTTGTTTTTAAAGACATTGTACTCACCGCAAAGAACTGTAGCGACACGACCGCACTATCACAGCTGGTGCCTAACTGCACCACACGCCCTCCCGCACGGCCTTGTGGGAGCCTCGGCACGTCTTCCTACCTGAAGACGTACCGATAAAGTTATTTTATTTTTTCCGTTCCAATGACGTACGTACGTGTACGTCATCGGAAAGGGTTCATCATCCCAGAAGATGGACTCGTCGGAGGCAATGGCTGGAGAATAGCCCGTGCAAGCAAGCTCGAGAAAACCTCACCAAGCAGTGATTGTTAAAGCATATAAAATGTTTTAATTGATTGTTAAAATGTCACGACGTTAGGGCCCCGTGATGTATAGTGCAGTCTCCAACGGTTATTTACGCAATCCCTGTGGCCTGTATCTCTCTGCTACCCCGTCGCCCGCGGCGTTGCCTCTTGAGTTTTGTTTCCCTCTTCACGGCAGTGCCAACTGACGACCGTGTTTGGTGTTTGCGTTGGCCGTGCTTGTGCACCGCTACCAACGCAGCGGCGGCAGCAGCGTTCGTTTGGTCATCGTCGGTGCCGTGCTCTTTGTGGCCGCCCAACATCCGCGCAACTTTTGAAAGTCGTGTTCATCGGTTGACCAAGAGCCCTCAGTCAATTTTTCACCGAAATAATTTCACTCACTCACTCACGGTTTCAACTGTCGGCCGCGACCGGCTCGTGCGCCACGGCCTGCCCAGCCCCGCATCCTTCCGTCGCGCTCCGCCGTGATTAGCGACCGCCGCGTTGCGACGACGAACGCGGTAAACGGCGAACCATTTTTTTTGTGCGCCGTTCGTGTTGGCTCGACTCACGACGACCGCCCTGCCGGATTAAAAACCCTTCGTGAGATCGCCCTCCCCCCCTCCCAGCCTCCCATCGCCACCCACCCCCCTCCCCCACCGAGACCAACCAGTTAGCGGCCACAACAAACGACACGGACCGCATTCTAACTCGGAACGACGGCTGCAGAGGGCCCAGGCTGGAAAGTTCAGATACCCCCCAACCCCCCCCCCACCCCATAGCGGCACGAAAATCCCGTCGGCCGCTTGCTTTGAACAACATCGAGTGCGCAGACTCCAAGGTCTAGCCGGTGACAACATTTGAAAAACTACTCCAACGCCACATAGTTCGTGCCAGGTTTTTGTGAAATCCTTTTCACGTGTTTAATGGTGATGAAGCCAACGGGCGTCCATCAGCAAGGGGCCAGGAACCTACCGGCTGTGGCGACGACGTTCAGAGAGCATCGTCAAGGGTGCAACGAAATAATAATAAGAAAAATATTTAGAATATTCACGAGAACATTTGTAACTTGAGACACCACCGATAATCTCTCGGGCTCACCGTGGGATTTCTTTGAGACGTCAGTTGTGATGCGAACACGCACAGCAAGTAGTAACGGGTAAGTAAAGAAAGGTAAAGGCGCCGCCCTGCAATTGCCTGCTCACTCCACTGCTGACTTGAGGGCCTCCATTAGAGAGCGCTCTTCCGCGCCGGCCAAACGTCCTGAACGAGGCGAGTGTGGCCACACTTTACCCCACCACAGGCCACCAGCCAATCGACTGTGGTGAACCCGCTCATGATGCTCGGTGGACAGAGGCAGGTGGAGATCGGGGGGGACTAGTGTGGATTTAAGGAACCTGCAACCGTAGCCTCAAGCGCCGCGCCGGGAGATCCAATCGAGCCGGCGACCTCCGGATTGCGAGCCGGAACGGAGCGCTGTAGTGGGCCCCCGTCTAGCGAGTCTTTTGTCCGAGCCTCCCACGCTGGCCGGACCTCTTCTAAGAAGTGAGGGCACCCACCGCCTCTCTCAACCGCACGCGACCTGTCGCACCCCGACTAACTCATTGATGTTGATTGGTGGACAGATGCAGCGATGATATTCAATCGCCGCTAGAGGCAGATCGAACTGGCTACCTGTGGATTGCAAGCGCGGTGCACTGACCATCACACCGCGGCAGCGTCCGCTTTGTTGATAATAATAAAAGCAAGCGCCCCCCCCCCACCCCCCCCCCCCCCCCCCCCCCCCCATAATCTCCGCGGCTCACGGTGGGATTCGTTTTAAGATGTCGCTTGCGATGCGGCGCGCGCGTACACGCACCGCAAGGGAGGCGACGGCGTGAATCCCATTAGCGCGTCACTTTTCCCTCGCCCCCCACCACAGCCGCCCGCGTCCATCAGAGCGAGCGAGCGGCCCGCCCGCCACTTCAATCGGCCCCCCACGCCGCCGAGTCACGACGCGGAACGCTTCAAACGAGCGGCAGATTAATGAGCGACGGGGACGCGACATCGCGCCACAGACAGACGCCGCCGCCGTCGTCGTGCCCGTTTGGATTTTATTTTTCCCGCAATTTCGCCTCCCGCACACCGCTCCCTTCACCTCTCCCTGCCTGCCGTGCCGGTCGCTCCGTGGGCGTGGGCGGTGGCAACCGTCATCGTGCCGCACGGACATTGCAGCTGGGTGGACGGGAAGTGGTGGGGGGGTGTGGGGGGAAATTGAAGAAAGTTGCTCCGTTGACACCCGGCTCAGCCTCGCAAATGAGATTCTCCCCGTCTCTTTGAAATTCTCACCCGGCGAAATGAAACTCGATTGCAACCGCCGCACGGAGAGACCCGAGCCGGCGACCGCTGGGCGGGCCGCGAGCCGTCGTTGCATCCTGTCGCCGTCGGCCGGCGGTGGAGCGGTGGTGCAGCGGTCAGCGCACTGCGATAACGAACCTGGTGACCTCTGTTTGACTCCCAGCCACACGGCTAACATCGGCGATGAGTAACGTCCGATTCCCCGCTGGGCTCCTTACCTCTCCGCCCATCACCAATTCACTTGACCCAGTATGGTGAAGTATGGTCAAGCAACACCCGTGACTGATATGGTGTGGGGCAGTCTTCATCCAGCTGCGGATTGACCATAAATGGCTGTAAAGTAACAATTATTACGAACGCATTTTCACACCTAATTCGCCGCCTGCATTTAAATCTAGACGAGGGCTTGGCGAGTTCATTTTTGTTTTTCGCAAAGGGAATTCGAGCCACGAATGGCCACAAATAATACCAGGATAATGTATGCACGGCAACAACAACAACAACATTGCGAGGCAGACACAGACGCGCACGCACACACACACGCACTCACGTCCCGGTGGCGTTTAACACACGGTAATAAAACAAAGCATTCGAATAATGGCACTGATTAAACGCAGGGTCCCGTGACATACGGTCCGATTATGCGGCCGTTATTGACGATGCCTTCTACCCTCGGCTCACCACCCCCGTCCCATACCCCCCCACCCCCTCCCCCCACGCGCGTCATCCCGAGCCGCATCGCTCCGGGCGCGCGAGCACGACGGAGCGTGCCACCGCGACCGCCGTCGGTGCCGTTGCACTCTCGTAGTTCGGTGAAAACGCCGGTCGGCGTTTGATATTCCACTTTCCAGGAGGCGTCGGCGTGAGAGCGAACTGGGCCCCGTGCTTGCCGCCCGCGGTTTGAATGGAGGCTGCGGAGGCTCGGCGAGCGGTGACGGTGTGCGATGGTAATCTCGACCGGGCGATGGGTTTATTCTGAGTCTCCATCCTCGGGCCCGGTCAGACGAGACCGACCCGCTGGGAGGTCTTTGGTCCGATCCCTCACCGCTGGTGGATTTTTGTGCAGACATCTCTCTTCGGGCCTGAGTCGACTAAAGCCGGCAGACATTGGACCCCCACTCTGAAGTTATTGTCGGGGTTAGGGGTGGCGCAATCCGAGCCACCTTCTACCAATATCATCAGGTCAGCCAATCCGTGAACTCGGCCAATATATTTCGATACGTGTATAAATATAGCCACTGTTTGCTTCATTGTGCCACTGTGTATGTATGTTTGTTGAACTTTTTTTGCACCACCGCACGTAGCCAACCATGCTGATCGGAGGTGCGGGGGAAGGACAACAAACCAAACACTAAATGCAGTTCTAAAGAAATTCGTTTTCGTTCTCGATTTGAAAGTGCACCGCTCCAGTGGCTTCCTAATATCGGAAGAGCGTTCCAGACGGCCGCAGAAGCGCGTCTGAAAGGGCGCGATGCGATGACCGTCTTTGTTCGACGGCGAGCCAGAAGCCGCTGCTTGCGAGGATGACCAGCGTCCTCGTGATGATGGTTCGTGCACCTTGGCGAGAACTGCGACGCTGCCACTCGAACATTTGCATAATATTCCGCCGGGCAACATTTTTTTCATCAATGCACGTTGAACTTTTTCCACGCCACACGTAGCCAACCGTGCCGATCGGAGGCGCGGGGGAAGGACAATGGTCGCGTGCGAGCGGTTTGATCGGCCGCCGAGAGGTATCCGTCTCGTTACCGACGTCTCGTTGTGGTGGTCAAGTTCCTGAAGAAGCTTCCAGAGCGTGGAGTGACACGCCGGACATCATTCCTGACAACGCGGGGCGCAAGCCGCAAGCATCTCTACGGCACAACCACGAAAACCTATGCAGCCACATTCATTTACTCTCATTATTATCATTAAGATTCATAATCGCTTCCTTTCGTGTTATGTCGAGTAGAAATGTGCATCGTACCCCAAAATAAACGAATGATGAATCATAATAATGGTCGTTAAAGCCTGCGTGTAGAATAATTATTCAGCTTAACTCGCATTCCACCGCTACTGCCGTTGAACCGATCATTTTGGAATAATCTTACGCGGAAGAAGAAATACGACGCCTTTACGGCCGCTAGGTTGCGATTAACCTGAACCTCGCGAGACAACGCCGTCCGCGTGTGTGCGCGTGTGTGCGCGTGTGTGCGCGTGTGTGCGCGTGTGTGCGCGTGTTTAGCGAAACGGAGAAACCGTGCCAAACCCGAGTGACCCCACCCCGAAAGCGACAACAGTCTGTCCCACATGCGGCGTCGTGTGCGCGCGACGGGGACGTACCACCGGGGAGAGGGGGGTGTCGGGGCTCGCGTCGGTCTTGCTGCTGTCATCGGCGTCGCTGTCCTTGTCACTGCCGCTGTCGTTGACGAAGCAGATCTGCAGGTTCATGCCGCTCTGCAGCCTGCGGCACAGCAGCGCACCAGACCGTCGTCAGCATGTCTGTCTGTCCGTTTGTTAGTTTGTTCATCTGCCTGCCCGTTAGTTTGTTCCTATGTCTGTGTGTCAATGTTTATTGTCTGTTCATATTTATGTTTAATTCGTAGTTTCGTGGTAATAAATTGAGGGTGGAGGGGTTACCAGCCCCTCGCACCTGTCCAGAGCCCCCGTTTAGCCACTGTGGTTGGCACAGTAGGGGGCACAGGTGGTGCATCAGCCAGTCGTCTCAGACATCTCAGTCAGTCGACCCGTGGCACCTGCTGGGTCTGCGCCGTGACCTCCTGCCAGCGGGCGTTCGACACTTCACGTGGCCTCAAGGTGCACATGGCCTGGCACAAGCGTCGTGGTGACGTCACCGCCACTTAGTGGCGAATGGCGGTTGTTGTTATTGTCTGTTCATTCGTCTGTCCATCTGGTGCAAGGAATTCAATGGGGGGGGGGGAGGGGGGCATCGGTTGCCTTGGCCGGCATCCGACTCCCTCCCGAACCGTAGGGCCCCCGTGCAGTTGCACCACCTGCACTCGCGACAGCGACACCACAGGGCAGCGTGTTCTCTTGGGGGCCGCACCATGGCGTTGAGGTTCAGTGAGAGCCAACGTCAGTCCGAGGTTCGTGTTTTGGGTGCGAATTCTTAATTTGTTTATTCATTTTGCTCGGCAGCAGGGTTTCCATACGCTTGGTGTGTGTGTGTCTGCCTGTGTGCTGGGCTTCTTTCGCGCCATGCGTAGCCAGCCACGTAGATGGGATTTGCTCCTTGCGTACAATTGATGTGCAGCGTTGTGTTTAAAATGAAAGTATTATTAACACTACGCATCAATGTCAGTCTGCGCGCAACTGCAGCTGTATCCTCTCTCTCTCTGTCCATGTGCGGCATGCTGCGTGCGTCAGCCGTGCCAAAGTCTACGCCTCCCTCCCTCTGTCTGCCGGTCTCCTGCGTGTCTGCCAATGCACTTCTCTTTATAGGCATCCCTCCGCGAGGCCCTCTATCTGCCACGCGTGACGGACACGCGCAGCCACTCGCTCTGCCGTGGCGCCACCGCCGCGCTCGCGCCGACCGGCGAGAGCCTCCGGCGCCGCGGCGTGGCCGGCACGGGGTCCCGCTGCGTGGAATTAACCCCCCCCCCCCCACACGGCTGAGCCGTTTTATTTTATTTAAGACCTTGTGCTCGCACGCGGAGAACCGCAGCAGCGGCGACACGGCCACACCCTACGATTGGTGGCGCCAAACCGTGCCACACGCCGTCCCGCGTGGCCTTGTGGGAGCACGAGGGCAGAATTCCCAACTTGGCCAACGAATGTCTCCGTCTCGTGGCGGCCTCCTTCCTGGCTGCCTCCGACCGGAAGACGTACCGGTAAATGTATTTTATTTTAGTTTTTCTTCCGATTCATCGGGATGGAAATCGGAAGATAAACTGATGCTATTGACCTATAAAGCTTTAAAAGGGCTTACCGCAGATTACCTGCAGGAACTGATACATTTATATATTCCATTATCAAGGTCCTTAATATCTTCTGATCTCAAACTGCTCAGCACTTTTGGTGATCGGGCTTTTGTTAGCGTGGCACCCAAACTGTGGAATGCCTTGCCACTTGAAATCAGGCAATTGGAGTCGGTATCAATGAAGCTACCTCGTCTGTCGCACCACACGTAGCTTCGGGTCTTCTCGGCCACAATCGTGCCCTCCCTACTCTTTACTTGCGAAACGTGGACCTCCCCCCCCCTAATGGAACATGTTCACCGTTGAGAAACATTTAGGCCGGTCTACCACACACACCGCACACACACCACACACACACACCACACACACACCGCACACACACATACCACACACCACACTCACCACACACCGCACACACCACACACACACACCACACACCGCACACACACACCGCACACACACACAACCACACACACACACCGCACACACCACACACACCACCACACATCGCACACACACCACGCACACACACCACACACATACACCGCACACACACCACATACATCACACACACCACACACACCACACACCGCACACACCGCACACACCGCACACCACACACACACCACACACACACACCAAACACCCCACACCACACACATACCACACACACCACACACACACCACACACACACACACACCACACACACCAAACACACCACACTACACACACCACACACACACCACACACCGCACACACCACACACACACACCAAACACCCCACACCACACACACACACAGTACACACACCACACACACCCCACAAACACCACACACACACACCACACACCACACACACCACCCCACAAACACCACACACACACACCACACACACACACAACACACAGGTGGATGTCCCATCACCTGGACGAGAGGCTCGGCTTGCCGCTCTTGCTGCAGTTCGTGTAGATGCCGGGCCCATCGTCGAAGAAGCCTCCCAGGGCGAGCTTCTGGCGGATGGACTCGCGCTCGTTCCTCTGCGCCTGTCAAGAGGCAAGGCCGGGGGTGGGGGGGGCCGAGCGTGGAGGAGGGGGGGGGGGGAGCGGGGGGACAATGAGGGGGGGGCGGTGGTTAAACTCCTCGGCGGGTTATTGACAACGGGATTCAACATCCACGGCCAAGCGTGGGGGGCATCTGGGGACAAGCCGCCACGTGGGGCTGCTGCTGTCACACGAGCCCTCCCGCCCCCCCTCCCCCCGCGCCCCCCCCCCTCGCCCCCCCGAGTGCCGGGAATCGTGAACGCGCGCCCTGGGTGGGGGGGGGGCAGGTCACGCGAATCGTCAAATTTGCATACATTCAGCGAAATCTTGGGAGATGGCTGCAGATGCTTAATGTGTTCTGTGCGGTGCTTCGCTCTGTGTCATTGCAAAAATACGATACATTGGGGGAGGCGAGAGGTGGGGGGGCGATGGGACACCCACCACTTTATTCCGTGAGCTCACCGTTAATGATTGGGTTTTTTTTTACCCGAACCTCTGCTGTTGAATTTTATGAAAAGAATCACTGTGGCCAAAAATCGTTAAAACCTTGCACTTAATTGACACGTGTGTGTGTGTGTGTACAGAGTGCGGGGAGTGATGGGACCAGTGCTTAGCGCACCAAAGCTGGCAAGTGATATATAAACTGGTCCTGGGCTTCCCCTAGGTTGACTCAGCCTGATAAAGAGTTCAATGCCTGGTGCGCATAGTTTCCGCCCTTCATTGGAGCTCCATGAGGCTACACGGGCATATGTCAGACCGTGTGCATTATGCAAGTTTACACCGGTACTGTCATTTAATCGAGATTCCTACAATATTACATTCTGAATTGTGAATATAAAGTTACTCTTTTGTTTTTATAAAATAAAGTTGCTTTGCCATCTGGGATTCTCCCACGAGGAAAAAAAAAGAGGCACATTTATCAAAGGGTTGGTTGTGGCCCAAGCCTTAGAGACACAAACCAGGGCAACATGGAAATGTGAAAATATTCACGTGTTTTGCCCTGTCTGCTTCCCTGACAATTCACACACCCGGAGGACAAGTGCACGTCAGGATGTTACACAATACGCTGTTGCGTCTGCATTTCTCTCCGAATAATTTTATTTTAACAGCAACCAATTTTCTTGTTTTTCTTTTCTTTTCTCGATGCAATCGACCGACGTTTCGGGCAATGGCCCTGCTTCAGAACACACACATTCAAACGTCACCTATTGTATACAAATATAATTTTTCTATTGTTTTCCTTGAAAGGCCACACACAGTGTGACCGACACACGTGCTGAAGCCATGTGCTTTGTTGTTTGTGCTTGTGCACGGCCACAAACGCCGCAGCGGCAGCAGCATCGCCAAATAATGTTTAGCATTTTTTTTTTTACCGAGAAATACACACGACGCACAAATAAAGTAAGGTCCACTGACCTATATGAGTTCTCATTAAATACATTATACCCATCAAATGGTTTAGTAATCTCTCTTCATAATGCAGCACAGCAAAGTACAAAAAATGCTTTGCTGTGGGTATTTTTTTTTACTATAGCCACTAAGCTCTTGTTCAGAAGCTACCTGGCCACAAATGATAGCTCAACAACAAAGTGGCTTATCATAATGTGGAAATATTTATATCAGTAGCCAAACACTCTGAACGCACGTTTCTAAATGTGGAGGGAAAAACCGGAGTTCTCGGGAGAAAAAAATCCACGCGACCACGGGGCGAGAGACACCGCAAACTCCAAATACACAGCAGGCGTCAGGGTCGGGATCGAACCCACGACCTCCTGTAGACCAGGCGAGGTAGTTAACATATCTTAGCCACCGTGATGATGATGAGAGAGAGAGACACGCAAACTCCAAATATACAACAGGCGTCAGGGTCGGGATCGAACCCACGACCTCCTGTAGACCAGGCGAGGTAGTTAACATCTCTTAGCAACCGTGATGATGATGAGAGAGAGACACGCAAACTCCAAATATACAACAGGCGTCAGGGTCGGGATCGAACCCACGACCTCCTGTAGACCAGGCGAGGTAGTTAACATCTCTTAGCCACGGTGATGATGATGAGAGAGAGAGACACGCAAACTCCAAATATACAACAGGCGTCAGGGTCGGGATCGAACCCACGACCTCCTGTAAACCAGGCGAGGTAGTTAACATCTCTTAGCCACGGTGATGATGATGAGAGAGAGAGACACGCAAACTCCAAATATACAACAGGCGTCAGGGTCGGGATCGAACCCACGACCTCCTGTAAACCAGGCGAGGTAGTTAACATCTCTTAGCCACGGTGATGATGATGAGAGAGAGAGACACGCAAACTCCAAATATACAACAGGCGTCAGGGTCGGGATCGAACCCACGACCTCCTGTAGACCAGGCGAGGTAGTTAACATCTCTTAGCCACGGTGATGATGATGAGAGAGAGAGACACGCAAACTCCAAATACACAGCAGGCGTCAGGGTCGGGATCGAACCCACGACCTCCTGTAAACCAGGCGAGGTAGTTAACATCTCTTAGCCACGGTGATGATGATGAGAGAGAGAGACACGCAAACTCCAAATATACAACAGGCGTCAGGGTCGGGATCGAACCCACGACCTCCTGTAGACCAGGCGAGGTAGTTAACATCTCTTAGCCACGGTGATGATGATGAGAGAGAGAGACACGCAAACTCCAAATACACAGCAGGCGTCAGGGTCGGGATCGAACCCACGACCTCCTGTCGTTAACATCTCGCCACGGTGGCGCCCGGAACCTGAACGGTGCACCGCTGCGAGGAGAGCAACCGTGCGGACGGCGAGCGGGCGCCGCACACAATTCTGCCGCCATCATCGCTCGTGAGCCTAATGGGTAATTTCGTAATGGATTTTTGCGTTAGAAAAACCAATGAGGGGGTCTATAACAAAGGACGCGTTTTGTTATTAATGGCGAAGTGAGTCGGCGGCAACTGGAAAGGAAGACGCGAGAGAAGTAACTTTGCGATCGACGTTGAAACACCTTCCCCCCCCCCACAAAACAATAAACACGCTCGATATCCGGTGAAGGCGCGGCGCTGCAATCACTTGCTCGCTTGCCACTTTCGGCAGAAACGCCACCGCTCCAGGCAGGCGACTGAGCCTCCTCTTCCACGTTGGCCAGGCGTCTTGGAAGAGATGGGCAGTGCCCACACTTTGCCCCACCGCACTCTCCCTGCCGATCGACTGACCGCGGTTGTACCGATCTATACTTCTGGGTGGACACAGGTGGTAGGTCGGGGGTGGGGGGGGGGGTGGGATTTTAGGGAGTAACCCACCGTGTCAATCTGCCGCGCCAAGAGATCGACGGGAACCGCAGACCTCTGGATCGCAGGTCCGGTGTGCGCGGACCCGTTACGCCGCGGCAGTACGATACGTGCCTATGGTGGGCAGCGCTCTTTCGCGCCGTACGTGGCCGACCTCGTTAATCAGAGGAGCACGCACGCCAATGCATTATTATTATTAGTGCACTTCAAATACGGAGCAGAACCCGGATTTCCACAGGGTCTTATTCATAAAAAGCAGATCGTACGTTCGCCGCGCGACACATTCGCCCATCGCAATTCCCGAGGCCTCGTGAGCGAACAGGTAAAACGATGGGCCACGCTCCCAAAGGCGGCGGGGAGAGGCGAGAGAGGAAGCGATGAACGCGGAGGGCTTTTTCTTTTGACGCTTTACATTCAAAATCTGCACGTGGTCACCACCCCACACCCCCCCCCCCCCACCACTCACAACCCCCTCTACAAAAAGCCCCACTGCGGTAACGCGTCGGCGACACCAGCATTAATCACCGCGCTTCGCAATCCCTCCTTACCTTGTAGTAGGTCATATCTCTACTCTAGCGGGTTGGGGGGGGGGGTGGTGGAAACGTTTGCGGATGAATGCAATCGGAAAGAGAAGGGAGCGCAGGGCCCTAGGGGATCCCGCTTCACGCCTCGAGCGCGGAGGGTGGAGATTAAGAAACGGCCGGTGACGGCTCGAAGCGGGTCGAGTCTCCGGTGAAGCCGAGAGTGCGAGGCCCGGTGATGCGGTTGAAGGAAGGGGGAGGGCCGCAGGACGGACGGGATGGGGGGGGTGTTTTGGGGGGGGGGGGGGCACGTCAGCAGAGTATTCCTAGGGCCCTGTCCGCGGGTCACGCAGCTGTTTCCCTCCATCACGGCAAGGCCGCCGCAAGTGCCGCCCCGTGCCGGATCGCTGAAAAAAATTACTGGGGGAGGGGGGGGGCGTGGGGCAATCGGAGGAAGCCAGGAGGGAAGATGAGACGGAGACTACGACCTTGTCACTGTCGCCGAGGGCTGCCACTGTCGTGGCTTTCCCACGATTGTCCTCTCGTCGATGTCGCTGTCCAAGTCATGCTGGGATATGAACGTATGAACGACCCGGTTCGGTATGGCTTTGCGTGATAAATGCACCGCTCGAGCCGATGCATTTACTTGAAAGTCCTCCCGGTAGTGTTAGCTTGTCGTCCTTCCCGCACATCCGATGAGTAGGCGCGGGAAGGCGAAAAAACAGTTCAACGTACGTACGTTCGTACCTCGGAGGTGGCCACCCCTACCGCCGCCTCCTGCTGCAGCTGCCTCTTTACGCAGCGGGGAACCTACGGCCTGCGAGCCAGATACCACCCACAACTCCGTTTGGCATGGCCCGAGATTTGAATTCTTACGGAGAGGGTTCTCCACCTCTGCTTTGCACTGCGCTGCTCCCGTAAGAGTGCAACGGTGGTGGAACCGCTGGAGGCATCGCTGGTGTCTCAGATGACCCACAGTCGCTCCGTTTAACAATGCCCGGCCACTCGACACCAGAACCCTTCCCCCCCCCGAGTGAAATGGTTCCCCTCTACATTCCCTCCCCCCCGCTGCTGTCTGATAAATCTCCCGCGTAATCCACCTTGTGCCTTACAGCATTAAACATGATAATAATATTAACAACTAAGCGACGCCTCGGTCTCCGTAGCCCCGTTAGTTGAGCAGGTCCCTCGTACCCCAGCGAGGAGCACTCGCTCCGCCTCTGCCCGCCGGCCCCGACGCCTGCTTCTCGCTGATGCAGGGTGGCCTCGTCCCATAGGACTCCCCTCAAGGCCGCGAAGGCCCATGCCACCGCCTCCGCCGCCGGTTTGAGGTCGCGCTCACTGCGCACAAAGCGCGCCTCGCCCAAGCGAACCGCAGTGGCTCGCCGATCTCACCGAGGAGCGTGAACCACCATGGGGCCGTCCATAAATGACGTCACGCGATTTTGGACGATTTTGACCCCCCCCCCTCCATCGTCACACGGCGTCACAAAAAGTCAGACCCCCCCCCCTCAAATATGACGTCACAAAGCTCTGCTCCCCCCCCCCCCAATTTTTTTTGAAACATGCTTCAAATCGCTTTCAACTATTGTCATTGTAGTGCGTATTTAATGTGGCGCTGCACTATGATGTTGTAGGAGAAAACATTTATTTAAAAGTTTATTTAATTAAGTAGAACGTGTTGTCTACATTTATTTAAAGTTGCGCATTTTGATGTGACGTCACATTTCTCAAACCCCCCTCCCCCCTCGTCACACATCGTCACAAATGTCTGACCCCCCCCCCCCCCAGATGCGTGACGTCATTTATGGAAGGCCCCTATCACGAGAACGCCGGCCATCCTCTCAGTCGCAGAGGCTTGTAGTTGGCCGTCGAACAAAGGCGGTGCTCACCGCAT
Source organism: Lampetra planeri (assembly GCF_965212315.1). Classification (NCBI taxonomy): domain Eukaryota; kingdom Metazoa; phylum Chordata; class Hyperoartia; order Petromyzontiformes; family Petromyzontidae; genus Lampetra; species Lampetra planeri. Next base: position 3,097,819 of record NC_136157.1, read on the forward strand.
CGCGCGCTTGCAGACGCACTTCTGCGGCCGTCTGGAACGCTCTTTCTTCCGATGTTAGGAAACCACTGGAACTACGCACTTTTAGGTCGTCTTAATTGAAAACTCATTTATTTCGTATTGCTTTTTCTGTTTAGTGTGTTGTCCTCCCCCCGCACCGGTTGGCTACGTGCGGTGGTGCAAAAAAAGTTCAACAAATATACATACACAGTGGCACAATGAAGCAAACAGTGGCTATATATACACGTATCGAAAAATATTGTCCGAGTTCACGGATTGGCTGACCTGATGATATTGGTGGAAGGTGGCACGGATTGCGCCACCCCAAACGCCGACAATAACTTCAGAGTGGGGGTCCAATGTCTGACGCCTGCGCAAAAATCCGCCACACCCCCTCGGCGCGACGCGTCCGGCATGATCCGCGGTCCGTACGGCGCTCCCCCCAGGCCCCCCTCGTCGTCGCCGTCAGTGCCGCCGAGGTCGCGACGATCCGCGCGACGACGGGGCAAGTTCAGGCTCAAAGCAGGGGGGGGGGGGGGCCTTATTTAAACTAAACAATTTTTTTTTATTTAACAGCACGGGGTAACTAAAATGTGCTCTTGGTGGGAATCACTTCAGCATCTGATTCTGGTTGACTTTCAAGGTAATTTCTCGACGATGCTCAAAGGCTGTATTTAATGAGTTCCGGAAATTTCTAAATAAAAGCGGCTCTCCGTCGCTCCCACTCTCTCGGTCTCTCTCTTTCATCGCCCCCGCTGCCCCACCCCCAGTCCCGTTATATTAAACCAATTTTTTTTAAATTATTTTACCAGGTAAGGCCCACTGAGCTATACAGCTCTTTGTTAAGAAGCGACACGGCCACAAATGATATCTCAATCAAGGAAATTTATATCAGCTGAACACCCTAAACACGTGTTTCTCAATGCGGAGGAAAAAACCGGAGAACCTGGAGAAGAATCCACGCGACCACGGGGAGAGAGACACGCAAACTCCAAATACACAGCAGCAGGCGTCAGGGTCGGGATCGAACCCACGACCTCCTGTATACCAGGCGAGGTGGTCAACATCTCGCCACCGTGGCGCCCTTTGCCCACCTGCCCACCCAGCAGCAATACAACGTGCGCGGTGGGGTAAAGTGCGGGTGGTCCCACAAGTTGATGTCGGAGCGGCGTTGGATAACGGTGCCCCGCCCAGCAAAGGCCCTCTGACCCGCGGCACGGAGGGCCTCTGGGCGAGGCTGCGGGGGTCCTCGTGCCGTCCCTCGATTTGTTTACACCCCCCCGCCCCCCCGCAACTGTGTAAACAAAGCAGTGCGCTAGGAGAGCGTGAGAGGCTCCCGATAGCCCTCCCCGCTCATTAGCTCATCTCCTGCAGGGCATCTTTGATGTACGCACACGTTTAAGCAGATGGTTCTTAATTAGGCCGGTCCTAAACTGTAGCTTCCTTCCCGTTCCACCGCTGCCATTCACTCGCCCCGCCCCCCGCCCCCCCCACGTCTCCTGCTACGGGGCAAGGCACACGGCATCTGTGGGAAGTTACGCGTGGCGCGTTTTGTCGTTTTGACGATTATTGTTATTTCTCCTGCCGCTACTTTTTAATGGATTTAATTCGTGCTGAAAACGTGCCCCAGCCACCAATTCGCGTGCACTTAAAGGAAAAGCTTGCGGAATTAATAAGTTTCGTTATCGCTATCATTTGGGCTGTGCCGTGGTGTTGTTCGGCACGATGTCCGACGTTTCGCTGCACGTACCGGCAGCCTCTGGTACACCGCGAGCTTCACTAGCGACGGGAACTCACGGTAGGGGATTTTTTTTTTCCTCACCGGCTATTTGCCGGAGCCGAGCCAAACCCAATTTGTGATCCTGATGACCTCACAAGAAGACATCTAAAACTAAACTATTGTTTTTCCATACCAGGTGTGAGGTCCACTGAGCTATGTAACTCAATCACAAATGATAGCTCGACGAAGCGGCTCATCCATCGTGCGAAAATTGAAAGCAGCATTCGATTTAAACTAAGACACAAAAAAACCTAATTGTATTTTACCAGGGAAGACTCACTAAGCTATATATAGCTCACTTAAAGCTTCCGTGACTGCAGGCATTCATACTCTTTGGGTCTTTTGGTAAAAATAAATAAACGAAAGACCCAAAGAATACGATATATAGCTCTTTGTCAGAAGTGAGCTGGCCATAAATGATAGCTCAGCGAAGAAGCTTATGTGGAAATGCAGCAAAATACTCCTACACCCATCATATTAATTCTAAATGTGGAGGAAAAAACCAGAGGACCTGCAGGAAAAATACACGCGACCACGGGGAGACAGAGAGAGACACGCAAACTCCAAATATACAGCAGCTGATTTTGGTCATGCACGAGACTCCAGCTCGGTCGTCGCGCGCGACTTCCGCGGCTCTTCATTGAGCGGCAGCAGCTGCAGCACCGCCGCTTTGTGGCCATGTGGAACGCTCTTCCTTCCGTTACAGTGTTAGGAAGCCACTGGTAGCTACGCACTTTTAAATCATCAAGAATGAAAACTAATTTCTTGAGCACTGCTTTTCGTGTTTAGTCTGCTGCCCTTCCCACCCCGCACCTCCGATTGGCACGGTTGGCTGCGTAGGGTGGCGCAACACAAGTTCAACAAGCGTACGGTTGTCGGCGGCCCTGCACTCGGACATAAGCCCTAACCTCTTCTGTCTATCGATGTAAAGCTTTCGTGACTGCAGGGATTCATCTTCTTGGTTCTTTCGGTAGTGTCACGTAGAAGGGAAATAATAAAATAATAAACATAAAACATAATAAAATACAATTCTCACGACGACGTTTCGGCCACAATACAAGCAGCCGTCCTCAGGTGAAGAACAGGTCTGTCGGAAAGACAAAGACAGAGACTCTTCTGTCCGTCTTGGGCACGGCTCGGCTCGGCTTCCGCAGTGGAAAAATCTACCGAGCTCCTCTCGGAGCTTCGCGGGGGGGTTGCAACGCTCGGCCTGGCGTCAACAACTCAAATTGGTCGCGCGGTGCAAAGGAGGCGACGTCCATTTATTTTTCCCCGGGAGAGAATATTTTTTTTTTACCTACTTATTTTTTTGTTATCCTTAAAAGTTAGCGCAGCCCCGGGAGAGCGCAGCCAAGCGCTAAATAATTCACGGCCGCGTGTATCGGTCGAGGCGGCAATTACCAATAAAAACGGTTTGTTCTGCCGCCAAGGCAGCTGGCAAATTCGGAGCCGTAAAAAATAAATGCATCAGGTGCCACCGCCACGCTGGAGCAAGCCACCGCTTTTTCGTAGAGGCAGCGGTGAGACGTTTTTTTTTTTATAAATACGGCAATTACCGTAGAGAAAAACGAGGACTGTACAGATTACCGTACAGACAAACGGGTCGAGGTGCAGCCCTGCGATCGATCGCTTGCTCACGCCACTGCTGGCGGAAGGGAGTCCCTCCCCTGGAACCTGACGGGAGAACCCCTTGTTGGAGGAGTGCTTTGGCCTACTTTTCCACACTGTTCAGAAATCTTGGATGAAGTGGGATTACCCATACTTTACCCCACCGCGCACTTCGTATTGCTTGGTGGACAGGTGGGGAAAGGGTGCCACGGTAGTGAAATGTTAACTCCCTCGCCTGGTATACATGAGGTCGTGGATTCGATCCAGACCCTGATGCCTGCTGCTGTATATTTGGAGTTTGCGCATCTCTCTCTCTCTCGCGTGGATTTTTCTCCGGGGTCCTCCGGTTTATCGCTCCCCACGAAGAATCGACATCGCGCGTTGAGAGTGTTTGGCTGCTGTAAATTTCCACAAAAGCTTCTTCACTGAGCTATCATTTGTGGCCAGGTCGCTTCTGCAAAAGAGCTATACACAGCTCAGCGGGTCTTACCTGGTAAAATACAAATATGTATTGTTTGTTACATTTTTGTTTCACTCGAATGAAAGCAGTGGTCCCTCGGCTCGTTCAGTGCTCAAACCATGAACAACACCACCACAGCGGCAACATTCCGTCTGGGTGATGATACGCAATATACCTGCAAGACACCTACAAAATACAACGATACTTTCACTCCCCCCTTATATAAACTGCTCCCGATCGTGACCCCGTACCGAGGGAGGGCAGCGAGCCCGGACGCCCCACCTCCACCCCACCTCCACCCCACCCCATTCGAACCCTAATTCTGAGAATGTAAATTTTACAATGTAAATGTTGTGGCTTGGCTCTCCAACACACCGGTGTGCTGTACTAGTGACGAATTGGCACGTTCTTATGGATGATATTGGTCGCGAAAGCCTACATGTTAAACCAAAAAAAATATTCGTATATCAAAAAACACAACGACTAACAAGCTTATTATACCTTTCCAGGCACACCTATCATCGTTATCAACGATACCACGTTATGTCCATCGCATCGTCCCAGCGGAGCCATCTCAACCCTTTGCCCAGGCCCAGAACACCGCTCCAGCATCCCGCTCAGATTTATGCTTCCCCCCCCCCCCGACCGCCCTCCGTAAAAAATAAAAAATTCCGTTAACATTTCCGGCAAACTCGACGTCACCTTGCGATGATTGACGGGCAGCCTCGCCTTGAGAGCACCCTTCGTTTTATGGCCCACCATCTCCTCCCCGGCGCTGCGCTCCATCAGCAGCCGTATCCGGCTCTAGCGCGCGACCAGCGGCGCCAGCGTCTCGTCGCGGCACAACATCTGTCACGGCGGTCCCCCCCCGCACCCCCCCCCCCACCCGCACGTACGTACGTTGAACGTCTTCCGCACCACCGTACGTAGCCAACCGTGCTAATCGGAGGTGCGGACTTGGGGGGGGGGGGGGGATGACAACACAAAAAGCAGTTCTAAAAAAATGAATTTTCTATTTGGATCTAATAGCACCCAGTGGATTCAGAAATATCATAAGGACGGCCGCAGGAGCAGCGCATCTGAAAGCACGCCCGCGACGCGGCGACCGACCACGGCCCTGTCGCGCGATGAGTCGGCGCCGCCGGAGCCGCCGAACGATCCTGCCCCGCCAAGACGGACTCGCCCGCACGGTGGTGGCGCGACAACACGGGGGCTGGGGGAAGGGGATGCACGCGGAGCGGCGGGGGCGGTCACGAGCTCGTGTAGCGGTCGCAACGTGCTTGACATAACGGGCAAGCCGTGCCAGCGATGGGCGATAGGGAGGTGCGAGGTGACGGAGTGCCGGGATGATGCTCTATTTACTCTTTACAACTATTTTTTTTTAAGTTTATTTTACCGGGTAAGGTCCCACTGACAAATGGCTTATCGCCGTGTGGAAATGTACAGCAGCCAAGTAACTCGAAACGCACGTCGAGTCTAAATGTGGACGGGAGGACCCGGTGAAAAATCCACCCGACCACGGGGAGAGAGACGCACAAACTTCAAATATACGGGCGTCGTCAGGGTCACGATCGACCCCACGACCTCCTGTATACCAGGAGAGGTAGTTAACATCTCGCCACCGTGGCGCCCTGGCTGCTGCTTCTGCCCTGCCAAGTGCCCCTTGGCGGGCACGTGTCTCCAGAAACTAGCAAACAACATCAAATATTCAAAACGTTCTCCCCCCGCGAAGATGAAACGGAACCACGCCGCATTGAACAACGACCGAGAGGTTAATTTAATTTCCACCGTTTGAGACGTTGTTGGTAGTTATTGTTATCATCTTTCATTACCTTTCATTACCCAAGCCAGCTGGTGTTTTATAGCAAATCGTTCCACTCCGTTCACTCCGAGAGAAGAAAAATTTTAAACTGAGAAGGGGAACAAGTCTGAGTTGACAATTTGTATGTAAATGTACATCTTGTCGCCATGGTTATTCTACTGCGATGGACTAACAGCGATGGGGGTGGCGATTACCGTGATGATGATGATGTGGGCAAAAAAAAACGATGCGTCCATTCACCAATTAAATTCGGTTTTATACACTCTCCATATGCGTGTCGAACTGCTCGCATGGCCAAAATTTTCCGTTCGAATAAGTCGCGCCTGCAATGCAAACCGCGAACGATTTTACTTCCCAATTTTATTTCGACGTACTTTTGTCATGCTAATTTAGTGAGAAAAAAGCTTTGCTGGCTGGATTCCTGCCTGGATTACCTCCTGGGTTGCTGCGCGTCCCAGTGCGCCCAGCTGCATTTCCTCCTCAACCACGTCGGTCGGGCGGGCGGACGGACGACGTTCACGTCCAAAGGGCGTGCGTGGCTGCTAGTTTAGTGGAAAATAGATATTATTTTAACTTGTAAGACTTGCGCGTGACGTCTAAAAACGGCAAAACGTTTTGCGCCATTTGGGTCTGAGCAAATGTCGCGATCGCGTAATCCTCAAAATGGTTTATTTTGCCGCGAGCCACGATGTCGTGCTTCCGCCGAATTCCGCCACTTTTGAGGGATTAATGGATTTGCGCGGATCGTTCCTCCAATAATCCGCGGCACATACCGTGATCGGCGCAGATATACATTTTTCCGCGGATCACAAAAATAACCTCCACGTCGGTGTAATGAGGATCGTACAGAACACGCGTTGGTTCCCAATATCGCCGTGGGCTACCGGAGTTCCGCCGTACGACCCTCGTTTTGATCGCCTGCAAATGCAGCGGCGGTCCCGACAGTAGGGGGGGGGGGTGGCGGGGTCACGCGCGTCATTCTCAAACAAATCTTTTAAACGACCATTTACACGTATCAAGTTGCAGAAAGTTTGATTTAAAGCTTTCGTGACTGCAGGGATTCATATTCTTGGTTCTTTCGGTAAAGTCACGTAGAAGGGAAATAATAAATAATATTAATATTAAAATATAAAACAATAACAATTATCACGACGTTTCGACTGCAACACAAGCAATCATCATCAGGTGTGAAATCCACAGCAAGAAATTTTTCTTTATATTTATATTATTTTATTATTTCCCTTCTACGTGACTTTACCGAAAGAACCAAGAATACGTTGCAGAAAGTTTACTACTGAGCTCATCCCTACGACCTCTGCAACCTTGCTCGTCATCACCGATGCCACTGCCCCCCCACCACCATCGAGTCGGCGCGTGTCCTCCCGTGGTGGCGCCGAGCGTTGAGAGCCGTGTCACGTATTATGGACGCACGCGGGGTGAAGCGGCGGTGGGTGGTGGGGTGGTGGGTCTTGTGTCATGGTGACAAGTGAGGACCTGTCGCGGCGGCCAAGGCGGCGCAGATTTGTGGCGACGGTTGCGATGCTCCCCGTTCGAGTGCTTCAATCTCGCACCACTCTATTCCCTGCCGAGGTTAAAACGCAAAGCTACCGCGAGACGCGGGGGGTGGGGGGCTGGGGGAAGGGGGGCGCGAGGAGTAGGAAGGGAACACTGAACACCGAAGAGGGAGTGGCCACCCCTTCACCGGCTCGTAGTGAGGCCGGACTCGCTGCGGCTCTGTCTGACGCCGTGTCCCTGAAGAGCTCTGTACGCAAAGCGCACGCCGTGACATTAATTTAGCAGATTTTGGCATCCGTGCCGTTCGTAGAGCGCGACGATTTTGGTGTAGGTGCTGCATTTCACAGACGAGTACAGGGGGGGGGTAGGGGGGGGCGATGCTGCGGTGTGGTTTCAACCCCATTAAATCATTTGCGGGGATTTTAGGAAATTCGGGAAAGTTTCGAACCGTGACGCCAATACGCGGCGAGGGGGGGGGGGGCTACTCTTGTTCAAAGTTTGCCGTCCGCCGTGAAGCACATGGCGCCGCCTGATTACGGTTAACACGTCCCGCACCATCAACCGGGTGGGGGGGGGGGCTGGTCGCTGGACTCGAACCGCAAGTTCCTGCAACGACCACTGGGTTGCGTCGCCCTGTGGCTGTACTGCCCAGCGGTGGGAGGCCACAACGGGCGTGCGGAGAGGGCGGCCCGGGCAGGACGACGTTGCGGCGGCAGGCACCCCGAGCGTGGCACGGCTGTGGCCATGCACACAACAATACGAACCCCGCAGTGGTGTTGGTTTCTACACTAAGCCATTTTTTATTTTACTGAGCGATATTTGCTCTTTTTCAGAAGCGACCTGGCCACAAATGATAGCTCAACGTGGTGGCTTATTATCACGTCGAAATGCAGAGCAGTAGCCAAACACCCTTAACGCACGTTGATTCTCAATGGGGAGAGAAAAAGTGGAAAACCCGGGTCAAAATCCACGCGACGACGGGGAGAGCACGCAAACTCCAAATACACAGCAGGCGTCAGGGTCGGGATCAAACCCACGACCTCCCGTATACCAGGCGAGGTAGTTAACATCTCTCCATCACGGGAACATCCTAGGGCTGGTGGTGGACAGCCATCGTAAAGCCAAACGGAGCACGGCTCTCTCTCGATTGCATCTCTACCGCAGCAGCCTGCGCGGCTCAAGCGAGCACCTCGGGAGCTCCACGGACGATCCGCGCAGCCAGCTGCCAGCGCACGACCAAACAGAGCCTATTGGGAGGCGATGCCAATTCAATTACAGGGACCCCGGGACCCGATGGAACTCATGAGCAGGCGGAGGACGCGGCGGGAGGCACTGGCAAAGCTTGCGAGGTGGTCGAGGGCTGTGCCAAGGCAGATTTCGGACCCGTAAAACTCCGCGCCGTTTCGCGGGATTTCACCGCGCAAGGGACGCGCGAGGATCTTGGTGGTGAGGCCTGGTGGTGAGGCCAAGCGCTAGGGGGGGGGGGGGGGGGGCGGGGGGGGTCGCGTGGCCGCACGCGCTGAGCTCTCGGCGGCCGCGTCGCGCACGGTTCCCACCAGCGCGCACATCCAATGACGCGATTCAAGTTTTTTACGTCGCACACGCAAACAGAAAACGTCGAGAGGTGCCCCACGTGACCACGGTGAACTCGACGGTGTTGGGGCGGGGGGGGGAGGTCGTCGTGCCGGGCACGGCGCTCATCGGGCTCCAGTCACCACTCGCGCCGTTTATCGCCGTTGGGAAAAAAGTTTCGTCATTCAGGAACCAGAATACATAGTAGATTTCAAAAAGGGGGAAGGGAAAAAGAAACGGCAGGTATGACGCGCGATAAAGATTGGCGCAATCCGCCCTGAAAGCGAGGGGTCGACCGGTGGGCGTCCGGAGTCGCTGCCCTACCACGGGAAGGGGTAACGATCGGGAGCGGTGCATTTAAGAAAAGAGAGGAAGAAAATAGACGAAAGGGGATTTGGTGGGGGGGGGGGGGGGGGGAATAATGTAACCAAACAAAACCAGAAATAAAAAAACGTGAGCGCTATGTCCAAGTTTGTCAACCTCTCTCAGATGGCTGTTGCAGAGCACGGAGGCCACAGCGGCGCCAAAAACGTCGAGCGGCCATCGTAGCACGGAGCAAGCACGGACACGAGTCTGTGGCGCCTCTCGCAGCGGGCAACGTTGCGGGAACTTGGGGCAATGAAGGGACAGAGCAGTGCGAAGAGAGATGAGAGTGCTGTGAATGAACACTGTGTCGATAAGGTGGGGGACATCGCGCCTGGCTCTACCGCTGGATGAAAGTCTCCCGACAGTTGTGCGGTCATGGGGAATTTTTTTGACCGTACAGTGCTTCACCGTGCCGGTCGATGAAGTGGGAATGAATGTTGCTAACCAGCATTGGGGGAGACCAAATCTTCCAGGGTGTTGGGGGGTTCCAACCCAGAAAAAAAATCGAATTTTAAAAGAATTTCCTGCCTAAAATATAAAAAAATTGACCAACACATGGGATGGACTTTTTATTTATTTTTTACAATAATGTCTAATAGTGTATTGTATTACATTGCTCTGTTTGAACTTTTTTACCATTTATTGTTTCATTGTATGTAATGGCAGAGATTAGGGATTAATAAAGTACAACCATAACCACTATCATATAAACATAAATCTATGCATTGATTTATATGAAGAGAAGTCCAGATATTGTGGCCAAGGCTTAGCAAATTGTTGTTTTTATTCACATAGCATAGCAATTATTTAATTTTAGCATATTTGAATATTGGGGGGGATGTGTCCCCCAATATATATTATAATGACGGCCTTGCTAACCAGGACCTGTTCATGTAATCACCCTGCACTGACGTTAGCCCTGGGCAGGAATCGAACTCGAGTTGCCCGGTTCATAGCGCAGCGAGCCAACAGCCACTGCCGCCGCAACCTCTCCACCGTTCTTACATAACACCGCGCGATACATTTCCTTCCTGCAGGCCACCAGACAGGCTAAGAATAACGACACTGTTTTGGCTGAGCACAAAACCCACGGGCAGGCGAAGCACGTTGCCCAGCAACATCCTTGTTAGAGGCTCATTGTCCAGCTTGGCTCCAGCCACCCACCGTACCCCGCCCCCCCCCACTTCCCAGCGAGCCTCCCATCCCATGGCGTGACCCCCAAGACTCGGCAGCCCACCCACCCGGACTGCCGCATCCTCCGCCTGGGACCCCCTTTATGAAGCGGAGCGATGGAGAGCGAGCTCCCTGCCCGGGTGCGTCAAAGAGGGACTTGATTACTTTACTTGTTTAAGGGGCGCCACGGTGGTGTGATTGTCTCTTCCCCGCATGGTGTACAGGCTGCTGCGGTGGAGATGCAATCGAGAGAGAGCCGTGCTGTCTACCACCAGCCCTAGGATGTTGCTGTGGTGGGGAGACGATAACTACCTCGCCTGGTCTACAGGAGGTCGTGGGTTCGATCCCGACCCTGACAACTGCTGTATATTTGGAGTTTGCGTGTCTCTCTCTCATCATCATCACGGTGGCTAGGATATGTTAACTACCTCGGCTGGTATACAGGAGGTCGTGGGTTCGATCCCGACCCTGACGCCTGCTGTATAGTTGTATTTTGCGTGTCTCTCTCTCATCATCATCATGGTGGCTAGATGTTAACTACCTGGCCTGGTCTACAGGAGGTCGTGGGTTAGATCCCGACCCTGACACCTGCTGTAGATTTGGATATTGCGTCTCTCTCTCTCTCTCATCATCACGATAGCTAGGAATTGTTAACTACCTCGCCTGGTCTACAGGAGGATCGTGGGTTCGATCCCGACCCTGACGCCTGTTGTATATTTGTGGTTTGCGTGTTTCTCTCTCATCATCATCACCACGGTGGCTAGGAGATGCTAACTATCTCGCCTGGTCTACAGGAGGTCGTGGGTACGATCCCGACCCTGACGCCTGCTGTATATTTGGAGTTTACGTGTCTCTCTTTCATCATCATCACAGTGGCTAGGAGATGTTGACTACCTCGCCTGGTATACATGAGGATAGTGAGTTCGATCCCGACCCTGACGTCTGCTGTAGATTTGGAGTTTGCGTTGCTCTCTCTCATCATCACGGTGGCTAGGAGATGTTAACTACCTCGCCTGGTCTACAGGAGGTCGTGGGTTCGATCCCGACCCTGACACCTGCTGTAGATTTGGAATTTGCGTCTCTCTCTCTCTCATCATCACGGTGGCTAGGATATGTTAACTACCTCGGCTGGTATACAGGAGGTCGTGGGTTCGATCCCGACCCTGACGCCTGCTGTATAGTTGTATTTTGCGTGTCTCTCTCTCATCATCATCATGGTGGCTAGATGTTAACTACCTGGCCTGGTCTACAGGAGGTCGTGGGTTAGATCCCGACCCTGACACCTGCTGTAGATTTGGATATTGCGTCTCTCTCTCTCTCTCATCATCACGATAGCTAGGAATTGTTAACTACCTCGCCTGGTCTACAGGAGGATCGTGGGTTCGATCCCGACCCTGACGCCTGTTGTATATTTGTGGTTTGCGTGTTTCTCTCTCATCATCATCACCACGGTGGCTAGGAGATGCTAACTATCTCGCCTGGTCTACAGGAGGTCGTGGGTACGATCCCGACCCTGACGCCTGCTGTATATTTGGAGTTTACGTGTCTCTCTTTCATCATCATCACAGTGGCTAGGAGATGTTGACTACCTCGCCTGGTATACATGAGGATAGTGAGTTCGATCCCGACCCTGACGTCTGCTGTAGATTTGGAGTTTGCGTTGCTCTCTCTCATCATCACGGTGGCTAGGAGATGTTAACTACCTCGCCTGGTCTACAGGAGGTCGTGGGTTCGATCCCGACCCTGACACCTGCTGTAGATTTGGAATTTGCGTCTCTCTCTCTCTCATCATCACGGTGGCTAGGAGATTTTAACTACCTCGCTTGGTCTACAGGAGGTTGTGGGTTCGATCCCGACCCTGACAACCGCTGTATATTTGGAGTCTGCGTCTCTCTGCCCGTGGTCGCGTGGATTTTCCCTCCTCATTTAGGAACATGAATTGACATTATTTAAGATTATTTTGGTGCTATTAATATCCAAATGACGGGTCATTTCGTTGAGCTATCATTTGTGGCCAGGTAGCTTCTGAAAAAGAAGTTACCACCTCAGTGGGCTTTGCCTGGTAGGATGGGGATGGATTAGTGGGTGATTTGTTTACCTTTCTTGTACTTTGCATTCCCATCGTGTTTCTGTTTTGTTTGTTGTTGTGACGTTCTTAACTGCCCCCACTGGACATGTGATAAAGAGCTTTATAGCTCATCGGATTCCTCCACTATCAATACATTTTCTGATTCTGAGCCAGACCCCATTGCAGCATCAGCAGCACCCAAACAGACTCATGCCCACCCCCTCCCAACAAAGACAAAGATCCCCCGTATAGCCTTAACAGACTGTCGGGGCAAGTGCTGTAAGAGAGCAACCCCTATGAAGGCCGATACGGCACAGGAAGGGGGTGGGTGGACAGCACCACGCCCGGCCGCCTTTGTCTCCCTGCGCGGCGATGTTTACACACCGCGCCAGACACTCCTTTTGAGTGCCGAGTCAACCTAAGGGAGGCCGAGGACCGGTTCAGATCATCGCTACTGGTGTTGTTGGCCGTGAGCAGGAATCGGACTCGGGGCCCGCTGGGTTCATAGCGCAGCGAAGCGCGAAACGCCCCGTTCCCCACGTCCGCCTCACCACGCGTTCACTCACTCCTCTCTCTGTCACACCTCTCTCTCTCCATCGGTCCCCTACCCCCACCCTCCCTCCCTCACGAGGCCAAGGGCAGTGGCTGTTTACAGGCCCAACGCTGCCACTGCCTGCCGCGGTGTTAACGGGCGGCACCACCCGACTTGCAATCCAGAGGTCACACGCTTTGATTCCATCGCATTATCTCGACCGTATATTGCACATAGGCTGGGTTTTTTTTTAAATAAAGGCACAGCCCTGCAAAGGCCCTCTTCTAGAAGCAGCTCTGGATAAGCCCCCCACCTTGAGTGTATTTTGGCCTACTCTTCCACGGTGGCCAGGCGTCCCGGAAGAGGTGTGAGCACCCACACTTCACACCACTGCACGCGACCTGCCCATCGACTCACTGCGATGCAACCCATTGACACTGCTGGCTGGGCCGAGGTGGTGTTGGGGATTTAACGCGGCGGCTGATCAATTTCATTGCCGTGCCGGGAGATCGAATGGGCAAAACCTCTGCGTTGCGAGTCCAGCGTTTGCTAACCACTACGACCACGGCACCATCCCGGGCATCGATGACCCAATCACCAAAAAAATGCTGCAAGGAGCAGGCCCGTGGCACAGCGTGGCTAGAACTGCAACGCAGCACGCCCATCGCACGCACGCGTCTTCACACGGATTTCATTTCTGGCAATTCCTGACGAAGCCCCACGCCGATGTTCTCGGGCGGGTCATCCTCGGTTCGAGAGTGCTCACCGGGACGGCTCTAAACCACAAATCCCCTCCACAGATAAGCGGCGGTGCCCACCACCCACCCCACCACCCACCCGCTCGGTCTGCCCAGCAGGGTTGGGATCGAACCCACGAACACCAAGCGAGGTAGTTAACATCTCCTAAGCCACCGTTTCGCACGCTCCGACTAGCACGGTGGTGCAATCGCCACCCACCGCTCGGTCTGCTCGGCAGCCCATCTATGGCGGGGGGCAAGGAGGGTCCGGAGTCTGGGGGTTTCAGGACCGCACCGCCAGCATCGCTCCCCAGCGCTAAACCAAGTTGCGCCGTGCCGCTACCGTCGGCAGTTGAGGTCGATCCACTGCCGGGTGGAAACCGAGCCGAGCCGCCGCGATGCGCGCCGATTTCACCGCTCCATCTCTACCCCGTCGGTCCGTCCTCTCGGAAGCGTGCATCTGGAAATGGGTGTTCCCCTCTGTTCATCGGCGCCGGTGAACGAACGGATGAATGCGCGAGCTCATGCACACATGCGCGCATTCACACACGCACGCACGCGTGGTTGAGCCGATTAGACTTTGGAGAGAGCCAAGGTTAATGATGATGTCCACTGTACCACGAGCATTGTCGATGGAAGTGCGTGCATAGGCACATATTTAGAAATGACACAGACATATACACAGTATAACAGCAATTGCCCGCTGCGGAAATTGCTCTTAGCGAGCACCTATTTAGATGCTGTTTACACACCGCATCAGGGACTCATTTAAGGCTGAGTTTACCTAAGCAGTGCTGGATTATCCTAGTAGCACAAGTAACATAGGCTACGGGCCCCGGACTTTCAAGGGCCTCTCGCTAAACGCTTTCAAGCTATCAATTCCGATTCAGTGATTCTGCACTTGCGTTATTACTATAGCACTATACTGCCTTCAACTTTTATGAACGACTGAGTATTTAAGGTTAGCGATGTATTGTATTATCTGGTTGTATAGCAAATAAAAAAATGCAATTACTTTACTACGCAAGGTATGAATTAATGTGTTTTAATATTTACGTGTTTATTTATTTATTTAGGGCACCTTCATAACATATACTACAGGCCCCGCATTAGCTTAGTCCGGCACTGTACATAAGGGAGGCCGAGAAATGGTTCTGATACCACTTGCCACTGATAGAAATTAAAGACGTGGCTGGCAATGTGAACGCAGGGCGGTTGAGTTCGTAGCGCAGTGCGCCAACCGATGCACCACCGCTCCCCAATGCCGGTACAGTACGGTATATACAAACTATGACAAAAGGTCACCTGTATATCCTGCATAGACTGTTGGGGCAAGTGCTGTAAGCGAGCTGCTATGGATGCCAGCACGGCGCATGATGGGATGGGTGTGACCGGCGTACCACGCTCGGCCACCTTTGTCTTCCCAGTGCTGATGTTAGTGCACCACAGCAGGTACTCATGCAAGGCCAGAGAGCAGAGTAAAGCTACACCATCGTGCAGATCTGCTTACAATAAACCAAACGTGTCCCCTGGAAATCTCCGTGCATACGAGCCAAATCACCTAAAAGTGAACGTATCCACGCGCCCTCTCTATGGAGCATGATGAAATCAACAAGGGGGCTCGATCCCGACACTGACGCCCGTGGTCGCGTGGATTTTTCTCTGGGTCCTCACGTTTTCCCCCTCCACAATTATCAACATGCTTTTAGAGTACCAGGTAGGTAGACCTCAGTCCTCTACTTACGATGGTCCGATCTTACGATGGTGATAGCGATACGACAAAATTGCCATCAACAACCTAACATCGTTCAAGTATACAGACGACGGACAGAATCTTGGTGAGTACAGTACAATATGATACGTTACGATACGTCCAATGCATGTATGATACGTAGCTTTAGCGATTTCATTTCATGGTTACCACGATATGATACGTTCAATGCATGTTAAACGTTTTTTTTTTATAGCAGATAGGATTGTTTCCTGAAAAAAACTTTCTATTAAATTGCAGTTCATATAGGTAGGCTAAAAATGTACCTTGTTTTTTTGTACTTTAACTGTGCAATACAGTATTGTAATTAATAACTACATACAGTACGGTACTGTAAATTGCTCTGTTTTGCTAAATTATCAACATTCTTTAAGACTCCTGGGTAGGCGAGGCCATCTTCGACTTATGATATTTTTGACTTACGATGGAGTCGTCGTAACGCATCTCCATCGTAAGTAGAGGACTACCTGTATTTGGCTGCTATAAATGTCCACATGATGATAAGCCACTTCGTTGGGCTCATCACACGCGGCCAGGTCACAAAAACTAAACTATTTTTTATTTTCACCAGGTAAGGCCCACCCTGAGCTATATAGATCTTTTTCAGAAGCGACCTGGCAATCACAAATGATAGCTCAACGAAGTGGCTTATCACGTGGAAATGTACAGCCGCCAAACACTCGAAACAAGTGTTGTTGATTCTAAATGTGGAGCGAAAAACCGGATGAACCCGGGGGAAAATTCCACGCGACCCCGGGGAGAACATGCAAACTTCAAATATGCAGGCGTCAGGATCGAACCGACGACCACTTGTATACCAGGTGAGGGAGTTAACACCTCGATGTAACGGTGCATTCCAAAGATCGGACCACTCATTGGCATCAAGCATGCAAAAGTTCCAGAAACTTGTCAACGCACGCAACCACCACGTGTCAGAATAATCATAATTTACTTATTGCTCTTTGGTTCTTTCGGTAAAGTCACGTAGGTGAAAAAAATAAAATAAAAATAAATAAATGTAATCACGACGTTTCATAAGCAACACAAGCTGTGGTTGTCACACCTGATGATGATTGCTTGTGTTGCAATCGAAACGTCGTGACTTAATTGACTTATTTTATATATATATATTTTCACCTACGTGACTTTACCGAAAGAACCAAAGAGTATGGATCCTTGCAGTCACGAAAACTTCAAATCAAGAATGAATTTACTTATTGTTGCTGGGCAATGCTGTAGTTGTATAACAGCGCAACTTGGCTCCTAATGGAAACGTTGTCCGTACGATGTCCCGGCGCGGCAGCTGAAAGAATCCCTCCCCCCCGTGTCCACCCAGCAGCAGAACAATGGCACACCAGTTAGACAATGGGCAGGTCACGTGTGGTGGGGTATACGTGCTCTCTAGAGCTCCCTCTAGTGGTGGGCACGGTGCAAGCAGTGGCGTGATCAAGGACATTGCAGGGGCTGCGCCTTCACCCTCTCCCGTGCATTGTAATTTGCAATCGATTAGCGCGAACGCAGTTGAGGGGCCCACACTCATGCACGGCTATCCCCACACTGCAATCCCCTCCGACATCCTCATCCGCCCACCTACGCCACGAGACGCAACGACGGCACGAAGAAGATTGCCCAGGCGAACGGAACGAGCCGAGCTATCGATCAGCGAGCAAACAACAACATCATCGTCGTCATAATAATAATGATGATGAACATCTCTCACCTCGTAGCGGCCTCCACCGGCACCCTGCCGCACCATCCTTGGGCGGCACGCGGACACGGCGGCAGACTCCGCTGTCTCCCTGCCCGTGCAGTGCACCGTTCGGGGAGGAGCGCGGCACGACGGGACCGCGCAACGTAAAGCCAGCGGAGAGATGCTCCCTCCCTCCCTTCCCTCTCCTCTCTCTCTCCTCTCTTCCCTTCACATGAAAGCCTCCGTCTATTCACCCGCCCCACCACCACCAGCAGCACTCCTCAACCCTATCCCCCCAAGAACCACCACCACCACCCCGCTTTCATTTAATCGTCACCACCGTCAATGATCACGCTGCGGCAACGTCGTCAATGCGCAGGCCGCCACGTCCGACGGTTTCCGAGCCAGAGGCGATTGGATGACGATGCCGTCCTGGCGTGTTCGTGTGCGATTTAAATGTTTCCGTTCGCTGTTCGCGCAGGATGGAGCGCGCAGATTGAAGGGAGAGGGTTTGTTTATTTATTTATTTTGCGCTGTCGTCTCCTCGGCACCGTCCCGAGCTCCTCGGGCGCACGCGCAGAACAGCGGGTGGGGGGTGGTGGTGGTGGGGGGAGTGGTGGGAGGAGATGGTGGGGGGGGGGTCATTGATCATTGTGATGTGGGGGGGATTAAGACAGGCACCACCCCGAAGCCACTGGTGCCAGAATCCGAAGGATAAAACCTCTCTCGTCTCTCTCTCTCTACGACAGTCAACAACTCGAAATGAAATATCAGGGCGTTAGCATTCACGAGAAACGCAGGAGAGAGGTGATGTGGAACGCTAGCAAGGTGATGTTTCCGTTGTTGTTTCTAGACAGCGACCACCGTAGGATCAGTTTCGTAGAACTGTTATCACCCCGAGGCAAATAGATCAAGGTGGATCCCTGCTGATCTCACCACGGGGCATAACCCATCACGGGAACTCCGCTCATCGTCGCAGCGGCGGAGGCTTCTGGCTGACCATCGAACAAGGGCGGCGGTCACCGCATCGCGCCCTTTCAGATGCGCTTCTGCGGCCGTCTGGAACGCTCTTCCGTTCCGATGTTAGGAAGCCACTGGGAGCAAATGCGCTTTTAAATTCTCTCGATTGAAAATGATTTTTTTTTGAACTCCTTTGAGCGTTCAGTGTGTTGTCTTTCCCCCGCACCTCCGATTGTCACGGTTGGCTATGCACGGTGCGAAAGAAGTTCACCATACATACAAGCCGCACTCGACGAACTGTTCTCTGGTGAACTAGTTGATTCTAGATTTGAAGCTTTCGTGACTGCAAGGAATCATATTCTTAGGTTTTTTCGGTAAAGTCACGTAGGTAAAACATCACTTGATGCAGCTAATTCGGCTATGACGGTCCCACCTGATGACGGAGACTTGTGTTGCCTCCGAAACGTCGTGATTTTTGTTTTTATTTTATTTTCATTAATTTTGATGTTTTACCTACGTGACGTTACCGAAAAAACCTAAGAATATGAACTAGTTGATGTTGCTGGGTGCACAGAGGCATTGGAGGAGATTTAGGAAACTTGCATCACCGCTTTAACTGCCGCACGGGAAGATCGAACTGGCTCCCTCTGGATTGCAAGGCCAGTGTGCTAAACGTTACGGACCACGGAAGCATCCCTTGATCATCGTTGCGATGGAAGAATTCTGGAGCCACAGTTCGGAGTTGGTAACTTCTGCGGAATGCCGTCTCCGCTTGCACTGAAGGGGGGCCGATTTTCGCTGGCGACTTGCACTGGAACTAACTGGGGCTCATACCTTATTACAGACCAATTCAGACCTTAGCGGCCATCCATTTAGTAGGTACGCAAAAATCTGTCAAAACTTGACCCCTCCACCTGCGTACGTTCGCCTGACGCACCCCCCCCCCCCCGAATCCTATAGAACGGCCGATATTTAATCCACGCAGAAACGATCAAGGATTGGTAATATTAACGTGTTTAAGCAGACAGATAGTCACCGCCGGCTGCATTAAATAATTAAGTCGCGTACCTTGGCCGCTGTTGTTGCTGAGCTGCGTGATAGCTGCAGTCAGGGGCACGGTGGCACACGAGTGACACCTCTCCCACAGTCCCACTTCTCCCGGCAGGACTTGTTGTCTGACAGCTGAAGAAACTGAACTGTGGCTCATTTGAAGGCCAATGTAGACAAATTCTTATCGAGGCTCCACCCCCCCTCGCCGTTTCCTATGCGTACATTGTCAGTAGACTCCCCATACGCAAGCATACGCATTTGGGTTAACCCCCCTCCCCCCTCCATGCGTACGGACTAAATGGATGGCCCCTTATTGGTCACCCCGTGCTCTTATAAATCTCAACGTTCATCCTACAAAGTCCCATCGCAAGGGAGAAACGCAAATATATATTTTTGCTATTATTAAAATGGCTGTTACGCCGTATGGACCTGAAAACTCAATTTACCTGTACAAGAATACGGTGTAAACCAAGGCCGTAGCCATGGAGTCAACATTGGGGGGGGACACATTTTACAGGGGGTCTGGGGGTCCCCCCCCAAAAAAAAAAAATCTAAATTTGAAAACTAATTTCCTGCCATTTCCTGCCTAAAATAAAAAAAATCACTAACGCATAGGATGGACTTTTTATTTTTTTTACAATAATGTATAATAGTGTATTGTATTAGATGGCTCTGTTTTTTTACCTTTTCTTGTTTCATTGTGTGTAATGGCAGAGATTATGGATTAATAAAGTACAACCATAACCATATAAACATAAATCTATTTTATAGCAATGTATTGGGGGGGACATTTTGAGAATATTTGAATATTGGGGAGGATGTGTCCCCCCCAATATATATTATAATCACGCCTTGGTGTAAACCATATAGATTGACAGCTATGGGGTCACATTCCTCCGACTAAAGCTCTTGTCTTCACACACATGCAGGAGCTACGTGTCCCACGTGACCATAAGCACGTGGCCTACCAAAGGCAACGATCGACGTACAGTACAAAAGACTAAATATAAACACAACAAACATATTCATGAACTTAGAAATATATTATTCATGAATGTGACATAGATTGCCTTTTTATGATGTATTTACATACATCAACGTTTATGTCTTCTGTTAATATTTAGACTTTTGTATTGAACGTCTGCGGGCGTGGTAGGCCACGTGCTTTCGGTCACGTGGTCCACAGCCACGGGAGAACATCGGCGTTGCCTTCCTGGGTCAGAAATG
Organism: Lampetra planeri; assembly: GCF_965212315.1. Classification (NCBI taxonomy): domain Eukaryota; kingdom Metazoa; phylum Chordata; class Hyperoartia; order Petromyzontiformes; family Petromyzontidae; genus Lampetra; species Lampetra planeri. The sequence continues at coordinate 3,118,147 of NC_136157.1, forward strand.
ACCACCCCCCCCCTCCCTCTTTGTTTAACTAAACCTACATTATTCCACCCTTGTTATTGTACTAAAGGATGCCGAGTCGCCCTCTTTGTTTAACTAAACCTACATTATTCCACCCTTGTTATTGTACTAAAGGATGCCGGAGTAGCCCTTCATGTCTTTATTTTACAATTCCACCTCCGCACAAAGCCACCCCACGTCTCCATTCGTCTTCCCACACCGCGGCGCTAACGCCCGACGGTGCGCCCCTGGCCCTGCCACTTGAACGTTCATGGTTCGCCGTCTCCCCCTCCGTCCGTCTCCGTCGACGAGTGTACGGCTGGCTAGATGCGTGCGGCAATTGCACGTTGGCTTTGTGCCGTCGTCCGCGAGCGCGTTGATGATTCGCCAACTGGGAGCCCGTCTGAGTGACGTCCTCGACAGCTGTACGGCTAGTTGAGTGCGGCAGCGTGTGGACGGTTGCCTTGCGCCGTTGCGTGCTCGAGTGTTCTTTGGGTCTTTCGGTAAAGTCACGTAGACTTTACCGAAAGTGACGGCGGCGTCAACCGCGGCGCCTGTGCCAGGCTAGGTGCACTTTGAGGCCACGTGAAGTGTCGAAGGCTCGCTGCTGGCAGGAGGAGGTCACGGGACAGACTCAGCAGGTGCCATGGGTTGACTGACTGAGATGACTGGCAGATGCACCAACTGTGCCCCCTACTAATGTCACCGTTGGCACAGGCGCATTATGACATGCGCATACACACAAAAAACATGCAAAATAAATCGCTCTCACAGTCGGATAATTTCACACCTTCCAACGGACGCAACACTCACGGCACAGAGATGAAAATCCTAGCAGCATCAAATCGCGTATAGCCGAAGCATCATCCCCGTGTTCCATAAAACAGACCTCATTAGGTAAACCCGTGTCTAGCCAAAACACGCGTTCGATACAACCGCGTTGGGCAAGCCTTTCCCGTAATCAAAAAATGCTCTTTAAACAACGACAAACCCATCCTTGCACAAACGGAGAGAGAGAAAGAGCCGACAGGCTCAGTTGCTGAAGAATCTCGGCGAGAAACATCGGGGAATCGTTCGGCAAAGCACGCGGTTTGGTAGCAGCCCGAAAGGAAAATAAGAAGCAGCAGAAAAAACGCCCTCGGGAGAGCAACAAGCTCAGGAAACCCCTGCGGTGGCATGAGCCAACAACCACCCCCACCTCCATTCGGTCGCACAGGGAACAAAAAAATGTTACGATGGCCGAACATAATGGGAGACGTCGTTATAAAAATGATTTTTTTTATGATTTAAAAAAAAATTAAACCCCTCCCCCCGAAAAAAATATACCGTATTACTTTCCGGAACATTAAACTATCGTCATTATTATTACGATCATTGTCGTTATTCGCGCTTAAAGCCTCTGTGATCTCGTAAGAGTGCCCTGAGGGACGAGGAGATGTAGCAAGATGAGAGAGAGGGGGGAGGTAGGGGATGATGATCCCGGACATGATGCAGCACCCTTGCCTAGCAGCGACATCCACGTGGGAATTGAGGAGGCACGGCGGTGCGAGTGAGAGCAGGGGGCCACGGCCCCTCTCTCGTCTCTCCTTCCTCCTCCTCCGGTTGACGGAATAATCCTCCAGAGGCCATAGAAGCACTGTACCCGCACTGTCGCAACGCACGGTGCACCGCTCTTTGCGCTGGCCTCCAGCCCGTGTCGTCGCTCGCGGCGAGCGTCGCCAATGCTGAGATATCCACGTTGCGTGTGAACAGCATGCACATTTTAGAATAAATATTCGACGCATGTGTGTCAGTCCACTGCTGAGATGAAGGCTTCTTCCACGGCGGGGGTCACTCAAGGGGGAGGATGTTTGTCTAAATTGTTGAGAATGAATTTTTGTTGATGGAATTTTTTTTTGTTACATCGCGGGGGGAAATGTTTAATTATTGAAGGGACAAGAAAGGTCGCGTACGTCTGTGCATATGTAGAGGAAACCCACTCTTGCTGTACCTCTGACCACCTCGCAGCCCAACAGGTTTGAGTGGCGACTGTCACTGCGAGCTGATTTGTTGCGTGACCCACCCATCATCCCATGAGGCACGCGAGAATATGTTTTAAGCACCCTGATTAGAATGCGGAGTTAGCGAAGCAGGGTTGGTGGGTGGTGGTGGTGGAGCTATCATTTGTGGCCAGATTGCTTCGGAAAAATAAGCTCATCGCTCAGTTGGGCTTAACCTAAAAAAAAGGTTTTATTTATATTTATTTTAAGTTATTTGTTTACATACTCTTTGGTTCTTTCGGCAAAGTAACGTGTTGGTTCTTGCACTTCTCCACTCCTCCTACCCCACACCCCACCCCCACCCTCTCTCTCTCCTCCCTGGCTCCTCCCCCCCCCCTCTCTTACTTATATAGCCTCGTGTTACAAGCAGTCCTTTAGCCCACTTCAGCAATTGTTTCTTGCTGTGGTTGTCCCACCTGATGACGGGCACTTGTGTTGCGCCCGAAACGTCGTGATTTAATTTATTTTATTTTATACCTACGTGACTTTACCGAAAGAACCAAAGAGTATGGATCCCTGCAGTCACGAAAACTTCTAATCTAGATTATCTGTTGACCTTGCCTATACTTTACACTCTCCTATCGTGTTTTTGTATCGTTTATTGTTGTAACTTTCTGACCCGCCCCTGCTGGAGATCTGGGCAGGTATCGTGTGGGTGGGATAAAGTGTGGGCGCTCCTACCTCTTTCACGTGGAAGAGAAGGCCGAATTCATCTCTCGAGGGGCTCTCTGGAGCTCTCTCTATAGTGGCGGCCCTTCCACCAGCAGGTGGAGCGAGTTAAAGCAATTCGCAGGGCTGCACCTTTTCGACTGGATGTCTGTGAAAAATTGCTTTATAGCTCATCGGATTCCTCCGCATGAATAAAGATTCTGATTTTGTGATGGCGGTGGAGGAGCACATGATCGGTCCAGATATCACTAGCCAGTGAATCTCAGCCATGGGTGACGATTAAACAACACGTGGTAAACGTTTTGGGCAGTGTGGGGTAACATCCCACCGCGGTGGCTAGGAGATGTCAACTACCTCGCCTGCCATGCAGGAGGTCGTGGGTTCGATCCCGACTCTAGCGCCTGCTGCTGTATATTTGCAGTTCGCGTGTCTCTCTCCCTGCAGAATCAACGTGCGTTACGAGTATTTTGCCGCTGTACGTTTCCACGTGATTGAGCTTATCATTTGTTTGCCAGGTCGCGTCTCAGAAAAATATCTACGTAGCTCAGTGGGTCTCACCGATGAGCACGCTGCTCGGCCACGTACTGGCGCGAAAGAATCTCAACGCGCATTCACGTTAGTACCTTGCGAAGAAGGCCCTACTTTGTCCCCGGTGTTAGCGGAAGCATGGCCAGGATGCGGCGCGTCTTGGCGCACTCCTCTCGAGGCACCGGCTGCTGGTGATCGCGGCTCAGAAGTCGATCCACGTGTGAGCAACAGCAGAACCGAGGTCTCTTCAGGCACCCCCCCCCCCCCCCGTCTTGGTGAGGTCTGGGACTAATCTTTATTTAGGATCTTTCGTGACTGCAGGAATTATTCTTTGGTTCTTTTCGGTTAAGTCACGTCTAAAAATAAAATAATAAATTAAAATAACTAAAAAAAATAAGTTATTTTAATTTATTATTTTATTTTTAGACGTGACTTAACCGAAAAGAACCAAAGAATGAGGTCTGGGACTGTTGTTGTTTTTGCTGCCTTGCCCAGGCTTGATAAATCGGACTCATATAATGAATGTATTCATTCTAGATTTGAAGTTTTCGTGACTGCAGGGATCCATACTCTTTGGTTCTTTCGGTGTTTTATACCGACGTGACTTTACCGAAAGAACCAAAGAGTAATGAATTCATTATTTATATTTAGTGACTTTCCTGCCCCATTCTCTGTGTTGCACTCCTCTCGCGTTTGTTTTGGATCTGCTGTTGTCACTCGCTGAGCCGCCCCGACTGGACAGCTGTGAAAAAGAGCTTCATAGCTCATCGGGTTTCTCCTCCTCCAGTCTCAAGAAAGATTCCGATTGTACTGTAACTCACGAGCCAATTCGAGGCTCCAAGCACACGTGCAGAGGACCGATATTTTTCAAACTCTCGAATCGGCCGCACGTTGTTTTTGAAGCCTCTGCGACAATTCGTCGCGTTGAATCTTAAAAGCAACACGAATCTCGCGTTTTCGATCGCCGCAACGATGCAACAAATGTGGCCGCTGACTCCACGACACTATCCCAGCTCCTGGCCGTGCCGCTGCGGTCTGAAGGGGCCACTCCCTGCAGAACCTGCGGTGGCAGGTTTGTATCTGTGGCCTCGAAGCAGCGTGTCTAAACACGAGCCATTCTTTCGTTAATGCTCGAGCAAAAAAAAAATCGCTTCTTGCAACCCTCCCCCCAATGTCACTTGCACGACTGGCGTTGTGTCACACGAGTCGAAGACGTTGTCCCTTCAAACGACTCTTGCGAGCGAGCAGTGCACCACCCTGTGTTGGGCAACAGCCCTTAGAACAGGGGTGGGGAACGTCCGGCCCGCGGGCCGTATAAGGCCCGCGAAATCATTTGGTCTGGCCCTGCCAAGGAGCAAACCTGGAAAAGCAGTTGCAAGTAGCAACATCATCATCAATACCAGCTAACATCACACGCCTCACCAGAGAGAAGCAGTTCCAGCCATCACATTAGGGGCGGGTTAATTAAATGTTTGACCAAATATAACGGGCAAATTTTTAAGTTGATCATTTTGTATGGCCCGCGAATGATGTTTAAATATCCAAATGGCCCTTGGCAGAAAAAAGGTTCCCCACCCCTGCCTTAGAAGATGGAGTTGATAAAAAAAACCGACGTAATTGTGAAGTCATTTGGATATGTAGTCCTGCTTGTTCACCATACATAGGGGCGTACACTTGCCGTAGAATTATCAGTCAAGCCTTAAAACCGTAATAAGTTCGAAGTGAGCGATCAATCAAACTTAAAAACGTGTTTTTTTTGTCTGCAAGTAATTTGTGAGCAGACTGAGGGTGGCCATCTACTCTGTGAACTTCAGAACCCAGTTCAGTCATTGGGTGGCTGAAACCTGGATTCGAACCCACAAAACGCTTCTCCCCCACTCACCAACATCAATGATACGACTGGCGTCTTGGGCCTAAGTCGAATAGTCTTCCCTCAGGCACTCTTTGTGAGCTAGCAGCAGAGGTGTGGACTCGAGTCATGTGACTTGGACTCGAGTCAGACTCGAGTCATGAATTTGATGACTTGCGACTCGACTTGGACTTGCATAACAATGACTTTGTCCCACCTATGAGATGTGGACTCGAGTCATGTGACTTGGACTCGAGTCAGACTCGAGTCATGAATTTGATGACTTGCGACTCGACTTGGACTTGCATAACAATGACTTTGTCCCACCTCTGGCTAGCAGTGCATCACCGTGTGTCAGAGAACGGCCCCATCGTGAATATGAAATCACGGGGCTTGTTCCGAAGGAATTGTAATCGGCCCATGTATCCACACTTTCATTTCCCCCCGCAAAGAGTGTGAATAACGACAACTCAAAGAAGCGCCTTCAGAATGTCAATCGTGCCAACCAAAAAAAAGGTGTCTCGAGCTGGAATTTATCCCAATGAAGTCAAATAAGTGAAGGTGTTTTTTTTTTGTACAGCCATTTGCTTACCGGGCCTCAGACCATCAAATCACTTTGCACTTGGGAACGCCTGCGGTTAATCGCGGATGACGGTCTGGGCTCCAACACAGGTTCCCAGCGGTGCACACCGGCTCAGGGTCTCTGACCCGTTGAGCCACTCAGAGCTATCTTAAAGACGTGAGCCATCTGTAATAGAAGGCAGTGATGCAGCTTCACGAGCCACTGCTTGGCATTAAAGATCCCAACAGATGTGCACCCATCGACGGAACACCGAGCTGCATGCTGATATCATGACCAAGTTAATCGTCCACAATTGGCAGAAGACCTTCCCAGCTGTTCCGAATACATTATTGTAATGAAACACATCTATCTGCAGGCGTATATTACTTATGTAATAAAAGACTTGACCACGATCTCTGGCTCAGTGTCCTTTATTCGGTCCGTACTGCGTTCCCACACGGCTGTCTCTCTTATTCTCTCTGTGCTGGTTCCGATGTCACTCCAGTCCACATCAGCAGCCCCGCTGCTGTTCTTGTCGCTCTTGCAGCCCCACAGCAGCTCCGCTGCTGTACTCTCACACAGCTCCCTTGGCTGTTCCTGCTGCAGCTCTGACAGCCTCGTGCTGTCTCGCCTTCTCGTCGCTCCTGCGACTCTTGGCAGCTACCCCGCTGCCCCTCACACACAGCCTTACTGCCTATCTCTATCTGCAGCTTTACACCTCCCAGTAGCTCCCTACTGTTCCAAAGGGTTGGCTCCCGCTTCTGACGGTGCCCCCTCGGCTCGTACGCCCGCGTGGCCCCACACCTTTCCATTCACACCCCGACTGACTTCTCCTTCCGGTTTACCCGCTTAAGGACCCCCTACCTTTCACCCACGTCACCTGGCTCCGCCTCCTCGTGACGTCACATCCGGAAGGTCGCTTTCGCCCGCATTACACCACCCTCCCCCATAGAAAAAACCCAGCCGACCTCGGCTGAACAACACCAAAGCGTAATGCGGTGAACCGACCTTCCCCCTTAAAGGACACTAAGCATGCAATATAACAACAAGAACAACACACAAGTAACATCGACGAACGTACGAAAGCATGCGATAAATACGACGGCAAGAACAAGAACAATAACAACATACAATCAACGAAACGTAAGCGATTTGGAACGAGTGCGGGTCGCCGGCCCGTCCCGGACGGTCGGCGGCCCACTTGTAGAACGGGGACGCGATGGAACACGAGAAATGACAGGGGGTAATTCCCCTGCTGCGATTGGAAGTCCACCGACATCTCGTGTCCCTGACGAATCAGTCTTGGTCGTATTCCGCGAATGCGCCTGCAGCGGGGTCGGAAGGGTCGCCGGGCTTGAAGGTACCGCAGCCCTGGCAGGCGCCCTCCGAACAGGCCCACTCCTCCCCCGCGGTGTCACGGTCGGCCTGTCTGGAACAGGTACGACAGGCGCTCTAGCAAGATCAATGGACGCAGGCGGGGAAGAGTCAGAGTCAGCAGCAACAGACCCCGGCAAGGCAATATTGGGAGATGACGCATCACGTAGGGGAGCAACATATGGTTTCAACCGCGACGTATGAACAAACCAACGGCGAGAACCAAACTGAACGCGCGCCGACTGTGGATTGGGAACCTCAATGAGGCGCACAGGACCATGCCAAGGTTTGTGCAATTTAGGAGAGGTCCCCGGCCGCACCTGCGGGCAATGGAGCCAGGCCAGGTCTCCCACCTTCCAGGGGCACTCCCCCTCAGACCGCCGAGCATACCGCTCGTTCCGGGCCTGGGCTTTGGCCGTAGCCACGCGGGCGTTTTCCCGCGCCTCCGTAACCCGGCGAACCGTGTCCTGAATGTATTCAGGGAGCGGTTTACGAGGTCCCTTCACCCCAGTACCCAATTGCACATCCACCGGAGGCACGTTTTCCCGACCATACATAAGGTAAAACGGCGAATACCCTGTAGCCGCATGGGGCGTCATCCTGTACGCCGAAAGCACTCCGGGGATGTGCAGATCCCAATCCGATTGCTGTTCACTCACAGTATGGCAAAGCATGGCAGACAATGTCCTGTTCAGCCGCTCAACCATACCATCCGTCTGCGGATGGTATGGAGATGTCCGTATCTTCTTAGTCCCAAGGCCTGCGCACACTTCAGCCAATAATTTAGAAGAGAAATTTCGGCCCTGGTCCGTGAGGAGTCTCTCCGGCGCCCCCTTGTCCATAATGTACCCAAACAAAAAGGCGTCGGTGATGGCCGCGGCCGACTGATCGGGCAACGGCCAGGCCATCGGCCAACGGGAGAGATACTCAACCCCTACCAGCAAATATTTATTTCCCCTCGCCGATGGTGGGAAGGGTCCCAATATGTCCAGTGCCACCAATTCATTGACTCGAGACACCTGAATCGACTGGAGAGGCGGCACGTAAGGATGTTTAGGCGGCTTACGCCGGGCGCATTCAGGGCACGCGCGCACGTGCCCTACGACATCTGTCGCCATGCCGTGCCAAAAATAATGACGTTGTAACGTCAACAAGGTCTTCTGCACCCCTAAATGCAATAGTGTGTCACAATGGAGAGTTCTAATCAACTCAAATCGCAAGGACGTTGGTACCACCACACGCCAGCTTTCCTGGAACCTTTCTTGCCACATAAGCAGACCATCTCGGAGAGCGGTTCGCGGCCCCACAGCCGAACTCGGACTCCCATTGTCCCTCATAGACCGTTTCCGCATGGACAACAACGACTCGTCCATCATCTGTTCCCGAATCCAGACAGACCGCGGCAGATTCAAAACCCCATCAGTCGGTCCCGGTTCCATCGGAGTATCCGACTTCCCGACGGCCAACGTAAGCGGCTAAGGGGGGTTCAGAATCGGCGAACACCTATGCGTCCCCGACGCACATTTACAAGGGGTGCGCCCTGGTAATCTGGAAAGTGCGTCAGCGTTCGCATGGCGCACTCCCTTCCGATGTTGAATTTGGAAGGAAAATTCCTGCAGCGTGTCCAACCAACGTGCCCACTGTCCCGATGGCTGGTCCATTTTAAGTGCATATTGCAAGGCCGCATGATCCGTACGCACAATAAAAGAACGACCGTAAAGGTACGGTCGAAATTGCCGTAGGAAAAAAACAACCGCCAAAAGTTCTCTACGAGTGACACAGTAGCGTGTTTCCGCAGGCGACAAGACTCGGCTACCATACGCCACGACGCGCTCTACGCCCCCTTTAGACTGTGATAATACCGCCCCAATACCTGTGTCACTCGCGTCCGTATCAAGAATGAAAGGGCGATCAAAATCGGGATAATCCAATGTCGGGGCCGTAGCCAATAGATCACGCAGACTCCGAAAGGCCGCCTCTTCCGGCTCTCCCCAAACAAATTTCCGTCCTTTACCCGTAAGGAGATGCAAGGGCCTCGCAATCGTCGCAAACCCCGGCACAAATCTTCGGTAATACGAGGCAAATCCCAAAAACCGCCGAACATCCCCCACAGAGGCCGGAGTCGGCCAATCCCGGACACACGCCGTCTTTTCCGGATCCGTGGACACCCCCTCTGCACTCACAATGTGCCCCAAATAACGGACGGACCGTTGCAGTAGGTGGCATTTCTTTGGTTTGAATTTCAAATTGGCAGAGCGCATCCTCGTGAACACTGTCTCCAGCCGCGTTAAATGTTCCTCAAATGTGCGGCTGAACACAATAATATCGTCCAAATATATAAGACACGTCTCCCACTGCAACCCCGTCAAAACGAGCTCCATCAATCTTTGAAATGTAGCAGGGGCCGCATTCAATCCCATCGGGAGGCAGTTGAATTGAAATAACCCCTGCGGCGTACGGAATGCGGTTTTCTCCCGTGAGGACTCGTCAAGGGGAAGCTGCCAAAATCCCGAAGAGAGGTCCAGTGTGGAAAAGAACTTAGCCCCCGACAATGCGTCAAGGGAGTCGTCCATACGCGGCAGGGGGTACGCATCTGCCACCGATATCTTATTCAATTTCCGGAAATCGACACAAAATCGCAAGTTGCCATCCTTTTTCTTAACCAAGACCACAGGAGCGCCCCATGGGCTGTTAGATGGCGATATAATGTCCGCAGCCAACATGTCTTCCACCGCCCCCCGAACGTGTTCTCGCTCCGCCGGACTCATCCGATGCGAATTTAACCGAATAGGGGCAGCGTCGCCCGTCTCAATGTGATGGGAAAGCAACGATGTGCGTCCCAAATCCAAATCGTCGGAGCTGAACACATCCGAATACGTCAGCAACAATTTACGCAGTGCATCACGTTGCCCCACGGACAGGGAAGAATTTTCGTCACATAAGGTAGCGATCCAACGATTATCCGAACCCCTTGGCTCGGAAACACCAGCGACCACTCCCCGGCGATGCGGACAATCGTGCGTCGCAAACGCCGTAGTGGCATGTGCCACAACCGTACCGGCCGGAACACGGATGTTTTCCACCCCCGCATTAAGCACCTGTAAAACGGGTAATTGATCCGGCCGGACGATGGTCTGTGCCCCAACTAACGCCAATCCCGTTGTTATCGTGGCGGATGGTGACAACAAGACCCCTAATGCTCCTAGCCGATTGGGCAGGGGCTTCCGATACCGCAAGGGTATAAGCATCTGTGAACCAGGTGGGATGTCCACAGATGCGACGGACAGCGCCTGCACCTGTACGGCCGAAGCAGGTCGCCCCCAGGGCGACGGCAGAAACGAGATTCGACGGCCCCCCGGCAATTCAATACAATTCTCATTGATTTTAATCAAAATGGGCATCTTAGCCAAAAAATCCGTGCCTAGTAAGCAAGGAACCGCCAAAGATCTCGATATTAACACAACGCCCGAAGCCGACACATCCCCTATAGATATCTTAGCATCCACCTGGCCCACGATACCCATACTACCCCCGTTCGCAGCGACGCAAGACCCATAAACCGGACGCACAGCCCCCGGCGGAATGCCCAACAGATGGAAAATGACATCCGATATAATAGTCGCAGACGCTCCCGAGTCGACCAAAATGCGCACGTCCACACCTTGTATGGACCCCGGTACAGTGGACGAACCCGTAGCGGCCGCGACAACTCTCCGTGCCAATTTGCGCCACTGCGTAACTGAATGACAAGGCCCCGTCGATGGCCTTTCTTTAACAACAACAATAGGATCGTGCAACAAAGGTGGTGGGTGAGGTGTAAAGCCTTGCCGAGTGTCTGGTGCGTGCCGACATGCCTGTTTCGGTGGTTCCTTGGTCGGCTTGTCCGGTGTTGTGGGCTCCTGCTGCGGCGGACCCGGGAAGCGGGCCCAGCAATCTTTGGCGTAATGGCCCCTACGGCCGCAGCGGAAGCAATCGGCCTCGTTGCGCCGAAGCGCAGGTCTTGCATCCCGGCGGCCCCGTCCCGATGGCGTAGCGCGCGGCCCCGGCCTTCCGCGTCCCGACCATGGAGAGGAGGCAGCCGTCAGCTCCTGTGGACCCCGCTCATCCGGCACATAGATCGCCCTTGTGGGGTCCCACCCCATCGCCCCTCCTTCCTTGACGGGCCCACCCGTCCATGCCGCCACTTGCTTCCAGCGACGGAGATTAAACTGCGCATCCAGACACTTTGCTGCCGCCCGGGACGTGAGCTTCTCATGCCCACACACAGGCATGGGGATCCCCAGATCCCGAGACAGCTCCAGCATTTTTCCCAATATGAGAGGCTCGAGCAGATCCTGTGGCGTGTCAGGATATGCTGCCATGGCCAGCTCCAACACCGCATCCCTGAACGCCACGGGCGATTCTTCGGGTGCTCGTTGTCGTTGAGCGAATCGCCGATGCGCGTCGTCAGGTGGCTCATAGGCGTCGGCCATTTCCTCAAAAACTCCACATAAAGTCTTCTTCTTATCGGCCGTTATGGAACGGAAAAATCGAACAGATTCGTCGTCCAGTAGAGTCGGCAACACTTCCAAGGCCTCCGCATCGGTCCATCTTGCTGAACGAACCGCCGCCAAAAATCGGCAGGCGAAAGCGCTCCAATCGCCCCCGATAGAGAATTCCTTAACTGTAGTAAGGTGGCGACTCCGACTCCTCTTTACGCCGTCTTCCAATGATGGTTGTTCTGGAGGCAAATTCAAAATGGCGTCGGCCCGCGGCGTGGCCAAGATGGCGGTTTGGCGCCGCGGAGCGCGCAAGATGGCGTCTTCTTGCCGCGTGGCCAATGGCGGCGGCAGGGCAGGCAACGTGGCGGCCCGTGGAGCACCTTCTCGTTCCATCGTCGTCCTTGGCGTAACGAGGTGACATAGATGCGCCAGGACGTCCTTGAGTGTCTCCAGTTGTTCTGCCACCTGTTGCCATCTTTGGTCAGCGTCCGATGTTGTTGACGGACCCGCCATCGCGCCGACATCTTCCACGCCCGTCCCCGTGCTCGCCTCAGCAGGGCTCTCCTCCACCACCCCAGCAGAATCCGTGGTCGGAGGGAATTCGTCGTCGTCGTCGGACGAAGAAGCCGATGCTGGCGCCGGGGGAATTTTCTTCCTTACTTGCTTAGACATGCCGTTTCACTTCTGACCCCAGTGTAATAAAAGACTTGACCACGATCTCTGGCTCAGTGTCCTTTATTCGGTCCGTACTGCGTTCCCACACGGCTGTCTCTCTTATTCTCTCTGTGCTGGTTCCGATGTCACTCCAGTCCACATCAGCAGCCCCGCTGCTGTTCTTGTCGCTCTTGCAGCCCCACAGCAGCTCCGCTGCTGTACTCTCACACAGCTCCCTTGGCTGTTCCTGCTGCAGCTCTGACAGCCTCGTGCTGTCTCGCCTTCTCGTCGCTCCTGCGACTCTTGGCAGCTACCCCGCTGCCCCTCACACACAGCCTTACTGCCTATCTCTATCTGCAGCTTTACACCTCCCAGTAGCTCCCTACTGTTCCCAGGGTTGGCTCCCGCTTCTGACGGTGCCCCCTCGGCTCGTACGCCCGCGTGGCCCCACACCTTTCCATTCACACCCCGACTGACTTCTCCTTCCGGTTTACCCGCTTAAGGACCCCCTACCTTTCACCCACGTCACCTGGCTCCGCCTCCTCGTGACGTCACATCCGGAAGGTCGCTTTCGCCCGCATTACACTTACAATAGAGTGCGTGTGTAGTTTCACGCAGTAGCAATGATCGTAGCAGTGACGGTCGCGGCTCATAACAGAGTGGCAGTCAAAGGAGGGAATGCAAAGCCGATTAGGACGGTTGGCTACGTACGGTGCGAAAGGAGTTCAATATACATAAAATATACATTCAACACATGTGCAGCAGCCGGATGGGTCGTCGCATCGCAAGACCGTGGGAAATGTCACTGGCTTGGGGAGGCCATAATCCAGCTAAACTAAATCAAAACTAAACTTAAAAAAAAATTACCAGGTAAGGCTGACTGAGTTATGGTAGCTATTTTTCAGAAGCGACCTGGCCACAAATGATAGCGCAACGAAGTGGCTTATGATGTGGACATTTATAGCAGCCAAATACTCTAAACGCACGATTCTAAATGTGGAGGGAAAAACCAGAGGACCCGGAGAAAAGTCCACGCAACCACAGAGAGAAAGACACGCAAACTACAAATATACAGCAGGCGTCAGGGTCGGGATCAAAACCACGACCTCCTGTATACGAGGCGAGGGAGTTGACATCTCGCCACCATGATGATGGATCACTAATACGATTTTATAACAGTGAGCACTACCAAGATCCTGGGATCGAATTCAGGTATCAGCCTTCCTGACTCAACTGAGGTCTGAACTTCAGAGAGTAGATGACCACCCTCAGTCTGGTTACAAATCAGTGCATCAAAAAATAAAACATGAACGTTCAATTATAAAGGTTTGACTGATATTTTACACGCAAAAAACACTGCATAAGTGTACCCCCATGTGTGGCGAATGAGCAGGCTGATTCATATGACTTCAAAAGGGCGTCTTTTTTTTGGTACGTCATCTTCCGGGGCTCTTCTCTACCACAGGGTAGTGCACTGCTAGCTAGCAATCTGCGACATTACTACGGATGTGCCATTTGGAATACAATTTTGGGGTGGTGGTGGTGGGGGAGAGCAACATTGTTGCTATTACTGCGTTATTACGTGCAGAGCTAATGGCTTTAATGTGCATTAAGCGCAGGCTGTTGGAACCTAATGCCAGATACCATTGTCCGATGGCTTTGCCCCAGCGCAGTTGGCGTGGGTGGCATCGCTTCGCAGCTGGGGAATGTTAAGTGCTGCTCATTTTGCTTCCCCATGTCCCGTAAGGCGAAGTGGTGGTGCTGGCCTATTGAGGTGGGAGGGGGGGAGGGGCTTTAGCTCCCCCCTCACCCTCCACCCCCCACTTTTGCTTTATAAACCCCTAGCGAGCTGACAGAAGAGATCTCGACGCGAGATTTGAGATGTGGCGAGACAAGAAGGATGTAAAAGAAGAGAGATTCAGGTGAGGCTGAGAGATTCGGTGAAATGATGAGAGAGATGCCAGACAAGGGACACACGCGGAGTTAGACGACTGAAGAGATACGGACAAGTGAGGGACGAGAGAGATACATTTGCAGTTTTATGTTAATTTCCCTGCTATCTTTATGAGGATTTAAATTACAGCTGATATTTGCTTCGCAACCATATCTTTTCTTTTCTTTCATGAAATTAGGGCCCCTTGAGCTGCTTGGGCCCTCCGGGGCATTTACTTGGTTTGCTTGAGCCCCGTGCCACGACTGCGCAGGCACACACCTGGCCAGACCACCACCACGCAGAGGTCCCACCTGGCCAGACCACCACCACGCAGAGGTCCCACCTGGTCTGGCCACCACTGCGCAGATGCCCACCTGGTCAGGCCACTAGCACCCACGCGCCTGCCTGGTCAGGCCACCACTGTACAGGCATCCGCCTCACCAGCCAACGTCACAACGTCCCGGTGAGATGCCCCTCACAGGCCCAGGGACACGCGGTGGGGGAGGCTCGCTCGAGTCGCGTTCGGTCGAATTTGGAAACCCACGGTGATTCCCTGCCAATCGTTTCACGCGATAATTGGAAATAATTGAAGAACAAAAAAATAATTAACGCTCAATGTCAACCTCGGGGCAATGCCTCGACGCATTAGCCGGACTGACGTGCGAGTGTGCGCTGCTGCTGGGATCAATTTGCGAGCGGTAGCGATGTGTACCCAGCAGATTTACTATCAAGATTAGTTGCCTCGATTACAGCTGTGATGAGGAATGCTGTAGAGGCCTGGCCGGGCGGCACTGCGGTTAGAGCGCTTCACTCGGGATAGGATGGCACGTTACGTTGGCGATGCTACCGCTGCACGAATCACAATCAGAACAACGATGACCTCAATACAGTTGTTAATCGCACCGTGACCTTTAAAGGAACAAAATATAGATAAAACCGGCGACGTTTCGGAAAATGGCCCTTCTTCAGAGCGCATCCTGGAGTGGAATATGTCAGCTTGCACGTGCCCCCCCCCCCCCACTCGGGTTCGATGGCATCATCGACCCGACGAGTGAAGATCGATCGACGTTCTCCCGGTCTGCAGGGTAGCGACCCAAGCCACCGTGACGAAGGCCCTCATCTCCGGGGCCAAGGAACCGCGCTCTCAGATAATGGTCCTGGAACGAGGATCCACCCCAAATCATATTGAAGACGCGTAGCATCGTCGTCCTCATGCTCCCAGGAACCCACGTCTCCAATGACCCTACAGGTCGGTGGCTCCCGTATCCACGGATACAAACCTCACGACTATATGTTTAAACGATAAAATAGATTTATTTTACAAGGTACGGCCCACTGAGCTATCTAGCTCTTTTTAAGAAGCGACCTGGCTATCACAGATGATGGCTCAACGAAGTGGCTTATCATTACGCGGAAATGTACAGCAGCCAACTATTTTTAAACGCGCATTGATTCTCAATGTGGATGGGAAAACCCGGAGGGGACCCGTAGAAAATTCCACGCGACCACCGGGAAGGAGACTCGCAAATTCTAGATTTGAAGTTTTCGTGACTGCAAGGATTCATACTCTTAGTTCTTTCGGTAAAGTCACGTAGGTAAAAAAATGAAATTAAAATAAAAAAAAATAAAACAATATTTTCTTTTTTATTAATTTTTACCTACGTGACTTTACCGAAAGAACTAAGAGTATGAGACTCGCAAACTTAAATATTACAGCAGACGTCAGGGTCGAGTCCGGGATCGAACCCACGACGTCCTGCACACCAGGCGAGGCAGTTAACATCTCCTAGCCGCCTTAGGCCACGGCGACCAGACACGCGGCCAGGCCACGTACGTGAAGAACACCAGCAGGGCTTTTCACTTGAAGCTCTGCCCGGTGCCGCATGAGGCTCACGATGCATCGGGGACGAACGCAGCCGCGGCGGTGAGCGCCACGCCGGCGTGGCGAGGATCAAAGCGCACGGGCTGCGTCACCGCCCTTCGTGTCCGGGGGTCGACGCTCGGTGCGCCGCCGGCAGCCGTCGCGAGCGGGGGGCGGGAGGGGGTCGTGGGGGGGGCATCGATCGCGAGTGCTTCGCGATCCTCCGATGCAACGGAGGCACTAGAGCTGGGTGCGGGGAGAGCGTGCCAGGAGGTGCAACTGCATCGGGGCCCGAGGGCCTGAGGGGTGGGGGATACGAAGAGGGGTGGGGGGGGGGAATTGGACGGGGAGTCGCCCTGTTGTGTTGGTTGGTTGGCACCATGGGGGGGTGGGGGGGGGGATGCCGTGCCGTGCCAACAGTGCGCTGCGTGAGTTCGTCTCGGGGAAGGGACGAGGCCGAGCTTTGGAAGATGCCGGTGTCCCTCGAGCGAATGCTGCCCGCGGTGCCTATCGCTTAGCTTGCAAATATTAGCTGTGAAGTTCGCCTGCGACACCGCCCACCCCCACCCGTCCTCTCCCCCAGGTTGTCTGAGATGAATACCACTGCACTGTGATTGTGTAGAATAGACACAACGACTGGCTGCTGACTCAATGACGTGAGCCGACTGTTGGTGCGCTACGGCACCGAGCCGGAACCAAGGAAAGGTCCCGGCTTCGTTTTTTTCGCAGGCTCCGAGAAAAAAAAACACGAACAGAATGAGAGCTAATCAGAGTTTCCCGTGCAAGCGGCGGCGGCGGCGTGGAACACCCAGCCGACAATAGCCGCACAAAAAAAAACATTTCATATACATTAAAAAAAAAGTTGTTTTGTTACCATTTTCTTCGGTCCAATCCCAAATAATACAAATACACTCTGTTCTAGATTTGAAGCTTTCGTGACTGCAAGGATTCATATTCTTAGGTTTTTTTTTCGGTAAAGTCACGTAGGTTAAAAAATGTAAATTTAAATTAATAAAATAAAAGTAAAATAAAAAATAAAATACAAATCACGACGTTTCGGAGGCAACACAAGCTTCCGTCTTCTTCCGTCTTCGGAAGCTTGTGTTGCCTCCGAAACGTCGTGATTTTTATTTTATTTTTATTTTACTTTTATTAATTTTAATTTTTTACCTACGTGACTTTACCGAAAAAACCTAAGAATATAAATACACTCTGGTTGAAGACCCATGCGCAACGGTTCGCGAACCCACACTGTCCCCAGACCTCCGATTAGCACGGTTGGCTTAGGTACAGCGCGAAAGAAGTTCAACATGCATACATACAACATGCATACATACAACATGCATACATACATACAACATGCATGACTCCGGCAACCCGAGTTCGATTCCTGGCGACGGCTAACAATCTACGGCGAGGTAGATCTGGAACCGGTCTTGGGTAACCCAGAACGCACACTCCGTGCCAGTCTTGTTGAAGGTTGGTAACACGTCTCCCGTGACTGGCTATTATTATCATCATCATCATTCTTATTATTATACTCTGTGAGCTACGATTGTGATGGAATGCTGTCTGGTGATTGCTGGTAACACGGGATAACTAAAACACAATGTACTCTCGGTGGGAAATCACTTCAGCATCTGATTTTGATTGCCTTTGAAGGTCATTTCTCGATGATGCTCAACTGCTCGGCTGTATTTAATGAGCCCCTGAAATTTCTAAATAAAAAGAGCTCGTTCTGCCGCACTCTCCGTTGCTCCCACTCTCTCGCTCTCTCTCGCTCTCTCTCCTTAATTGCCCCCTTCTCCATCCCACCCCCGTCCCGTGATATATTTAACCAAACAATTTTTTTTATTTTACCAGCTAAGGCATACTGAACGATACTGGGTTTTTTTCTTCTTCAACAAGCGACCCGGCCACAAATGATAGCTCATCGAAGTGGCTTATCATCACGTGGAAATCTTAATGCTCTAAACGGGTGGTGATGTTTATTCTAAGTGTGGAGGGGAGAAACCGGAGGACCCGGAGATAAAATCCACACGACCACGGGGAGAACATGCAACCTTTAAATATACATACTGTAATTCACAATCAGTAAGTTTTGTCACGTAAACAAAACGTGCCAATTAATTACTAGTATAGCACAACGGTGTGTTGGAGCGTAAACCCACAAAATATACAACAAAAATGTATAATATCTGTCACAAAAATCCTACGTCCAAACATACAGCAGCAGACGTCAGGGTCGGGATCGAACCCACCACCTGCTGCGTACCAGGCGAGGGAGTTGACATCTCGCAGCCACCGCGGGCCCCCACCCTCCTCTCACCGCTCTCGCCCAAACGAGACGGAAATTGTGGCTGAGTCACAGCGAAGTCCACCCGACCGACCGGACCCAACCTGACTCGCGCCTGACTCGCAGAGGGCAGCGCTCCAGCGGAGAGCGACGCAGCTCGCGCGAGTGGCCGTTTGGCTCCGAGGTTGTTGCAGAACAGCGTTCGTCATAGCGCAAGGAAATGTAACGTCCGTAGCGCACACACACACAAAACTACACGACGTTCATTAGAAAATGGGGCCAAAAGTTATTCGTTTAATCAATTTCGTCCGCAGCAGTAGCAGCAGCCACAGTCAATCCACTGCTGCGTGGAAGCTAGCGGTGGTCATGGCCCATCCACTGCTGCGTGGAAGCTGGCAGTGGTCATGGTCCATCTACTGCTGCGTGGAAGCTGGCAGTGGTCATGGTCCATCCACTGCTGCGTGGAAGCTGGCAGTGGTCATGGTCCATCCACTGCTGCGTGGAAGCTGGCAGTGGTCATGGTCCATCTACTGCTGCGTGGAAGCTGGCAGTGGTCATGGTCCATCCACTGCTGCGTGGAAGCTGGCGGTGGTCATGGTCCATCCACTGCTGCGTGGAAGCTGGCGGTGGTCATGGTCCATCCACTGCTGCGTGGAAGCTAGCAGTGGTCATGGTCCATCTACTGCTGCGTGGAAGCTGGCGGTGGTCATGGTCCATCCACTGCTGCGTGGAAGCGAGCGGTGGTCATGGTCCATCTACTGCTGCGTGGAAGCTGGCGGTGGTCATGGTCCATTCACTGCTGCGTGGAAGCTGGCGGTGGTCATGGTCCATCTACTGCTGCGTGGAAGCTGGCGGTGGTCATGGTCCATCCACTGCTGCGTGGAAGCTAGCAGTGGTCATGGTCCATCTACTGCTGCGTGGAAGCTGGCGGTGGTCATGGTCCATCTACTGCTGCGTGGAAGTTGGCGGTGGTCATGGTCCATCTACTGCTGCGTGGAAGCTGGCGGTGGTCATGGTCCATCTACTGCTGCGTGGAAGCTGGCGGTGGTCATGGTCCATCTACTGCTGCGTGGAAGCTGGCGGTGGTCATGGTCCATCCACTGCTGCGTCAACGCTTGCGGTGGTCATGGTCCATCTACTGCTGCGTGGACGCTTGCGGCGGTCATGGTCCATCCACTGCTGCGTGGACGCTTGCGGTGGTCATGGTCCATCCACTGCTGCGTGGAAGTGGGCAGCGGATTGACCATTGCCGGTCAGGGTCCATCCACTGCTGGGAAGGCTTTCATTCAGCAGTGGATCGACTATCATAATTGTCAGCCATGGTCAATCGATTGTTGAATGAAAGTTTTCCCATGCCACCAGCACTATCATCACCACCACCACCACCATCTCTAGTGATGGTAACAATGCGCACAGCATCTGCACACGAGCTGATTTCAATCGCTCCATCTCATTGGCGGATGATTTTCCTATCAGGCGGGTTTCCAGTCTCTTGGCCGCCACTCCCAAACCTTCTTCACCATCAGTCATCCTCCGTTCTCGCGACAAGACCTGCCCAAGGCCCCCCCCCCCTCGCCTACTCTTCACGACGGTTTGTTATCGACATCACCGATCGATCTACTCGTGCCACGCAGGCGAGGTGAAATGAGTCGATGGACAACTCTCGGCGCGTGTGGGGGGAGTTTGGGGGCTTATGTGACGAACGTCGCGATAGAAATCGTCACGACGATTATTCCGCAAACACCTGGCCACCTGGCAGCCGTGTTCTCCTCTCCCAGTGCCGGATGAAGCTAGTGTGGGGCCTATAGCATGATGTTATAAAGGGGCCCTAAATAATACAAAAAAATAAAAACACGTAAATATTAAAACACAATTTTTTTACTTGCATCGTAAAGTAATTGCATTTTTTCATTTGCTATACGGCCCAGATAATACGACAAATCGTTAGCCTTAAACACCCAGTCGTTCGTAAAAGTCGAAGGTGGAATACTGTAGTACTATGGTAATAGAGCAAGTGCAGAATCACTGAACCGGAATTGATAATTTGAAAGCATTTAGCGCTGGGCCCTTGAAAGTGGGGGGTACGTAGCTACTGCATATGTAGTTACTTTTGCTACGAGGATAATCCGGCAATGTCCTCTCCCGATGCCGTGTCTTGTGTCTTCTCCAGGAACGGGTAGGACTAAAATCCCCGCCGCTTTGAATTTTCGCTGGCAACTTCGGTATAAATTTCAGCTCTGAGAACGAAAACAATAATAATATAATCGGTTCGACTGCCGTGCGATGGACATTTCTCTCTCCCACTCCCAACCCTCTTCCCCTAGTGTATGTATTTTGAACTTCTTTCGCCCCGTACGTAGCCAACCGTGCTCATCGGTTGGTTATTGGTAGCTCGAGGCAAACTATCCCGGTATCGTGACGCTTCGCTTCCGCGCGCAGTCTCTGCGTGAGTCGGGCAGTGAGCCCCAATCTCATCCCCTTCCAGGAACCCCGGAGCATCGAGTTCGGACCTCGGTCGTACGCGGAATTGCTGTATCCCCCCATCACCACCCCCCCCCATCACCCCCCCCCCATCACCACCCCATCACCACCCCTCCCCCATCACCACCCCTCCCCCATCACCCCCCCCCACCACCCCCCCATCACCACCACACCACATCACTACCCCTCCCCCATCACCCCCCCATCACCACCACACCACATCACCACCCCTCCCCCATCACCCCCCCCACCACCCCCCCATCACCACCACACCACATCACCCCCCCCACCACCCCCCCATCACCACCACACCACATCACTACCCCTCCCCCATCACCCCCCCCCACCACCCCCCCCATCACCACCACACCACATCACTACCCCTCCCCCATCACCCCCCCATCACCACCACACCACATCACCACCCCTCCCCCATCACCCCCCCCCCACCACCCCCCCATCACCACCACACCACATCACTACCCCTCCCCCATCACCACAACCCCCATCACCACCACTCCCCCCCCATCACCACCACCCCCATTACCACCCCCCCCATCACCACCACCACCCCCGCCCATCACCACGACCCCCATCATCACCACCCCCCCCCCATCACGACCCCCCATCACTACTCCCCCATCACCAACCCCATCACCACCACCACCCCCCCACCACCCCCCCCCCATCACCACCACACCACATCACTACCCCTCCCCCATCACCACCATCCCCATCACCACCCCCCCCATCACCACCACCCCCATCACCACCCCCCCCCATTACCCCCCCATCACCACCCCCCCCATCACCACCCCCCCCCCATCACCACCCCCCCCCCCACCCATCACGACCCCCCATCACTACTCCCCCATCACCAACCCCATCACCACCACCACTCCCCACCACCCCCCACCCCATCACCACCACACCACATCACTACCCCTCCCCCATCACAATCACCTCCATCACCACCACCCCCCCATCACCACCACCCCCCATCACCACCACCACCCCCGCCCATCACCACCACCCCCCACCACCCCCCCCCCCCCATCACCACCATCACCACCACCCCCATCACCACCCCCCCCCATTACCCCCCCCCATCACCACCCCCCCCCATCACCACCCCCCCCCATCACCACCACCCCCCCCCCCACCCATCACGACCCCCCATCACTACTCCCCCATCACCAACCCCACCACCACCCCCCACCACCCCCCCCCCATCACCACCCCCCCCATCACCACCACCCCCCCATCACCGTCACCCCCCCCCCATCACCACCCCTCCCCCATCACCACCACTCCTCCCCCATCACCACCACCCCATCCCTTATTGCGGTACGTGCCTTTTACCGGGCTGTTAAAAAAATTGAATAAAAAAAACTAAAGTTAGGTCGACTCCACGGGATCTCGAATGTCCTGTAGTCCTGTAGGACCTCCATCGATGGGTGGGGGTGGTGGTGGTGGTAGAGGGCTGTGGGGACGGCGGAGAGCGAGCGCACGGTGCGGTGCCTGCGACGGCTTCCCCCAAACCGTACCCGGCCGAGCAAAGCGACGGACAACTTCGACGAAGCCCGCGGCCGGCGCGGGGCCCGGCGGAACGCGTCTCCAAGTCCGTCGGCGAAAGGTCCTCAAGGGCGCACCGGGGAACACCGCGGCAAATATTCGCCGGCGAGAGGAAGAAATTGCTCGTGTTGGGGGGCACAGGGTTCATTCCCTAACCGCCCCCCCCCCACCAAAACTCCGTTCGTGAGAGCAGCGGCATCGTCGAGAACGAAATCCGTTAAAACAATTGGAATGTCAGCAGAGAGAGAGAGAGATGTTATTGTTGATAAAGAGAGACAAACTATCGGCCGTTATCATCCGCGGTGTAAAAACGGAACAAAGAAGAGTTCGTGAAGCTCTCTGTCAACGACAAGGTGGTAGGGGCAGAAATAAAACGGAATTTACCTCCAAGTTGGACTTCGATTTTTCCTTTGGCAACGAGAACATTTTTCTCGCGGGGTCTTTGGCAGATAACAAAAACGCACCGAAAAAAAAATCGGTTGGTGGTTTAAAAAAAAAAGTTACCTCTTAGATATAAAGTGAATGCAACTTTACAAATAACCGCCGGCATCCATCGATTACTCCCTAACTTCATTTCGTACGCGGACTTGCGCCTCTTGCTGCACGACGTCTCGCGTGAAGACGACGATCGCCACGATTGATCGCGTCGCTCTTCCCGACTCGCAAACGCAAATCCACTGCGAGTCGGGAAGCGGACTGCCGCCGTCGATGTCGACGAGGGCCACGCACGCTCCGACACCAACCCCTGGTCTCTGCGTGAGCGACGCGTGGAGCTGCGAGCGAGGTCCTTGGGCACTTCCCACTCCCCACGAGGTCCCGGTGAGACCCGCGGGACCTCGGTGCGCGGCGATTGCCTCGGGAGCGAGGGGTGTGCGGGCTGGGATGGCGAGCGAGCGCGGGGCGGTGTTTGGCGGAGTCCAGAGAGGGGGAGGGGGGAGGGGGCGTTCCTCGCCTCTGCCTTTTCCACATCTTCTGCCAAAACCAACCACCTCCTTCTCCTGCCCAACCCGAAAACCCAACCCAATCCCACACCGCCCCCCCCCTCTCCTCCTGTTCCGACTCCCCTCTCCACCAGCCGCCTATTTGTCCGTGAAAAAAAGACAAAGGTCCCCCCTCTCCCCTCCCGTGTAGCCTTAACAGACTGTTGGGGCAAGTGCTGTTAGCGAGTAGCACCTGTGAAGGGCGACACGGCACACGAGGGGGTGGGTGGCCAGCACCACGCCCGGCCAAATTTCTCTCCCTTTTGGCGATGTTCACTCAGCGCGTCGGGTGCTCATTTGAGGCTGAGTATACCTAGAGGGGAGTCGAACTCGGGTGGCCCGCCGGGTTTCGCAGCGCGGCGTAAGCGCGAACCGCTACCCTCATCTGTCCCCAGCGCTCACCACCACCACCCACCACCAGCACCACCCACCCACCGTCTCCTCAACATCTGCACCTCTGACCATCTCGCTAAAGCAAAGAGTGGCACAGGAATGTGGCGCTGACCCAACAGGCTCTCGCATTCCTGGGCACCGGAGCCGCCCGTCTGTTTGCGGTCGCGAGTAAGCGAAGCAAATGAAACCGCATCAAATGCAGGAGGACGAACACGCGTCTAAGCTGGGTGCTTTCAGAGAGAGAGAGAAAGCTGCATCTGCGCTGCATCTGAATTTACGACCGGGTACATAGGGGAGACACAGCAGTGAGTAAAAAATAAGAATTTACAATTTGCAACAGTAAAACTAAAACTAAGCTTTTTATTTCACCGGATAAGGCCCACCGAACTATATGGCTCTTTTTGCAGAAGCGACAAATGACAGCCCAACGAATTATTGGCTAATGTGGAAATTTATAGCAGCCAAAATACTCCAAACGCATGTTTCTAAATGTGGAAGGAAAAACCGGAGGACCCGGAGAGAAAAAAACCACGCGACCACGGGGAGAGAGACACGCAAACTCCAAACATACATCAGGCGCTCAGGGCCCAGATTGAACCCACGATCTCGTGTATACCAGGTGAGGTCGTTACCATCTCGCCACTGTGGCGCCACAAGTCTTGGCCACGTGGCACCGCCTCTGTCCCTTCAAGCGACGTGTCCTGCTCAAGCCCCGCTCGCTTTTCTTAGCAGTGAAAGCCTTACAACAACAAAAACCCCGCATGACAATCTTATACAAACATCCGTGCCTCCTCCTCCTCCGGGAGGAGCTTGCGACCGACGCAGGTGCCCTGCCAGACGCACGCACACACAACCCCCCAAAAAAACAGCAACGTCCAGGGGAAGCTTAATCTTGAATGTCTCCTCCCGAGTCCCAGTGGCAGAGGAGGAAGCAGATGTTTAGCGCCTTTGCTATCCGCTACGGCGGCGCGAAGACCAGACAACGGCTCTGGATTATCAGAGGCAGCGATCTGATGAAGGAATGCGAGGCATGCTCGTCCGCCCCCTGCCTCTGTAAATCTTGTCAACCATGAACCAACCCCGTGTGTAGGGTGACCTTGCTTAAAGAGGAGGGTGGTGGGTGGAAGTGGGGAGCACAACACGTCCAATGTAAAAGGTGCAGCCATGCAATTGCTTTCGTTGGGGCGCCACGGTGGCTCGGAGATGTTAACTACCTCGCTCGGTATACAGGAGGTCGTGGGTTCGATCCTGACCCTGATGCCTCCTGTATATTTGGAGTTTGCGTGTCTCTCTCTCATCATCATCATTATCACGGTGGCTAGGAGATGTTAACTACCTCGCTCGGTATACAGGAGGTCGTGGGTTCGAGCCCAACCCTGACGCCTGCTGTATATTGAGGTTTGCGTGTCTCTCTCTCATCATCATCACGGTGGCTAGGAGATGTTAACTACCTCGCTTGGTATACAGGAGATCGTGGGTTCGATCACAACCCTGACGCCTGCTGTATATTTAGAGTTTGCGTGTCTCTCTACCCACCCGTGGTGTCGTGGATTCTTGTCTGGAGTCTCCGGTTTTTCCCTCCACATTTAGAATGAACATGAATTTAGAGTATTTGCCTGCAATACATTTGCACGTGATAAGCCACTTCCTTGAGCTATTATTTGAGGCCAGGTCGCCTCTGGAAAAGAACTATACAGCTCAATGGGTCCTTACCTGGTAAAATCAAATAAAAATAGTTGAGTTCACGTAGTTTTCAACTGCTTCTTTCTTCGCGTGGTTGCTGATGTAGATGGAAAGCGAACAACTTCAATTTCACATTCAGGTGGTCAGACCAGACAACCGCATGAGCAGTGGAGTTGGCGGGGTTGTGTATCGCTGTGATGTCTCCTTCGTGTTTGTGGATCCTGGGACATTGCGTCGTTGTACGTTGTTTGCTTACGCTGAATTATATTTGCTCCATCGATTAACTTAATTGGTATGATATTGATTCTTATTTATTTATAATCTATTTTTTCTATTGATTAACTTTCTTTTTTATGAACATTTTTTTTCATTTCATTGCTTTTGGTCATTTTGGTGACCCACGGCACAACATTGCAAATTAAACTTTGGGTTCTCAGCCGGTTTAAACAAAAATAAACTTCAACTTGAATTCGCTTGGCCAAGCCACTGCTGCCGTAAAGGCCTCCGCTCGCGGGAGCTCTACAGAGCCCCCTCTTGGAGGCTCTTTGGCCTACTCTTCCACGCTGGCAAGATGCCTCGGACGAGGTTGGAGTACCCACACTTTACCCCCACGGAACCCGTCTATACCGCAGCGTGGGCAGAATCTGGGTGGGAAGGGAGTTAACAAACTCGCGCCGTTGTTTCAGCTGCTGCTGCGCCGGGAGATGGGATCGAACCGGCGCACCTCTGGATGGCAAGTCCATTGGTACTGTTACGTAACGCAAAGTCAACGTTAATTAAACGTCCAACAACCGTTCATGAACGCCGATCATAATGAGCAGGCGAGACGATCTGGCTCTTTCGTCTTTGTCGTCCACGCGTTTCTGCTCGGGGCTCCCGCGCGCTGCGGCGAGCATCTGGTTCAGTTCAGTTTCATGTATTAGGTATAACCCTGTGAGCCGTGCGGCCCTTGACTCGGGTGCAACCGCAACAAACAAAAACATGAACAAGAAACATATTAAAGTGACTACGCGCAACAGAAAAATCCCGGAATCCAGTCAGTCGACCCACGGCCTCCTGGGTCTGTCTGTCCCCCCCTCCCTCGCCGTGACCTCCTCCTCCTCCATGCCAGCATCGTGCCTCCGACACTTCACGCGATCGCCTTGCAAGTGCAACCTGCCCTGGCACTCAGCGGCGCGGTGACGTCACCGCCACTATAGTGATGTCACCGCCACTATAGTGACGTCACCCCCACTATAGTGACGTCACCGCCACGATAGTGATGTCACCGCCACTACAGTGACGAACGGCGGCTATGGTTCCTGTTGTTGTTATTTGCCAAACCGGGCGAGCTTTTGAACACACCCCCCCCCCTTCCCCACCAGCGGTGTTCAATATTGTACCCACATGTGTCAAGTCGACTGCTGCCTCTGAATGAAGAAAGGTGGGGCTGGAGTGGGGTGGCTAAGCTTCCCACTCCATTGCCCCCCCCCCCCACACAATACGGCGCTGCCATGAACCTCACGACGACGTTTTAGAGACTCACGTGCCCCATTCCCCCCGTTCCCTCTGCCCGACTTCTGCAAGGAGCGAGGCCCCCTCGCTCGCTCGCCCGCTTTCCCTCTCGCTCGCTCGCGTGCACACACGGGAGAGGGGCACGCAACGTGTATTTAATCTCGTGCGCGCGATGGGGAAGCCTTGAGGGATTGCGGCGGCGAGGGCGCAGTTTGACAGTCCTCGTTCTCGGATCGCTCAACACGCCTCACAGGGCGTGCTCGCGATTTCAGCCGCGGCGAGCTCCCGGCGCTTTGGCAAAGCCGCGGCCGCCGTGCATTCAGAGGGCGCGATCCGCTACGAGCGATTTGCGCGTCTCGCGCGCGTGAATCGTGTGGCCCAATGGTCTGTTGACAGCTATACGGCGGTGTGGGGGGGGGGCGATGTTTGGTTTCACTTCTATATTTGGGGGGGGGAGGCAGGAGTTCGCTTGTTCACTCACATTAGGAACCGCGGGTGAATATAATACATTTCCGTTTAATAATAATTGCAAACTACTGAGAATACATTAACAAAGGTGTCCAGTTTGGGGGGGGGGGGGGCGGTTGGCTTTGCACCCCCGTGCCCCCCCCCCGCCCATGTTGGTGGCCACGCACACGTGACCTGTAACCCAGCCCCGTGTGCTATGGCAGCAGAAGCAGCAGCAGGCGAGGGTTGGTGGATTTTGCACAAATGTCGCATCGAGGAGGAGGAGGTGCCAGGTCCCCTGCGCTCGCCAGAAGAGGGCGGCACAGCAAAAAAATGTGGCCTCCACCTGTTCCGCCTGCGTGGAATTCGCGCTTGAACCTCGCGCGCGCGCGCGGTTTTCTAAGGGTGCTCTGGTTGCCTGCCGCACGCAAACACTTAACGCAAGTGGCTGGTAACACCCTCATACGTAGAGGACCGCAGAGCTCGGGCAATTGTCGGCGCCGGCTCGTCGCGTGGCTGCCTTGCCGCGTGCGCGTGGTTCCTCGCGGGTCGTTCGCTCTCCGCGAGGGCGAGCTCATACTGGGCGGCGGCAGCGGTCACAAGTTGACGTGATTGTTCGAGACAGAGAGAGAGCGAGAACCAGACTGGCGAAATTTCTCAGAGCGCGTGGACAGCTTCAATAGCAGGCCAGGCTGGAAACACGTTTACCAAACACACACACACACATTTCATCCATAATACAGGTTTTTTTGGGGTTATTTTACACCACCAGACCACTTTCACCCCTCCCCGCACCAGCTCCCATTTCACTCATCAACAGACGCCAAACGCGACGCCGCAGTGGCCCGTGCATCGCGGACGTTCGACCGCGCGCGTTTTTGCGCCCTCGTGATTCGCCGCTCTCCGATGAGCGATCCCGGGGGTTGCGCTGAACCCTGTCCGAGCCACGCGCCGTTGCCGAACCCCGGTTCCGTTCCCGACGAAGCGAGAGGGCACTAGGAACGAAAACGTCGCCGATTATTACCTACCATCTCCCCGTGAAGGCCGATGGACACGTTGAGTTTGTGTTTTTTATCTTTCTTTCCCCGTCGCCGCTTTCTGCCAGCGTTTCTGCGTTTGTCCTCGCCGATAAAAAAAAAAATAGAAAGGCAAAGTAGAAATAACGACGGACCCCGTCAAGGTGAACTGCTCCGGGCACGGGGCGGGGGTGGGGGGGCGGCACTCACCGAGGTGAAGGTGCTGAGGGTTGCGGCCGCCGTGCCCGCTCTGGCGGCCCGAGCCTCGATCTGCTCGATCTGCTCGCGCTTCTGCAGCCCGGCCAGGTGCCTCTCCAGCGCCTCCCAGTCCATGGTGGGCGGCCCGGCCGACAGTGACTCATCCTCCTCCTCCTCATCGTCATCGTCATCATCATCCTGGTCGTCGTCTCGAGCGAGCCCCTGCCATGCCCGCTCCCCCGGGCCGCCCTCCTTCACGGCCGCCACCGAGGCCTCGCTCCTTCCCGAGCGGACGCCGCCACCGCCGCTGCCGCCGCTGCCGCTGCCACCGTCGCCCTCCTCGCTCGTCGTGGCCATGGAGGTCGGAGGGGACGGGGAGAGCGAGGGAGACGGCGAGGGAGACGGCGAGGGGACGATCGCCGCGGCCGCGGCGGCGCTGGTGGAGCGGCGACTGTTCCCGGCGTGCTGCCCGGCCTGCGTGCGGCCCAGCTGCAGGTCGTCGTGGTCATCGTCGTCGTCGTCGTTGGCCGGACGCGACAGCTCGGTCGGTGTCGCCGCGCCGCGCGACGTTGAGCCCCCCTGGAAAAACGAGGCCTGGCGCCACTCCCCGAAGACGCTCCGCGGGAACCGGCGCGCGACCGCCAGGCCTCCGCCACGCCGGTCGTCGTCGTCTTCGTCTTCCTCCTCCTCGTCGTCGTCATCGTCGTCGTCGTCCAGGTCGGCCAGCGTCTCGAGGTCAAGGCTGGGCGAGGACTTGCAGTCGGAGCACGGAGTCACTTTGCTAGAGCCGGACTCCGAGGTGGAGCGGCTGCAGGGGTCGCTGCCGAGGTCCATGCCATCCTCGCCGGAGTCCTGCACGAGCGAGACAAAGACAAAGATCCCCCGTGTAGCCTTAACAGACTTTTGGGGCAAGTGCTGTTGTGAGCGGGCACCTACGAAGGTCGGCACGGCACACGAGGGGGTGGGTGGCCAGCACCACGCCCAGTCGCCTTTGTCTCCCTAGTGGCGATGGTTCCACACCGCACCAGGTACTCATTGGAAGCTGAGTCGACCTAGGGGAGGCCCAGGACCGGTTCATATCATCGTCACTGGCGTTGCCCGTAGCGGGAATCGAACTGGGGTTACTGGGTTCGTAGCTAACCGCTACTCTGTCGCTCGTGCACGCGTGCACCATCACCGACATCGCCAACGAGCAATCATCAATGTCATCCCTGGCTTCATCGATATAAACATCATCATCATCATTACCACTGTCACAGTCTTCGTGTGCATCACCATTGTCACAATTGATATCATAATCATTATCGCCACTCTCATCAATATCACCATCACCAACAATATCATCATCACTGCTATGAACATCGCCATCATCATCACCACCGTTGCCATCAGTGTCAGAATTGCAGCCTTCACGAGCATCACCATTATTACCATTAACATCATAACTGTTGTTACAGCTTTCACCAAAATCATAGCTTATCATGGTCACCATAATCCGTACTTAACTTATCTCCATGCCTATTACCACTGCCACAATTATCATCATCGCCAGCATCATCATCCAGTCCGGGCACAAATCAATATCTATTCACCGCGTGCTATGCATCCAAATCGCAAGGAATGTTACGCCGAGGAATGTTTGAGCAAAGGCGATGGGTGCAATAATTAAACACAGCGCAAACAGAAGCTGCAGGAACAAACATTTTTTTTTCTCCAAGCTCAAAGCAACAAGCTCAGCCAATATTTACATTGGCAAGAGAATGGCACTCAAACATTCATGAACTTTTCTTAAATGCCTCCCCCCCTCATTAGACGACAAAGATCAAGTGTGATCATCGCTGTTTATTATTACAAGATAGGCCAATTTGTGTTCGGCATCATAACTAAAAGTCTAACAGAGCAATTACAAAGGAAGCCGGGGGTATTTGGGCAAAGTGCCAACCTTCGATTGGACTGCATGAGTCATGGTGCCTCTTAGTCCAGCTACTATTATTTAAACAACAAAAAATGGCAGCAGGTTGCCTAACATCTCTCTAAGACCGAGATGCCAAAGTTGCCGACGGTCTCTAAGGAGCGTGAAACCCGCTGTAATTCTCTTGGAAACAATTTCCAATTAAAGTTGAAAGCGTCTATATGTCGCGACAACTCTCGTGAAAGATACTCCACAGCGAAACCGCGCTGCCAATATATGAAGTTGCATTGCCATTAGGGACCTAATCGACTGGAAAGCGGCCAAACCTATCAAAGGATTACCCACAGACTCGCGGAGAGCTTCGCGAGTTCAAACATCTGTAGGATCCCATATTTTACTTGTATTAAATATTTTACTTTTATTTATTTTCATTTAAATTTTTTACCTACGTGACTTTACCGAAAAAACCTAAGAATATGAATAAAGATCCCAAAACTTGTGAATGCCGCGCGCGCACAGGGGCTGCGAAAGTGAGACTCCTCTTTAACGCACCGGCAGCGTGTTGCCAAACATAAACAAAAACGTGAGCGGACAACAGCACGACACGAGCCCCCGCGCGCTTGTTGATTTGGGGGAGGAGCCCATTACACTTTGCGAACGAGTTAAAGACCCCCCTAACCCCCTCCTAATCCTCCTCCCCATCTACACCAGAAGCTCGTAAACTGAGCGGAGCGCTGTTAGCCGCTGCACTGGCACACACTTCACTACTGCAGCGTTCCTAGTGTCCGTTGCAAATGCAATTCTCTTAGACATTTTGGGTGATTTAAGTGGCTGTGTTTTATTTTTTTTGTACCCGCCCCCCCAAATTATTTTGTATTGTTTAAAAATATATATTGATGGCGTACGTAAAAAAATGGTCGTGTGTGTGTATATATATGAACAGCATTGTAGACTTTAAATGAGCGAAAATGTAGACGTCACTGAAATGGCAGGGTCGTGTCAAGGAAAACGAATGTAACGGGGCATCCCGGCCTTACATTAAGGACACAACGTACCTAGCCCTGAGATAAAGACTGCCGTGTTTCCACCACCATCACCACTGGCAAGCAAAGTTCAGTGGCCAAGTGATGGTCCTGAGCCATTCCAGGTGTCAGCAGCGTAGCTTGGGTCAAAATCTCCACCCACCTCACCCCCGTGAACGTTCTGCACGAACTTTGAATGTAGGCTTGGGTTCAATGAGGCCATGATCGGTGATTTATTTTGCAATTCCCTTCCATATATTGTTGTTCAGCAATTTTTTTAACTGAAGTTGAACGCGTTTATGCATACGTATGCATACTTATGCGCCGTTTTGTCGGTAATAGGAGGAGGGGCCACGATAATTATTGTAAAGATGATCCAAAATTAACAAAAAAATTGCCGTATAAAGTTGCGCTGCCTATCGGAGGGTTATTGCCCAAGGACGTGGGGTCACGACCGAGAGCAAATAGTGCTGTTGCCAAACACGCAAACGCCGTTTTACCAGACAGGCACCC
Organism: Lampetra planeri; assembly: GCF_965212315.1. Lineage (NCBI taxonomy): Eukaryota > Metazoa > Chordata > Hyperoartia > Petromyzontiformes > Petromyzontidae > Lampetra > Lampetra planeri. The sequence goes on from NC_136157.1 coordinate 3,150,104, forward strand.
ATCGGCTTCCGTACCGTTAATGAAAAACATTAGTGTGGAAGGAATGGGTTTGAAATTGTTACATAATCCATGCGTACACATTGCCAATCTGACCTTGTTTAACACGTTACATGGTTTTAATTAGTCGAGGGAATCCTCTGACTATGAATCAAGTTTCCATGCTGACGCCGTGACCTCAAGACTGCTTGCAAGGTCATCCCAGGTCAAGATGCATCAGCTCCCTTTTGATCAATCCAGAAGTGGATTGTTATTCTTAGGTTTTTTCGGTAAAGTCACGTAGGTAAAACATCAAAGTTAATGAAAATAAAATAAAACAAAAATCACGACGTTTCGGAGGCAACACAAGTCTCCGTCATCAGGTGGGACCGTCACAGCCGAATTAGCTGCCGAATTAGCTGCAGCTAATTCGGCTGTGACGGTCCCACCTGATGACGGAGACTTGTGTTGCCTCCGAAACGTCGTGATTTTTGTTTTATTTTATTTTCGTTAATTTTGATGTTTTACCTACGTGACTTTACCGAAAAAACCTAAGAATATGAATCCTTGCAGTCACGAAAGCTTCAAATCTACAAGTGGATTGTTCATGGCAAATCATAATTATCAGCGATGGTTCAATACAGCGGCGCGTGCATTTATAGTCGATGATCATGATGCCCTCGTGGGAGGGTTGCATCTCTGATTTCCACGCACACACAAAAAACGGCACATATCATGGAAAGAAAAATAAATATCTCGCAGTACCAGAAAGGGAAATTATCTCCACGTTATTGCGTTGCCTTGAGCTGTGTATTATTCATTACGCAAGTGGAGAAGAAGAAAAAAACAACCAGCGACTTTTCACGTCCAGGCAAGACGTATTTCCAGTGACAGATGCTTCAAAAGGAGAACAATCAGGACAGGTGTTGGTAACTCTGCTGCCCACTGACTGTGTGCGTGTGTGCTCTGTAGAAGACTGCAACTGCTTGGGCCCCCTGTTGTCAGACTCGTGGCAGTGCCTCTGCTGCTGCTGTTGTTGTTGCTGCTGCTGCGGGCTCACGCGACATGCGCGCTGCGTGTGTCCGCGTCTCTCCGACTGTTAAAACCCCAGCGCCGTGTCACTGCAAAGACGACAGCCTCCTCATCTCTGCCCCCCCCCCCATTACCCACGAGATTCTTGCATCGCTGTCCACGAGTCCCAAGCACCGCGGTCGAACGCGATGCCCCCCCCCCACCACCTTCCCCAGTCAATGCAACATGTCGTGGTGCAATTATTATTATTTTTGTTCAAGAGCTCAATATAGAAACGCGAATATAGGGGAGGTGGAGTGGGGGGAGGGAAATCACCCACAAGCCTCTTGCGAGCGACAATCCCGGGGCCACGTGCCCTCGGAATAAGGACCGGGCCAAAGGTGACTGGACTCACCGATCGGGGCACAGGATCATGTTTAAAGGGGGAGTGGAGGGTGGTGGGAGGGGAGAGACAATGTAAGGAAACAGAACCGATAAATACAATCAACAACGTACACGCTGCACCACGCTGAGCGGTTGTTGTTGTTTTTTTTCATCATCGCTACAGAGATGCCGCTAACGCGGTGCGATTTTTTTTTCACCACAGCGACGGCGACGCGGGGGCGGATGAAGGGAGAGCGAGACGCGTGCTCATTTGTGTCCCGTGCTTACACATCAGCGGGGGTGTGAGCAAATTACCCCCCCCCCCCCGTGTAGCCTTTACAGACTGTAGGGCAAGTGCTGTTAGCGAGCACCTTCAGTTTCAGTTTCCATTCATTTGGTATAGCCCTGTAAGCCATTCGGCTCTTGAATCGGGTGCAAACAAACGACAAAACACGAACAAGAAAACATCTTAAAGTGACTCTGTGCAAACAGAAAATCCAGGAAAAAACAGCAAAAATATTCCAGATACCTACGAAGGCCGGAACGGCACACGAGAGGGGCTGGGTGGGTGGCCAGCACCACGCCCTGCCCGCCTTTACCACACCAAGCAGTAGAAATGCGCCCATCGCAGTCTATGATTGGCAGGAGGTGCGTGGTGGGACAGAGTGCGGGATGTCCTCCCCCATCTCCTCGCCACAATCTATGACCAGCAGGTCGCGTGCCAACACCACACCCCGCCGGCGTTGTTATCATCTCCCTAGTGGCCGCTGTTCGACTCAATTCAGGCGAAGTCGACGTTATGGGGACGGCCCCGGATATGATTCACTGCCGCCGTTAATGACTGCGAGTTGGAGTCGAATTAGGGTGGCTGTTGATTCGAAGCGCCGCGCGCTACAACCACTGCGCCACTGCTCCCCCACCCCCCTCACACCCGAAGCGACACGAGGCGCGCGCTTGACTCGGCGACGCCTCTGAACACACGCGGGGGAAGCTCGTTAGGCACAAGCGCAGTGCATGCGCGTGTGTGTGTGTCTGTGTGTGTGTCTGAGCGCGTGCGTGTGTGTGTGTCTGTGTGTGTGTCTGAGCGCGTGCGTGTGTGTGTCTGTGTGTGTGTCTGAGCGCGTGCGTGTGTGTGTCTGTGTGCGTGTGTCTGTGTGTGTGTCTGAGCGCGTGCGTGTGTCTGTGCGTGCTTTTCTGTATGTGGGGGGAGTGGTAGTGTAGCGGTTAGCGCGCTGCGCTATGAACCCGGCGACCCGGGTTCGATTCCCGCTCACGGCCAACACCGTTGACGATTATCTGAACCGGTCCTGGGCCTCCCCTAGGTCGACTCTGCCTAAAATGAGTACCTGGTTGCGGTGTGTAGTAAACATCGCCACTGGGGAGACAAAGGCGGTCGGGCGTGGTGCTGGCCACCCACCCCCTCGTGTACCGTTCCGGCCTTCATAGGTGCTCGCTAACAACACTTGCCACCTACAGTCTGTTAAGGCTACACGGGGGATCTTTGTCTTTTATGTGTGTGTCCTTGCGCGCGTGGTGCGCGTGCTTGAGGGTGTGGTGCTGCCCCCCCCCCACCCCCTCGTGTGCCGTTCCGGTCTTCGTCGGTGCTCGCGTGAAGGCTGCGTGGACGTCGGGATGTTTGTCGATGTGAGCGCGCGTGCGGGGGTGCGACCAGCGCGCTGGTTATTAGCGCTGCAACTGCGCTACAAACCCGGCCACCCGAGTTCGATTCCCGCTCAAGGCCAATAACATTGGCGGCGAATATGTGCGCAGGTCCCTGGGCCTCCCCCTAGGTCGACTCAGCCTCAAAAGTAGTAGCGGGTGCGATGTGTATTACACAACGGCACTTTGGAGACAAAGACGTCTGGGCGTGGTGCTAGCCACACCACCACCCTCTCATAAGTGTGTCGTTTCGGCCTTCATAGATACTCGCAAACCGCACTTGCCCAAACAGCTCGTTAAAGGCTATACAGGAGATCTTTGTCAGTGTGCGCGCGCGTGAAGTGTGTTGTGTGTTTGCGTGGGATGGGGGGGGGAGGCGATCGCATCGCGTGGCGGGTTGAGTTTCACGGAATTTTGTCCGGGAGATTTAAACCTCCTCCCCTACCACCCCCACCCCCTCGCTCCTCCGAGCAAAGCGGCTCCCGGCGCTCACACAGGGACGCCGCAAAGACTCCGACAGCGCCTGGCAGTAATCTTAATGAAGACGTTCTTCAGAGCCGCTACGAACGCGCTCACTCAAATTCTGCGTCAGGAATCGCAAACCACGCGCAGTGGCACCCGGTAATGATCTCGAGTCGCCAGCGAAACAAATAAATGACGGACGGTGATCGTCACCTCGCGACCGCTCCGACTCACCGCGCGCTCTCGAGACTCTGACCGGTGAATGGATTTTTTTAGTCTCTCTCTCTCCCGACAACAAGGCAATTAAACTGTCAAAACCCCGCATATCCCTGTCCAACCCTCCCCCCCCACATATCTCACCTTAGGGACCTCCACCCCCTTCCAGCGCCTCCACCCACCGCCCTAACGCCCTATCGAATGAAATCCCGACTCGACTAGCGGCGATTCCTCCGGTCCAGATGCGGAAATTCAAACGAGACACGGCGGGTTGGTCGGTGGGATTTGGTACTCGTCCGACACGGAGCTTCCCCGCAACTCACGCCCAGAGAGGATGATCTAACGACGACGATGAAGATGATGACGATGGTGGTGGTGGTGATCTCCGACAGCGCACTTACCATCAGCATACTTTCGACGCCGTCGCCGCTCCTCGCATGTCCCGGATTTAACCGGCGGCTGCGACGGGCGGAGCCGTCGGCTTTAAGCCGAGGGTCCTTTTTTAATAGGAGGTGGGTGGGGGAGCCGAGAGATTCCGCGCCGCGTGAAGTGACGGGGCGATGTTTGGGCGAGGTGGGTGGGAGGCGAGCGAGCGAGCGAGAGGCAAGCGAGATCGAGACAGAGAGAGAGAGAGGAGCAAGAGAGAGAGGGAGGGAGGTGGGGAGAGCAGAACGAGCGCATGGGCGAGACGGAGGAAGAGGGAGAGCGAGTGAGCTGGAGAGAGACAGAGCGAGAGAGCGAGCAAGTGGCTTGCAGCTGGAAGCGAGATGGATGGGAGAGAGGGGCGGAACGTGGGAGACGGCAGGCGCGTGAGTGCTGCTGGCGCCGGTGTTTGATGTAACCCTCTCGGCTCGTCGGGGACACGTACCGAGAGCACCCCGGACTGTGGGGTGTCTCCGGCCACACGCCCACCCCTCTGGCCTCCGCCACAACAACAGCAACAGGACAAATCTAGAATTCCCCCAGCGGAGTATCCCTGGTGATTACATCATCGAGGGAGCAGGGCGAGGCTCCGTACGAACGGAGAGACGCTCCGACCCATTAACGTGATGTCAGCGAATTAATTATTGAGCGTTTTTGCAAATTTAATGGGTTACCCCCCCCCTTGCCCAGTCGTGACAAGCGGCGTAAATGGACGTAAATTGCAAGGGTCTTCTTCTTCTTGCAACACCTTCATTATTTATTCTTCATTATTTATCAGCTCGTTTATTTAACTGTGTTTGTTCACGCGCGCCTCTCGCCGCGTGGTGCCGGTGGGCCGCGCGAGACGCGTGCTGGAGTCTTTAATTGGAGGTTGCATGTGCGTGCGTACGTATGCATGTGCGTGTGTACGTATGTATGCTAAGCCTCTTTCGCACCGTACGTAGTCAACCGCGCTATTCGGAGGTGCGGGGGACACGGCAAACATATTGAACTCAAAGAGCAGTTCTAAATAAATGAGCTTTCAATCTAGATTTCAAAATGCATAGCTCCCAGCGGCTTCATAATATCGGAAGGAAGAGCGTTCCAGACGGCCGCGAAAGCGCGCGATGCGGTGACGGTTTTATGCTCCTTGACGAGATCAGCGACGTGTCGTGGTTCATTTGCGACGAGCACCTTGGGGCGTGGGTCGCAATCTCCTCCGAGCCTTTGCGGCTCGCCGATCATTAGGGACATGTTTTCGTGGAATGAAAATAGAGTTGTTTGAGGATTATAAACGCAGCGTATGTTTTGTTCTTTCTTATATCCGTTCGCTTTTTCTGACACGTAAACCAAAAACAACACAGTCGAGATGTCTGCACGCGTCCGGTGGTGTCGGAGCGTCGTGGAAGTCGCGATGCAGCTGTCAAGTTTGGTGCCTCTCTGGCAACTGCAGTACAAGGCCCCGTGATTCATTGCGCCGGTTTTCTCAACAGGCAAAGTGCAAAAGAACGACGCGACGTGACGCGAGCGTGTAGTTCACATTGGCTCGTCTTTGTGAGAGTCACCATCACCCCGCTTAACACGGGAAGACGGGATGGACATGAGGACAGTCAGGGTAGCGAGATGTTAACTCCCTCGCCAGGTATGCAGGCAGTCGTGGGTTCGACCCGGACCCTGACGCCTGTATTTGTTTAGAGTTTGCATGTCGTTGTCGCTTGACATTTACTCCGTTTTTTTTGCTCCACATATGGAATCAAAATGCGTTTAGAATATGTTGCTGCTATTAATGTCCACGTGATGAGCCACTTCGTCGAGCTATCGTTCGTGGCCGGGTCGCCTCTAAAAAATAGCTCAGTGGGCCTTACCTGGTAAGATAAAATAATAGTTTAGTTTTATTCTTCGATTTAAAGCTTTCGTGACTGCAGGGATTCATCTTCTTGGTTCTTTCGGAAAAGTCACGTAGAAGGGAAATAATAAAGTAATAAAAATAAAACATAATAAAATAATTCTCACTTTTTTATTATGTTTTATTTGTATTACTTTATTATTTCCCTTCTACGTGACTTTACCGAAAGAACCAAGAAGATGAGTTTAGTTTTAGTTTCGGTGGACCGACGTAGATCACGGATAATCGAGAACCAACCTTAGTTGGAAAGCATTAACAACAACAACAAAAAACAACACTTTGATAAACGATCATGACGACGGTGACAACCCGCATTTTTCTCGCGTGCATTACCACGCCGTCAAATTCCTCCCGATTAGCGCTCGTGCTGAGAGACGCCGAGGTCGCGCAGGGCAGAGCACGGGAACAAAAATGAAACATCCATTCTCGATTTGAAGCTTTCGTGACTGCAAGGATTCATACTCTTTGGTTTTGTTTTCCCCACCTGATGACGGACGCTCGTGTTGTGCCCGGAACGTCGTGATTTAATTTAATTGTTTTCATTTATTTAATTAAATGTTTTACCTACGTGACTTTACCGAAAAAAACAAAGAGTAAAAATGAAACATCGTCCAACGACCAGACGCCCCATCCGCACGCAGTCCGTCCGGAACGTGACAATTCACCTCTCGCTATGACACGACTGCGCCGCTCGCTTGCCGGTGTCTTCGTGCCATCGCCAACCGCCCGCCGCAGGCAGGGACAATAAACACGGCACGGTCTGGGTCGCGCGTGGCCAAGTAGCGATGGAAGAGAGAGCGGCTGAGTTGCACCCCCCCCATGCACCCCCCCCATGCACCCCTCCCATGCACCCCCCCATGCACCCCCCCCATGCACCCCCCCATGGACCCCCCCCCCATGCACCCCCCCCATGCACCCCCTCCACGCACCCCCCCCATGCACCCCCCCATGCACCCCCCCATGCACCCCCCCCATGCACCCCCCCATGCACCCCCCCCCATGCACCCCCCCATGCACCCCCCCCATGCACCCCCCCATGCACCCCTCCCATGCACCCCCCCATGCACCCCCCCCATGCACCCCCCCATGGACCCCCCCCCCATGCACCCCCCCCATGCACCCCCCCCACGCACCCCCCCCATGCACCCCCCCATGCACCCCCCATGCACCCCCCCCATGCACCCCCCCATGCACCCCCCCCCCATGCACCCCCCCATGCACCCCCCCCCCATGCACCCCCCCCCATGCACCCCCCCCATGCACTCCCCCCACGCACCCCCCCCCATGCACCCCCCCCATGCACCCCCCCCACGCACCCCCCCCCATGCACCCCCCCCATGCACCCCCCCATGCACCCCCCCCATGCACCCCCCCAATGCACCCCCCCCCATGCACCCCCCCCCCCCACTCCTCGCCTCCTCCGCTACGAAATTCTGCAAGGCCCGCAGTGATGGCGCTCCCCCCACAAATATATAATTATTTGCAATCCTCTCCATAACTCCGTTGCGGCGAGAGTCCTGCCCTCGTGTGATTCCGGCTGCTGGCTTGCCGCTGGCGCTGTGCGTGTCGAGGTGGAACCTCCCCCGCTCGATGCGCGACCCGCCCCCAACCCTCGGCTGCTGTGGATTTAAACTTTCACCCCCAGACGCACGTAGCGGAACGCTCCGAAGGACCCTGGGACGATGGACATCGCAACTTAAGACTCCACCGTCTGTTCCACGCGCCATTGTAGCTAGGAGATGTTGACTACGTCGCCTGGTATACAGGAGGTCGTGGGTTCGATCCCGATCCTGACGCCTGCTGCTGTATATTTAGATTTTGCGACGTGTCTCTCTCTTTCATCATCATCACGGTGGCTAGGAGATGTTGACTACGTCGCCTGGTATACAGGAGGTCGTGGGTTCGATCCCGATCCTGACGCCTGCTGCTGTATATTTAGATTTTGCGACGTGTCTCTCTCTTTCATCATCATCACGGTGGCTAGGAGATGTTGACTACGTCGTCTGGTATACAGGAGGTCGTGGGTTCGATCCCGATCCTGACGCCTGCTGCTGTATATTTAGATTTTGCGACGTGTCTCTCTCTTTCATCATCATCACGGTGGCTAGGAGATGTTAACTACGTCGTCTGGTATACAGGAGGTCGCGGGTTCGATCCCGATCCTGACGCCTGCTGCTGTATATTTTGATTTTGCGACGTGTCTCTCTTTCGTAATCATCACGGTGGCTAGGAGATGTTAACTACGTCGCCTGGTATACAGGAGGTCGTGGGTTCGATCCCGATCTTGACGCCTGCTGCTCTATATTTGTATTTTGCAACGTCTCTCTCTTTCATCATCATCACGGTGGCTAGGAGATGTTAACTACGTCGCCTGGTATACAGGAGGTCGTGGGTTCGATCCCGATCCTGACGCCTGCTGCTGTATATTTTGATTTTGCGACGTGTCTCTCTCTCGTAATCATCACGGTGGCTAGGAGATGTTAACTACGTCGCCTGGTATACAGGAGGTCGTGGGTTCGATCCCGATCTTGACGCCTGCTGCTCTATATTTGTATTTTGCAACGTCTCTCTCTTTCATCATCATCATCACGGTGGCTAGGAGATGTTAACTACGTCGCCTGGTATACAGGAGGTCGCGGGTTCGATCCCGATCCTAACACCTGCTGCTGTGTATTTGGAGTTTGCGTCTCTCTCTCCCCGTGCTCGCGTGGATTTTTCTCAGGGTCCTCCGGTTTTTCTCTCCACATTCATAAGCAACATCACGCGTTTAGACTATTTGGCTGCTGCTATACATTTCCACGTGATGATAAGCCACTTCGCTGAGCTGTCATTAGTGATAAGCAGCTCGCTTTTGAAAAGCCAGCTATATAGTCCAGTGGGCCTTACCTGTTAAGAAAAGAAATAGTTTAATAGTTTCCTAAATGCCTCTTTACTCCCTTCATATATAATGTATGTATAAATAAAACCCGTGGGGTTTTCTATTTTACTTTGTGGGTTGTTCTTATCGCTATCCCACGCAATGTCATCAGCTCTCTTTATATTTTATTCCGTCTCTATAAATTATATTCATGGTGTTATCTCCGTACAGACATGTTGTGACGTCCGGGTGAAATGTGCTTTACAAGTGTAAACGATCAATATTTGTTTTTGTTGTTATGAGTCAACTAAAAAAGGCGGTGTTGTTGTTACGATCGTTTTTACTGGTAGGAACCTCCTGGTTACACCAGCCCACAGGGGATTATTGTGTCCGTCCGTCCGTCGTACAGGGAGAGGCTGGTTGGGGAGGGAGGGGCTGGGTGGGGAGGGGAGGGTGGGGAGGGTGGGGTAGGGAGGGGTGGGGCTGGGTGGGGGGTGGGAGGGGTGGGGCTGGGTGGGGAGGGGCTGGTCACCCCGTGGTGCCCTTATTAAACTCAACGTTTAACCTACTCACGCCGGCTTGTGCCCGCCCTCACAGTCGGGCATATTTGCGGAATACAACACGCCGCTGTTGACCCTGGCCATTGACCGAGCAACCCAGCGTTCCTACCAGCTCCCTCCGTAGGAGGAATGTGTTAATCTCTCCCCAAAATCTCGCAGCGACGGGACGGGGATCTGAAGCGCGTCCTGCCGGCAATGCTTCGTTACGTGATGCACGAAGTGCGTGGTGTTGTTGTTGTTGTCGTCGTCGTGTGTTAGTTTCTTTGTCGGTCATCCCGCACCTCCGACTAGCGCGGTTGGCCACGCACGGTGGTTCCAAACAAGTTCAGGGTAGGCACGAGCCGTGCGCCGTTGTCAGAGGGGATGGGCATGCGACGCAACCACGCAAACATTTGCGCGACTTAAAGCGACGAGACGGCACAGCCGCTCCGTGTTTCGACGGCAGCGATGCAGGAGGAGGCGAGGTGCAGAGCGCACGGAAGGCAAACAGCGGATCGCGCCGTCTCGCTCATCCTCGTTTACGTGCGCACGTGGTCATTGCTGGCTGGGTTGAGGCTCGCTGCAATCGCAGGTGGCGGCAACTCAGATGGGAACTTGGGATGATCAGCAGTGCCGGCTGTGGGGTTATCGCAATACAGAGGAGAGTGCGGGAGAGACCCAACTTTAGAACTGTTCAACTTCTTTCGCACCGTACGTAGCCAATTGTGCTAATAGGAGGTGCGTGTGGGGGAACGGACAACATAAACTAAACACAAAAAAGCAATTCCAAAGAAATGCGTTTTCAATCTAGACGATTTCAAAGTGCATAGCTCACCGTGGCATCTATAACGTCGGAAGGAAGAGCGTTCCAGACGGCCGCGGAAGCGCATCTGAGATCGCAACGTTTGTTTCGCAATTGACTTCCATACCCCCCACATAGTGAACGCGTTTGGACCTCGCCCCCTCTCACCAGCCCCCTCCCGTCGCCCCCACCCTCCCCCATCAGCGTTGGCTGGTACCGCAAGCTGCTCGTGGTCACGGCAATGCAGATTTCGCAGCAAATTTAATTAAAAGGATGCGCGGCGTTCACTTATTATGTTTTTTACGACTCCTCTGGCCAGAGAAAGCCACCACGCGTGGGAGGGGGGGGCAAATGAGCGCCTATTTGACGGGAGGGTGACAATTGGCAGCTTTTTAGCGAGGTTTTTAAAAAATATATAGCTCCTCCGTGAAATTGTGGCCGAGTGACTGATTTTATGCAAATTAATTTCACGTTATTAAAAGTGTTCAATCGGGGTGATTCCATTAAGGGCCGGGCGCCTCGTTTGCGCGGACACCCCGCGTCCCTCGGCGCCGGGAAATAAAATCGGGGCAAAAAAAAATACGAGCGAGAATTTTTAAAAAGAATGCGTGTTTGTATCGCGTCCATCTGCATGTAATTTTACCAGATAAGAGCCCGACTGAGCTAAACAGCTTTTTTTCTTTCACAAGCGACATCGCCATCACAAATGATAGCGCAACAAAGTGGATTATCATAGCAGCCAAGGTGTACTCTAGACGCGCGAAGTTGATTCTAAACGTGGAGGACACGGATGGAAAAATCCACGCGACCACGGGGGAGCGAGAGACACCGCGAACACCAAATAAACAGCAGCAGGCGTCAGGGTCGGGATGGAACCCACGACCTCCTGTATGCCTCGCGAGGTCGTTAACATCTCCTAGCCACCGTGAAGCCCCCATTGATGTCTTATCGGCGAAAGTGCCTCTCTGAAAATGCGTGAAGTACGCTGGTGCAGAGCGAGACCGACCGCGGCCCTGCCGAAACGCAACGCAGGGTTCAGTCCAACGAACGGGGACGGCTCCAGGGGACACTGCGACATCTGTGACCTTTCTATCAAAAAAACGAAAACAAAAACCCAAGCAGCAACAGGCGAGACATCGCAACCTTACGAAACTCCCGATGTCGTCGAGGTTTTTTTTGGGTTAGATCGCTGTGAGTATAAATGTGTCGTAACCCTCCACCACCCGACACAGCCGGAAAGGGTTTGTCACGTGAACAACGCGCCGATTAGTTTAATACCTCAGCCCATTTACAATTGTCGTGGATTCACTCTCCAACACACCGGTTGGCTGAATTAGTAAACCAATCGTCGCGTTGTTCACGTGACAAACCTTTCCGGCTGTGTCGGGTGGTGGAGGGCTACGACGCATTTACCCTCACGCGATCCAACCGCAAAAACAAAAATAAACAACCTTCGTTATGAATGAAATTGTTCGCGAAAGCCGACCGCGTGCTAAGCCGCCTAACGCGGGGCGATGTCGCGCGGCGCGAGGGCAAACGCCGCGAGCGACGAGGCTGACGCCGCTGGACGCGTGGACCCGAGCGGTGTTTTAATAAAGCGCATTGCGCGGGCGGCGCTTAAAATTTCGCAACGTTGACAAATAACCCCCAGCAAGCGATGGCGCGCCACACGAGAGAGAGAGAGAGAGTGGGGTGGGGGTTGTGGAATATGTTTAGAGATATGTTTAGAGGCTCGGGGTTTTGTGTGCAATATCCACGGAGCCGATTTCAATTTCCTTACATTCTCCCGTTTGCAAATTAAAGATGCTGACGCACACGCACGTTTAGTCTCCAGTGGCGTTGTCGCACATGCTCGCCACCTGAACGTGGCTTTTGTATTATTATTTTTGTTGTTGTTGTTGTTGTAAAACGATCGGAACACCGCTTGGCAAAACGCGCACGCCGCTCGCGAAGGATTAGGTTTTCTCTTCTTGGTTCTTTCGGTAAAGTCACGTAAAATGGAAATAATAAAATAATAAAATAAAACATAATAAAATAATTCTCACGACGTTTCGGCCACAACGCAAGCAGCTGTCCTCAGGTGGAGAGCAGGTCTGTCGGGAAGACAGAGTCTGAATTAGGATTTTACCATCGGCATGGCTCAGCCGTGGCTCTACCCACTTCTGGAGGAAGGCCTCCCCACGCCGTCACGATCTCTCGCAGCCCAACGCTGCTGACATTCATCTCACTCCCGCGCGTGAACCACCGTACGTACGGTGTGAAAGAAGTTCTACATACACACATACATGCACAGAGACACACAGACACCCAGACCCATAGAGACCCACAGAGACATCCATAGACATCCACAGAGACGCACAGATTAGCACTGTTGGCTACGTACGGTGTGAAAAAAGTTCAACATAAATAAACAGACACAGAGACACCCAGACCCACAGAGACCCACAGAGACACCCACAGAAACCCGCAGATCTGCACGGTTAGCTACATACAGTGCGACAAAAAGTTCAACATACATACGTGAACCGATCCTCTGGGACGGGTCCATTCCTTTGGGCTGCCATTCCGTGACCAGTCTCGTCCAACGATCAATCATCCCTTCTCGTGCTGTCTCCTGCCCAAAGCCTACTGAGCAATGTATTCAATTATCAATACGATCGCCTGATTTGACGTAGATTTCAATTGGATTGGTCGGATGCGGTGGCTCGGTGGTGAGCGCACGAACGCAGATAGCTTTTTTTTTCTGTTGTCGTTTCTCCGGGGGAGAGACTTTGCCCGAAAGAAAAACCGTCCAAATGGGGAAAAAATAATAATTATGTAATAATAATAATAATAAAAATAATAATACGGCGATGTGACGTCATCGCGCTCGACGACGTCACGTGCGTGACGCCGTGCGGCTCGGAACGTGGCGATCGAGGACACGCGTGATGGTTGGGGGAGCGTCGCGGACGATTTGTCATTCCTTTTGTCCGCATGGAAACATTAATGTTGCAGGCATCCGGCTTGGAAGCGGACTTGAGCGGCCACTCTAAGCGATGAGAATGGACGGAGTGAATTCAGAAGCAACGTAAATGCGCCATTACGTAATTAATTACATTTCGCCGCATTAGCGTCAAAATTAATTCGCGTTACTTTCTCTCTCGCATTTTGAACGCCGCAATTCTAAACGTTTCACACATTCCGGGAGTCATTTTAGACTTGCTGATTATTTTTTTTTCCACTTAGTTTATAGTTAAATTATTAACATATATACGGCGTGCTTCAAAAACATGTTAACACTCCCGAGAATTAACAACACCACAAGAAATGTGCCTTCGGGCTCCGGAGACTACCTGGAGAAGATTCCAGGCACGTGTTGACAATGATGGCGAATACGTGGAGACTCTTAAACTGTTTGAAGCTATTAACATTACATTTGTTATCATGTTGCAGTGTTATTATCCGCTATTTTTCTCATTAAAAAACGATAGTCTCATGTAAGTGTTCACATTTTTGTGAATCACTCTGGATAAGCCTCTCTTATTCGATGGCAGCTGCTCAGTGAGGGCCTCGTTCAGTAGTGGATGCGATGAAGGGCTGCTCACGTAGGCATCGAACTCCAATCCCGCGGCACCTCTCTGCCCGCGCCAGATTCGAACGCGGCGCAAACATTGGCTGTGCGATTCAATGCGCACGTCGCGACGAAAAATCACAATCGGAATCTTCATCTTAGACTGCAGGAGGAATCCGATGAGTCTGCGAAGCGTGCATCTCAACTCCCCCCTCCGCCCCCACATATGTCCAGTATGGGGGAACACAGGGGGTTAGTAAGTTACAACGGCAAAGAATACATCAACAATAAACTAAAGATAGGGGTGAAAAAATAGGGAAAATGGTTAGCAAGTAAGTAAATATGAATAGGTTTAACACGTAGACTTTCGCGTGGACTTCTCCACAAATCTTGCTGTCGCCTGATGAAGCTAGTTGTAATTACTTGCGAAACGTCGTACTCACATTGTCAATGTTGTGGCTTTGCTCTCCAACACACCGGTGTGCTGTAGTAGTGACTAATTGGCATGTTCTGTTTACGTGACAAACCTTATTAATTGGCTGTGTCGGTGGTGGCGGGTTTAACGACGCAATTTTATGTTTATGCAATCTAACCAAAAAAAAAATCGGTATTATGGATAATATAAATAATACATGCCAGAATTATTAAAGTCCGATTTATGAAGATTGGGCAAGGCAGAAATAAAAACCACACCAAGACAACACAGTAGTAGTAGTCTCTCAATAAAATGGCACATTAACATTGAACGATCGACCACACGGGTAAGGAACAAAGTTACACATCACATTACGTGACTGTATCCAGCACTAATCTTCTGCTTCAGGATATTTTTGCCACAAGTACGTGCGGTTAATGCAGACTGCATGCCTTGCAGGAGCTATCTATTTGGTGTTTGAACATCTTCACACAACTTTCTGGCGTTTTTTTTATTTGCAAGCAAGGACAAAAGCTACTCCTATTTTTGATAGATAAGATTCACGACGCTAAGGGAGGAAACAAAGGTTGCTCCAAAATCACCACGAGCCGTGCCGCCCGACAGCTGTGTGTGTGTGTGTGGCGAGCGCCCTCACGGTCACGGCTTGGTTTTCCCACGGGCTGCTGGCCTCCGCAATGTAATCTAAATCTGGCTCGGGGGCCAAGCAGGGCCAGGCAAGGCGAGTCCACTAACGACGCATTCGTCACGTGGCGACGTCGGCTGCTCGGCACGACTCGCCATGGCACGGCACGGCTAGGAACGGCTCGGTACAGCGTGGCACGGCACGGCTCGGAACGGCTCGGTATAACGTGGCACGGCACGGCACGGCTCGGCCTCTGCGGTGGAGGGCGTGGTGCTTGCTGCCGCGGCG
Organism: Lampetra planeri; assembly: GCF_965212315.1. Classification (NCBI taxonomy): domain Eukaryota; kingdom Metazoa; phylum Chordata; class Hyperoartia; order Petromyzontiformes; family Petromyzontidae; genus Lampetra; species Lampetra planeri. The sequence continues at coordinate 3,165,217 of NC_136157.1, forward strand.
CGCCACGTCACAGTGACACAACGAGGCCAGTAAAAGGGGAGGGGGGTGGGGGGCGTTAACCAAAGTTAAAGGCACGACAAATTACCGACACGCTGGGGGCGCGGACACAATAAATGTACTTCATTTCACTTTGTTGTTTGGTGGGCGGAAGGGGGGGGGAATACCGATCTAATTTCTTTTTGGGGCAGGATAATAAATTGAATCATTACGAGTGCTCCACCCATGTCAGCTTGCACTGTGTAGCTAATGGGAGCCTCGCTCAATATAAATACATTCATCAGCAACCCCCTCCCCCCTGTTTATGGATCTTTGCAACGGTGGGGAGGTTAATGAGTTTGTTTGTTTATTCTTTTAAACCGAGGATTGGGGAGATTCGCCGAGGGCACTCGCACGACGTCACGAGCGGCGACGACCCACGTGACCCCACGTGGAAAGCACGTGGGGCCACTGGCCGTCGTTGCTGTCGCGTTGATCTTTTGGTTCCCGAAGAAGCAGGTGGAGCGAAACTAAACTAAAACTACTTTTTATTCTACCAGGTAAGGCCAACTGAGTTATGTAGCTCTTTTTTGGAAGCCACGATGTCTTGGTTGATGGGTGGGTGGTTGTTGTTGGCAATAAAACGTGTACATTGCCTTGCAGTTAAACTATTACAACTATTACATTAATTTTATTTTACCCGGTAAGGCCCACTGAGCTATGTCGCTAATTTTTCAGCTCAACGAAGTGGCTTAACGCGTGGACATTTATAGCAGCCAAATACTGGAAATGCAGGTTGTTTCTAAATTTAGAGGGAAAAAACGGAGGTCCCGGAAAAAAAATCCACGCAACCATGGAGAGAGAGAGAGACACACACCGCAACTCTAAATATACAAGCGTCAGGACCAATCCCACAACCTCCTCCATACCAAGTGATGGCGTTAACATTTCGCCACCACGGCACCCTAAAAACACCACCATTGTGCCGAACGACACGCGGCATAACCCAAAGATCGCATCGTCGCTCGCGTTCGTGCTTAATAACCACCTCCAACAAAAAAGTGGCATTGTATTGAGCTGGGACATTTAGTCAATTGTTCGCATTGTCAAACCCAAGACATCTAAGGCGTTCATCTAATTGCTTTTAAATATCCCCCAGAACAAGAAGTGACGAAGCCTTTGCTGTTGCTGCACCAAAGTTTTGGAACAACAACCCTGGTTCCTCACTTAACATCGAACATTTTCCTTTAAAAAAAATATCTTGAAGCAGAAAAAACACCCACATTTGCCAATGTGATTTGTAACTTTTGATTCCTACCCGTGTACCGATAAGTTAATTGTTTACGTGCCATTTTAATTGAGGGACTAATTATGTTGTCTTGTTGGTGTGTTTATAGGACTGTTGTTGTTTTTGTTGCCTTGCCCAGCTTGATAAATGGAACTTACATAATCAATTTATTTTTGTATTCATTTATATTTAGTGACTTGCTTACCATTTTTTAGATTATGCACTCTTATCGTTTTTTTGTATTGTCTACTGGACGTCTGTGAAAAAGAGAGCTTCATAGCTCATGCATTGGATTCCTCCTGTGGTCTGAAAAAAAAGATTCAGAATTGAACAAATTAAAATCGTGAAGAACTCCATTTTGTCGTTATGGTCGATCAATAAAAAATGGCGGATGCCCCCACGTGGTGCCTTCCAAAGGCAGGAACCCCCCTCCCCCCCGTGAGCCACGCCCAGTGTGACGCGGCTGACGATGCTTGGCTGTCGGTCAGACAGAGCTAACGCAAAATCAATTCCTTTAAAAAAGTTTTTTTTTTAAACAACGGTTTTATTAACAACTTCGTTTTACTCACGGTCGAGAAGTACGTCAATAGCGCCTAAGACACGCGTCGCCAGCTTTTTGTGCGAGCCGATTCCACAGTTTAGGGACCGCGGAGTTTTTGACCTACACAAAAAAATATATATATAATAATAAGGCGTCCATACAAAATGTTAATTGTTTAAAGTAGCGAATTAAATGATTAATTGATGCAGGCATGCAATGTCACCGGATCTGAGTACGTGTGCAAAATGTGGAATTGATTGGACAACGGGAAGTGGACGAAATTTCGATTACAAGATTTGACCCAGACAAACAGAGGAATCAAGTTAAGTAAAACCGTTGGAAAAAAACGCTTTCAACTTTTCGTTGTCGATTACCAAACAAACAAAAAAATTGTGCTTTAATTGTCCACACATCCGCTGACGCCCTTCGCGTTCTTGTGACGAGAACCCATATTCCCATCAGGGCGACCGCCGCGGTCTCTTCCTTGTGGGCGTCCCGCCGCTCATGACTCGAGCGAGAATTCGCGAGCGCTCATAACGATTCCGTCGGAGCGCGATCCACTCAGATTCCGAGATGGAGTCCGACGATCAACCCGTCAAAGGCACACTGGGATTAAATATCCACCAGGAATTTCCCACACTGGCGTCCCCCCCCCCCCCCCAAATTCAGGATGCTGCTGCAGAGGCACGATGGTTAGCACGATCGCAGAAGTCGCCGGTTCGATCCCGCGTCGCGGCTACTGATACAATGGTTGCGAATTTCTAAAATCCCCTCCTACCACCCACTGCTGCCCACCCAGCAGTGTTAACGGGTTCAACATAGTTGGTCGATCGACAGGGTCGCGGTTGGTGGGGGTAAAGGTACTCCCACCTTTAACAAGACATCTAACCGGCGTGAAAGAGTAGGCCAAATACCAGTCTAGAGGACTCTGCAGAACTCCCTCTCGTGTAAATGCGTTTTCCTGAGTGGTGGATTTTGTGTGTGTTTGTTATTCTCTTGACAACATCCGGGACTTTTATTGTCATGGGAAGACCGACATCTTTCCTTGTACAGCAGCTGCCTCATGGTGATGATGACAGTGTGAAAGAGTAGGCCAAATACCACTCTTGACGGGCTTTCTGGCGGAGGCCCTTCCTCCAGCAGTGCTGTGAGAGCGAGCACTTACAGGGCTGCACCTTTCCCTCCTGCCTTACATTTCTCTTCCTGGCGAGCCACTTCCCAGTGAACCAATTGGAAATGTATAGCTGAGAGCGTGGCTTTAAAATTGTATTTTATTGAAAGTAAGTTATTATATTTTGGTGCTGAACAGGAAAAAAAGGGGCGTTGATTTGTCCAAAGAGATTTTTTGTTTGTTACAAATCCTGAATGTCTGCCAGCACAATGCGGTCTGACATTCACGGCTTTTATTGTACTATTTTAGCATGACGATAGCTACAGCCTCTATTACACCGAGTGACCTTTCATTCAAATTACGGAGGAGAATTTCACAAGGCCTTTTAAGCCACTGATTGACAGTGTCAACAAATGACTTTTTTTGCGAGACTGCCGGCATATCCCCCCCCCCCCCCCCCATTCTCGGTACTTAATATTAAAATCCTGACATTTTGAAAACGTCCAGATTCGACCGCGCTAATTCATCGTGTGGAGGTGGGGGGGGCAAACTTTTAGGGGTCATGGCGACGTTAAAATGTTCGGTTCACCAAACGTTTCCATTAATGCATAATGTTAAGAATGTTATATATATAACATTATTCTTCATTTGCACCGGCCCCAAAATCTCCAAAGCGTAAACTCTGGTGTGCAATATTCTCTCTTTAATTTCGCCCAATGGCCTCGCTAATGGCAGCGGCAATTACAATTTTGTATTCCAGACAACCTAGGATGCAGGTTATTATTTTTATAGTTGAATGAATCCCGTTATTAATTCAAGGCGGTGTTACGGTCACGGGGAGGCATACACACACACACAAAAACCCCTCTGAGCAATAACTAAGTAAAGAATTCGCGTGCGGAAAGTGTGGCAACATCTTCCCCCACGCGATTGAATTTTCCCCACTTTTACAGGGGGGAGGGGGGGTGTTAATATCCAACCAAAGAGGTTGTCCACCTCCCCCCATCGGTGATGGTCCCATCGGTGGCAATAAGCGGGCACGAGGCGGCGCATCCACGGCCGCCGTGGCCCAGGCCCACGGGGCGCACGGCGTGAGAACACAAAAGGCTGGGTGGGCCGCCAGCGTGACACACACACGCATACACACACACGTGACACACACACGCATACACACACACGCACACACACACACGTGACACACACACGCATACACACACACGCAGACACACACACGCATACACACACACGTGACACACACACGCATACACACACACGCATACACACACACGCATACACACACACGCATACACACACACGTGACACACACACGCATACACACACACGCAGACACACACACGTGACACACACACGCATACACACACACGCATACACACACACGCAGACACACACACGTGACACACACACGTGACACACACACGCACGCTGCAATGTATGTCTGTGTGTATCGCCCCATGACATACACACACACGGCCATGTGTGTGTGTTTGTTTCTACGTGACTTTACGTGACTTTACCGAAAGAAACAAAGAGTATGGATCCCTGCAGTCACGAAAACTTCAAGTCTAGACTGTTTGTATCTCTCGATGACAGACACACACACGACAATGGGTGTGTATGTACCGCCCAATGACATACACACACATCGCACTCACATTACTGCTGTGTGAGTGTATGTGTTGTGGTTAGTGTAGTGGTTAGCGCACTGTGCTGCAATCGAGGTGATTCGAGTTACATTCCCGCTCACAACCAATCACAGTGGCGAGCATCTGAACCGGTTTTGGGCCTTCCTTCACCGAGCACCTGGTGCGGTGTGCATGAAGCATTGGCACTCGGGAGATAAATGCGGCCTTTGTGTGCCGTGCAAGCCTTCATTAGCGCTACCCGGTAACAACACTTGCCCCAACAGCCTGTTCAGGGCTACACGGGGTGGATCTTTGGCTTTGGGGCCGTCCATAAATGACGTCACGCGATTTTGGACGATTTTTGACCCCCCCCACCTGTCGTCACACGGCGTCACAAAAAGTCAGACCCCCCCTCAAATATGACGTCAAAAAGCTCTGCCCCCCCACCAAATAGATAAAACATGCTTCAAATAGTTTTAAACTATTGTCATTGTAGTGCGTATTTAATGTGGCGCTGCACTATGATGTTGTAAGAGGAAACATTTATCAAAAGTATATCTAATGAAGGAGAACGTGTTGTCTATATTTATTTAAAGTTTCACATTTCGATGTGACGTCACATTTCTCAACCCCCCCCGCTCGTCACACATCGTCACAAATGTCTGACTCCCCCCCCCCCTAGGTGCGTGACGTCATTTATGGACGGCCCCTTTGTGACCCGGTGCTGCGGGTGTGTGCGCACACAGCGCTTACACACGCGCCACATGCATGTCGGGTACGCGTGTGCACACGTGGCGATTCATGAATTTCATTGTCAATTGAGCACATTTGGTATTCACGGCAATCTCATCGCGTGCCGCTATCGCCGGGGTAGTTGCCGTGTTTCCCGGATGGGTTTCGTGGGCCACGAGGGAGCGATGTCTGCCGTGTCATCTTTTCTAGATTGGAAGTTTTCGCGACTGCAAGGATCCATACTTCTTTCGGTAAAGTCACGTAGGTGAAAATAATAATAAAATAAAAAAGTGAAAAAACAACTCAGCAACTATTTTCGCTGTGGTGGTCCCCACCTGATGAAGGACGCTTGTGTTGCGCCCGAAACGTCGTGATTTATTTTAGTTGTGTTTTCCCTTTTTTATTTTATTTTATTATTATTTTCACCTATGTGTCATCTATCTCGAACGAAATCATATTTGTTCAAATGTGGCAAATGTGTCGTTCCTGTTATCGCGGTTAGCATTAAGCTCGCTTAGGGAAGCCTCACCGAGTCTCACGACTCTTTTTGTTGAGGAGGGCCCTGTGAGGTTTTTCGCAGTCGAGGGCAATGATCGCTACGCACAATCGTAATTGACGGTAATGTTTCTATAAAACTCTAACCGTGACTCCGGCACGCTGCGGCCTAACTTTCCCAACGACGTCAAGGGGTCTCACTCTCTGCAACAGACGGAGCCGTACTCTGTAGGATTAACACAGCCGCGGTAATAACCAGGGTGGCCTGCTGGATACGAACCGTGAATCTCCGCAACAAGCGGGGGGGGGGGGGGGGTACTGCGTGTGTTCGCCTTGTCCCGGGTGGGGGGGGGGGGGGTACCGGGGGGTGATCGCTTGGGCTCGCCTTGTCGCTGGGAGTGGGGGGTGGGGGCCCAGGTGGGGGGTGGGGGCCCAGGTGGGGGAGAACCGGGGGGGGGGGGGGGACCGTGGGGGGGGGGGGGGGGCACCACGTGTTCTCTCCTTATCGCTGGGGGCTGATTGCAGGCGGGCAAGGCCCAGGCGGGAACTGAGCTCCTGTCACGCGTGGTTGCTCTTTAGTGGGACCAAGGCCGTGTCATTCTCGCACTCATTCACGCATCTGATTCGCGCGTTCATTCGCCGGGCGTCTATTGACCAGTCTGGGCACCGGCTCAAGACGTGCTATAAAAACATTAGAACAAAACATTTACAACGCGATTTTTATCGCGTGTCGGAGTTTAACGAATTAGGTGACATCGACTCTTATGGACGTTTTCCGTGGGGGTTTTTTTTTCTTCCCCCAGCCCTTCTTATTGTACAGCTCGGTCTCGCGGAGAAGTCAATTTCCTGGCGGATTGTCCATCAATTGGCAAAGTAGCTCAGGAAACCGTGCATTAGCGGCCGGGCTACGGCAAGTCTATCGGATTTACGTGCTCGGGTTTAAATGCGCGCGACTGTTAAGGCGGAGGGGAGTCATACATACGGAAGGGAGAGGAGGCCACAATTCTAGATTTGAAGCTTTTGTGACTGCAAGGATTCATACTCTTAGTTTTTTCGGTAAAGTCACGTAGGTAAAATGTTTTAATTTAAATTAATAAAAAAAATAAAAAAAATCACGACGTTTCGGAGACTTGTGTTGCCTCCGAAACGTCGTGATTTATTATTATTTTATTTTTATTAATTAAATTTTTTTACCTACGTGACTTTACCGAAAAACTAAGAGTATGAGGCCACAATTGCCCAGCCGTAGCGCCCCTCCTCGCGGACAGGTTCGCGGTTTGGATTCCAGCGGGCCGCCCCGGTTATTACAGTGGGGTGCGTGTGTGTGTGTACGTAGCCAACCCTGCTAATCGGATGTGCGGGTGAATTATGAGTCTCTGGGTCTCTGCGTGATGCGTCTATGGGTCTCTGTGTGATGCGTCTATGGGTCTCTGTGTGATGCGTCTATGGGTCTCTGTGTAAGTCTATGGGTCTCTGTGTGATGCGTCTATAGGTCTCTGTGTAAGTCTATGGGTCTCTGAGTGATGCGTCTATGGGTCTCTTTGTAAGTCTATGGGTCTCTGTGTGATGCGTCTATAGATCTCTGTGTAAGTCTATGGGTCTCTGTGTGATGCGTCTATGGGTCTCTGTGTAAGTCTATGGGTCTCTGTGTGATGCGTCTATGGGTCTCTGTGTAAGTCTATGGGTCTCTGTGTGATGCGTCTATGGGTCTCTGTGTAAGTCTATGGGTCTCTGTGTGATGCGTCTATGGGTCTCTGTGTAAGTCTATGGGTCTCTGTGTGATGCGTCTATAGGTCTCTGTGTAAGTCTATGGGTCTCTGTGTGATGCGTCTATGGGTCTCTGTGTAAGTCTATGGGACTCACCTGAAGACGGTCGCTTGTTGTTGCAATCGAAACGTCGTGATTTATTATTTTTTATATCTACGTGACTTTACCGAAAGAACCAAAGAGTATGAGTATTTGGTTCTCTACTGAGTGCGTCTATGGGTCTCTGTGTGACGAGTCTATAGTTCTATGTGTGATGAGTCTATGGGTCTGTGTGATGAGTCTATGGGTCTCTATGTATGCACAGTATTTTGAGCTTCTTTCGCACCGTACGTAGCCAACCGGAGTTGTGGGGGAAGGACAACAAACGAAACAGAAGAGGTAGTTTTAAAGACACGAGTTTTCAAAAAACGTCAAAGAATCGTTGTTTATATTGCCGAGTAAATGAACGCGATGATGCCCATTGCTGGTGGAGCAGTAACGCTACGTTTAGCAAACTGCGCTGTGCTATGAACCCACGAGTGACCCGAGTTTGATTTCTAGCTACGGTCACCATCATTGGTAAGTGAAAAGTGCACAGCTCCAGTGGCTTCCTAATATCGGAAGTAAGAAGAACGTTCCAGACGGCCTCGCCGCCTTTGTGCGATGGTCAGCCGAAACCCGCTGCTGCTGCTGCATCTTAGACGCAAACACGCGCGCCGTTTGCTCCGTGCTGGACGTCAAAGATCCAGTGACGTCGTTCGCATGAGCAGTGCCACGCTGTGCCGGCGTCATGGACAAAATGTGCCATTTGAAACTAAAAAATAAAGAAAAAAAAAATCCCCCGGTAATACTCATTCGGGATTACGCACACGCAAAGCCATCATCGCCACACACCTCGCCTGCGAACACGTGGAAGGTCTCTCCTGAACAAGAAAACATGTCACGAGATTCTGCGTGGCGAGACAAGAACGGTGAGAGCTCGCAATGGCTTGTAGGAAGGCATTCGTTCAGCCAGTGGAGGGACCATTGCTGGAGATGACGACGACGACGATGATGACGACGACGAAGACTTGTTCGAAGCTGCCAACGGCTGCGCATTGGGGCACATTCGCTCAACGTCACCCGGCGGACAGCTCCAGCGACACGAAGAGCCGAGGCTGAACATCCGTTCCTCGCCACAAAGCGCGAATCGGTGCCCCGGTGCCGATTACAGCGGCTTCAGCTCCGTGCTGCTGCTGCTGCCTGGTCCCCTCTTGGAAACGAAACGAGCGACGCTGCGACCAGCAGAGCAATGAGATTGCCTAGCAAAGCAAAGTGCCCGAGATTCCCTCCCAACGAACGCGGGCGTCAGGGTCGGGATCGAATCCCTCGACCTCCTGCACACCAGGCGAGGTAGTTAACATCTCCTAGCCACCGTTGGCTCCTCTAATAGGATGTGGTGGGTGTGGTGGTGTGGGGGGTGGGTAGAGACGTGTGTGACCTGGGCGAAGCTGTTGTTTCTCTCGACGGTCCAGTGCAGTGCAATGCAACTGATCTGTCAGTGTCCGAGCCCCCACACCCCACCACCGCTCTGGTGGGAAGCCACGAGCAACTCGTTGGCAGTGCACATCACGGCATTGTCACCAGGAAATTGCTTTCCCTGCGGGCGATCCTTTAGCCGAGGGAGCGAGCGCGCCTTGCCGCGAGCCCGCTTCTGATTAGTGCCGCTGTTATCGATAGTCGCGGTCACGCTTTAGTATTCTCCACGTCCATGTTATTCTTATTCTTCCTCCTCCTCCTCCTCCTTCGCCTCCTCCTCTCATATCACAGCGAAGCTTGCGTTGGGACCTCCTTGTGACAGAGGAGGGCCGCTACGGGGTTTTCTTTCATTCCTTTCCCAACCTCCTCGTCGATTATTGCTGGGAGCGCCTCCAATCGCCCTCGTCGTCTGCAACTCGGAAGGGCCCCCTCGCCACCCCTCCTGATCTCATCCCAGGATTCGCCCTCCTGTTGAGGACGCAGCTGGCCTGGCACATCCGTCGGCCTTCCCGGGACGTGAACGTTGCTGGCAGTGGTGCAGCAACTGCATTATCAGCTCAGGGGAATGCGGCAATCGGTCAGGTGGGGGTCCAAACACTGTTGAACACATATCCCTTCGTGGTGGTTATTCTTGGTTCTTTCGGTAAAGTCACTCAGAAGGGAAATAATAAAATAATAAAATAAAACAATATAAAATATTTTATTATGTTTATTTTTTATTAATAAAATAATACTCATAATAATAAACATAACAAAATATTTTATTATGTTTATTTTTTATTAATAAACGAATAAAAATATAACAATAAAATATTTTATTATGTAAAATTTTTATTAATAAAATAATAAAAAGAAAACATAATAAAGTATTTTATTATGCAAAAATATTATTTTTATTATTTTATTATTTCCCTTCTACGTGACTTTACCGAAAAAACCAAGAAGATGAATCCCTGCAGTCACGAAAGCTATAAATCGAAATTCGTGGTGGTTGTCAAACGATGGGGGGGGGGGGGGCGGAGTCCACCAGGAGGGCCAATGTACCACCTGTCCCCATGTCGTTACACGACGAGCTGCAGGTGTTTGTCTCTCGTGTAACAACCACGAGAATGTGCGTTCCCTCGTTATACATTCCGGAGATGCTCGCGATGAGCTAATTTTGCGGATGATGCTGTTGGCCTGCGGAAACCTATCTTTTAAAAATTAATTACCGTGAAGAAATACGTAAATAAGCTTTATCTCGCATCACTTGATCTCATCACTCTATTTAATCACTTTATCTCATCACTTTATCTCTCATCACTTTATCTCTTCACTCTATTTAATCACTTTATCTCATCACTTTATCTCTCATCACTGTATCTCTTCACTCTATTTAATCACTTTATCTCTAATCAGTTTTTCTCTAATCACTTTATCTCATCACCTTAACTCTCATCAGTTCATCTCATCACTTTATCTCTCATCACTTTATCTCTCATCACTTTATCTCCCGTAACTTTATCTCTAATCACTTAATCTCTAATCACTTAATCTCTAATCACTTAATCTCTAATCACTTCATCTCATCACTTTATCACGTAACATTATCTCACCACTCTATCTCTCATCACTTTATCTCTCATCACTTTATTTCATTACATTATCTCATCACTCTATCTCTCATCGCTTTCTCTCATCACTTTCTCTCTCTCTATCATCTCTCTCGATGCAGCCGTGTAGAATGAGCGTTTGACTAAACGTCGGACCGCTATTGCCGACTGGACCACGAGAATGAATGAAATCCGGAACGACCAGGTTTGTTGTCCACGAGACGCGACCGGGTTTCCAACGCGCACTCGTTTGAACAGTGCCACATTAGCCTAGGAGCAAAAATAGCTACTACATATGTAGCTACTACATATGTAGTAGCTATGTAGTAGCTACTACTACATAGCTACTACATAGTTATTACTACACATGTAGTAGCTACTACTACATAGCTACTACATAGTTATTAATACACATGTAGTAGCTACGGGCCCTGCACTTTCAGGGGCCCCGCGCTAAAAGCTTTCAAGCTATCAATTCCGGTTCAGAGATTCTGCACTTGCTCTATTACTATAGTACTATACTGCCTTCAACTTTTATGAACGACTGGGTGTTTAAAATTAGCGATTTGTCGTATTACCTGGCTGTATAGAATATGAAAAATAAACAATTACTTTACTATGCAAGTAAAAAAAATCGTGTTTTAATATTTACGCGTGATTTTGTTTTTATTTAGAGCCCCTTTATAACATCATGCTACAGGCCCCGCACTAGCTTAATCCGGCACTGGCGTTTGAATCAACTCCGGCTTCCCGCGCCATCTCTCCACGGCGGTGGTGGTGGTGCAGGGGGCTCTCCCCATCGCGATTGCGTGCCCACATCCCCCCCGCCTCCTCCTCCCCCGTCACATCTGTTGTCACCACAGCGTTCACACCGTTATATCGCGCGCTTTTAGCGATCCCAGGGTGAACGCTGACGCCACCGGCCGCCACCTGCCTAGTCCTGTGCACAGCGGGTGCGGTTGCGTTGGCCAGGGACCTACGCGGAAAAGAAAAACCACGTGGCGATTCCTCTGTCATAGAGAGCGCGCCACGGTGGCTAGATGTTTACTACCTCGCCTGGTACGCAGGAGGTTGTGGGTTCGATCCCGACCCTGACGCCTGCTGCTGTATATTTGGAGTTTGCGGCGTCTCTTTCTCTCTCTCATCATCATCACGGTGGCTAGGAGATGTTAACTCCCTTGCCTGGTACGCAGGTGTCGTGGGTTCGATCCCGACCCTGACGCCTGCTGTATATTTGGAGTTTGCGTGTCTCACTCTCTCATCATCATCACGGTGGCTAGGAGATGTTAACTACCTCGCCTGATACGCATGAGGTCGTAGGGCTCGATCCCGACCCTGACGCCTGCTGCTGTATATTTGGAATTTGCCTGTCTCTCTCTCTCATCATCATCACGGTGGCTAGGAGATGGTAACTACCTCGCCTGGTACGCAGGAGGTCGTGGGTTCGATCCCGACCCTGACGCCTGCTGCTGTATATTTGGAGTTTGCGTGTCTCTCTCTCTCTCCCCATGATCGCGTGGATTTCTCTCCGGGTCCGCCGGTTTTTTTCCCCCTCCACATTTAGAATCGACGGACGTTTCGAGTACAGTATTTGGCTGCTGTAAAATGACCACGTGATAAGATGCCTCCACATTTATAACCAACGGCACGCGTTTAGACTATTTGGCTACTGCTATTCATTGCCACGTGATGATAAGAGCCACTTCGTTGACCTATAATTTGTGATAGCCAGATCGCTTCTGAAAAATAACTACATGGCTCAGTGGGCCTTACGTGGCAAGAGAACGCGTCCCTCTGTACCGGGGAGCAAATTATTTCATTACATTATCTCATCACTCGATCTCTCATCGCTTTCTCTCATCACTTTCTCTCTCTCATCTCTCTCGATGCAGTCGTGTAGACTGAGCGTTTGACTAAACGTCGGACTATTATTGCCGACTGGACCAAGAGAACGAATGAAATCCGGAGCGACCACGTTTGTTGTCCACGAGACGCGACTGGGTTTCCAACGCGCACTCGTTTGAACAGTGCCACATTAGCCTAGGAGCAAAAGTAGCTACTACTGCATATGTAGTAGTAACTACAAATATACGGTAGCTGCTGCAAAGCAGCAAAAAAATGCAAGGCTAACGATACGAACGTTATTTAAAATAGCGCGCAAACAAAACACCGTTTAAACCCCCCTCCGACTGAGTTTAGGGGCCGTCCATAAATGCCGTCACGTGATTTTGGATGATTTTTGACCACCCCCCCATCGTCACATGGCGTCACAAAGCTCTGCCCCCCCCCCAACAAAAAAATATAAAACATGCTTCAAATCGCTTTAAATTATTTTAAACTATTGTCATTGTAGTGCGTATTTAATGTGCCGTTGCACCGTGATGTTGTAGGAGAACATATTTATTAAAACGTTTATTTAATTAAGTAGAACGTATTGTCTATATTCATTTAAAGTTGCGCATTTTGATGCGACGTCACATTTCTCAACCCCCCCCCCCCTCGTCACACATCGTCACAAATATCTGACCCCCCCCACCCCCCTAGGTGCGTGACGTCATTTATGGACGGCCCCTTATACGACCATCAACAATTGAGCCACCGTAGGGGGCAAAGGGTTCCAACCACCAGGAGCCATTCCAACTCGATCCCGACGTTCGTCAACGGCGACGTTGACTGGGCTGTCTCGTCTTGCTGGGCCTGAACGCGCGCGTGAACACAGCACGCGCCGCGCATGCATATGCACGAACACGCACGCGCCTCCATGCGCAGCGATCAGATATGCAAAACAAATTAGCAGCTGCCGTCTGCCGCGGAGAGCGCCGCGCAAGTTATTTCATTTTTTTTTCGTCGCTGTGAAAACCGACTTGTGTGTGTGTGTGTGCGCGCGTGTGTCTGTGCGTGTGTCATCAAAGTCAGCGTCTCGACGCCACAGCCAGAGGCCACGTCTCGAAAGCCTCACCGAGACTCCCGCGATGACAAATGCAGAGAAGGCGGGAGGGGGTGGGGTGATTCATTCACAGACCCAAGGAGCTGTAGCAGCAGGAGTGCAATTGGTGAGCACACCGGACTGGCAATCCACAACGGGTCGCACGGCTCGATTCGATCCCTCGGCGCAGCGGTTTTGAGACGACCGTGCAAGCTTCTCAAACCGCTCCGTGACTCTCCACCGCCCGGCAATTTACATTTGCCCGCACCCGCTGATCGGCAGGTTGCACGTTGCACGTGTAGTAGCTACTACTACATGTGTAGTAGCTACATATGTAGTAGCAGCTACTACTACATACAGTGAGGGAAAAAAAGTATCTCTCCTGAGATGTGTGCAAACCTGGTGGCCAACTACAAGAAACGTCTGACCTCTGTGATTGCCTACAAGGGGTTTGCCACCAAGTACAAAGTCATGTTTTGCAGAGGGGTCAAATACTTATTTCCCTCATTAAAATGCAAATCAATTTATAACATTTTTGACATGCGTTTTTATGGATTTGTTGTTGTTATTCTGTCTCTCACTGTTCCTCACTGTACGTAGTTCATGCGATGTACCCCCCCCCAAAACCCCCCTTTATTATGGATAAAATTGTTCACGAAAGCCCAGCTACTACGACGAGGTGTTAAACGGGCCAAACACCACGCCAGACGGGCCCTCTTAGCTCTGCCTCGGCCAGCAGCGGCGTGAGTCAGTAATTGCAGGCCTGCGCCTTTACCGTTCGTATATCCACCGCTGTTTTTTTCAATGACACGATGAGATGTTAACTACCTCGCCTGGTATGCAGGAGGTCGTAGGTTCGATTACAACCGTGACGCCTGCTGTATATTTTAAGTTTGTATGTCTTTCTCTCTCTCTCCCCGTGGTTGCGTGGATTTTCCCCCAGGGTTTTCTGGTTTCTCCCTCCACATTTTAGAATGAAGGTGAATTTAGAGTATTTTGCTGCTATTAATGTCCACGTGATAAGCCACTTTGTTGAGCTATCATTTGTGGCCAGGTCGCTTCTGAAAAAGAGCTGTGTAGCTCAGTAAGTTTTACTTGGTATAAAATAAAAAAATTGTTTAGTTGAATATGTCATCACGAATCATCTCTATTTAGTACCGAGATGAGTGGTTCTAACTCACGTGCATAGGACATGTGTCACGTGAGGTGGGGGGGGGGGGTCCTGTGATTGGTGGGGGGATATTGTGGGGGGAGAGGATCCTGGGAGAGAAGGGGAGGGGGTGGAGTGTGGCTGGATATGGAATTTTGCCGTCCAAGTTTTTAACTTTCTCATTTTAAGATTTGTTTTGGACTCACAGTGAGCTTGCGTTCCATGGGCTGTGTCCACCTGTCTAATATTTAACAAGGACGACGATTCAACCAACACACACACACACGCCAACAACCTAATTAGCAGCAACAAAATCTACCCAGCTGCACGTGGTTGCCTGTGGAATGGTGACATCTTGTTGAAAGGAGGTCACGGGTCAGAGCCACGTGTTACAGAGCAACAGATTATGCTCTCCACTGTGTCATACACAGCAAAGAAAAATATCCCGTATAGCCTGAACAGAATGTTGGGCTGTTAGCGAGCGCTTATGAAGGTCGGCACAGCACACGAGGGGGTAGGTGGCCAGCACCACGCCCGACCGCCTTTGTCTCCCGAGTGGCGATGTTTACACACCACAGCAGATACTCATTTGAGGCTGAGTCGACCTAGAGGAGGCCCAGGACCAGTCCAGATAATCGTCACCGGTGATGGCCGTGAGCGGGAATCGAACTCGGGTAGCCAGGTTCGTAGCGCAGTGTAGCGCTAACCGCTACTACACTACCGCTCCCCACACGCTCAAAGTATCCAGCAATTGAGGTCGAACGGTACAAATAAGGACAAGGGCCGTATTATCCAATAGGCACAGTGGGCACTGTGCCTCGGGCCTACGAAAACTAAAGGGCCTACGAAAAAAAATCTTGACCATGTTTTGTTCGTATGTATGATTAAAAATGTAACAAAGTATTATTCGTGAATAAATATATTTATATTGCAAGGATAGGCACAGTGTATGTACAAAGAGGCAGAGTCATGTAAAAAAAAATCATAAGGTGAAAGCAATTAACACCGGAGATGAACTTTACCGAAATATTTTTAACTGCAAAATTAGCAATAACATCTTCAAATGGTGTTTTTAGCGTAATCTCATTCATTATTTTTGCCACTTAATTTGTTGGCTGCTTGTTGCAATTTCTTGGCTGTTGTAGCAAGTCGTTGACTCGTTGTGAGCGAGGCATATTGCAGCTAAAATAACAGTCGAAGAAATCTTTAAGCTCACGCGAAAGTAAATCAATATGGCGCTCGCCACGTGGTCGTCCTGTCAGAACATAGAATTTGTTATCGATTAAAATGAACGGCACCCGTTTAAAGCTGCGTTATCCGATATGATGATCAGTCAACAGAAATAGCTGAAGACATTTTCCCTAGTAATACAGGGTGCTTAACATTTCTTTTTATAACACTTATATGGGACTATCGTTTAAAATGGAAAAAGAACGGATAATAACACTGTAACATGATAACAAATGTATGTTAATAGCGTCACAAAGTCACAAAGTCCCCACTTGTGCTCTATCTTTGTTAACACATTGCCTGGAATCTTCTCCAGAGCTTGGAAGCACATTTCTTGTGGTATTGAAGTGTCAACATTTTTTTGAAGCACCCTGTATTTTTAGGCTTACCTTGTGTGTTTTTTTTCTTTCAATAATTTAAAATTAAATCTGCTGATCTGCGGCACACAGCACGTTCCCCATCGAATGAGGGCACAGGCTAAACAATGAAGGTATCATCGGAGACGACGTCTGTCCAGCAGCTGGACGAAGTGCCGCGTGAAACAAGCAGAGTGACAGCGGCGGTAGCAACTGTAGGAAGTTATCACTGAAGACCTCCGAAACGGAAGTGCCTAAGGGCCTACAAGAACCTTCATCCGGCCCTGGGGCAGGGTCAAGCAGTTCAGCGGGCTAGGCAAACGCAACGCTGTCCCTACCAAACGGTCATCGGTGTTGGCAATTGCATCTCGATGGAGTGAGTTGTTGTTGGCGGAGTTACAATCTTGTAGAGCAGCACCAGCCTTTTTGGGTGAACTCACTGCCGTGTCAAGTCCACTGAAGCAGCAGTAGCATTGCTCATTCCACCGCTGGATGAAGGCCTTCCCAAGCCACCGACGTTCCATAGAATTCAACTCACGATGCGGCAATCCACCGCCGCGGAGCGCCAGAGGAGCCTCCGCTCAGCGCCTTTCTGTTCCGTTTCAAGCCTTCCTCGATTCGAGGGCTGACTGCAAGATGGACCAGGCTACACACATACCCGCAGGGCTTCTCTGTCCTCACCAACACTTTTGCAAAGGAGTCGTGCCACGCACTGAGCCCTGTCCGAGCGACAGCGGCATCGACCTTTGTCCGCGTGGGCTCAGCCTCAGTTTCCTGGGGACAGCGCCCTGAGGTTAACAATAAAAACAGAATGCTCGTGTGGAGACATCATCCATTGCTCTGGCGCCGCCATCAATATTGATGCGTCGTTCTCTGGCTCGCCGCTACTCCACTCTAGCAGAAGAAGTCTTCGCGGTCTTTTCCCAAAATGGGAAAACGATGTTGTCTCGAACTCTGCATTTATCCATGCACGTATGTATGTATGTGTGTTTAACTTTTTTCGCATCGCCGTACGTAGCCAAACGCGCTAATCGGAGGTGCGGGGGAGGGGAGGACAATGAACTAAACACACACACATCAGTTCTAAAGAAATGAGTTTTGAAATTAGTGAAAACACCGCTGAGCAAGGCTCATTCGAGGCCTTGACGCGAGAGCGAGCTGTGGTGTTTTTCTTGCACAGTGTCATTTTAAATCCCTCTCCACTTCTATTGGACATGTCGCATAAAAGAGCGACGGATGCTCATCGGATTCCTCCAATACTCTATGAATAAATATTCCGATTCTTACATGCATATATAGAGTAGACTCTCGATTATCTGTGTGTGGTTTATCCGATTTGCGGATATTTTGACATACATTAATAACTCATGGATTTTTCTTTAAGCCCAATAATCTAAAAACAGTTATGCATTGTTATTCTTTGAAACGTGTATCACAAGTCAAGTGCTTAAACCAAACAAATATGTGGTCCGGTTAATCCAAAATCCACGTGATCACCTCTACAGTACAGTAGTTGCATATCTTTACAGCAGTGGGCGGAGTTTGGTTAATGTTGATTGGCGTGGCTCTGCTGTCCACTTAGTGGGCCGAGTCTTCTCCGTGGGAGCAGGAAAGTTGTATCACTCAGCAACTCAATTTTCTTAACTTTATTTATAATTTGTACCTATATTAGTGTTTTTTTTGCATAGAGATCCGCGGTAAATGAATTTTTCTTTTGGATTATCGGCGATTTTGATTTATCCGCGGCCGTCCTCCCCGTCATTAGTGCGGATAATCGAGAGTCTGCTGCGTTTGTATTTTATGACAGACACAGCCGCCGTCGTCATGCGGTTAAAGCGAGAGGCTACGCAGAGGGATGAAAGTCCGGGGCCTGTCTGCGAGCTAAACCGCAGAGTCCGAACCCAGGAGTGCGCTCGTGAGGATAGGGCATTCGAGCTGACACGCGCTGCCGCAAAACGAGCCTGCCGCTCGACGATTCCACGCTTTGGCAAATGTCACAGCCACCGATTCCGCACACACATCCGCAGTCAAGGAAAAAAAAAACTTCGGTTTTTAAAATGTAAAAGTGCAGCCCTGCAATTTGGCTCTCGCCACTGCTGGCAGAAGGTGCCTCCACTACAGGGAAGCCCTAGACAGCCACTGTGTAGGGTGTTTTGGCCTACTCTTCCACACTGTTGGACGTCTTGGAAGAAAGGTAGGAGTAGCCCACACTTTACCCCATTGCTCGAGACCTGCCTAGGATTACGGCGAATCGGGGCGATTTCCCTGGGCCCCGTGCTTTGGGGGGGGTTGAATTTAAGAAACTTTGACCATTGTTTCAACTGCCGCGCCGGGAGATAGAATCGAACCGTTGACCACCGCTCCCCCCCGTCCCCTGGATTTGCAAAGCCAGCGTGCTAAGCATCGCTTCACGGCCTTGTCCACTAAAAACCATCGCAAAGACGCGCCGACGCTACCTGCGGCTGGAGAGACCCGCTCGCCGATTTTCACGTTCACAAATTTCCCAGCCGCCGAAAACTCTGCACAGACGCCCGCAGCTAAAATATTCTTCCGTTTAAAATGGCAATTAAGTGGGCGGGGGTTGGGGTGGGAAGGATCCCCTCTCCCCATCTGCGCGTCCGCGACATTATCCAAACTACGTGAGCAAAGCGCAGATAACGTCTGCAAGACGAGGCTTATTCAATTAAAATTAAATTACTCGGCATTGTAGATCGCGTATCACGCAATGCTTCACACACACACAGTCGGGTTCGGCACGTCTGCGGAGCTGTTTAATAGTGACGATCATAACGATAACGAAATATTTCCGCGCAAAAAAATAAAATAAAAAAAATCCTTAATTTACGTCCCAAAGCATTCGTTCTCGCTCTTAAGTACGCTCGAGTGTCCACAAAGCGAGACGCATGCTTCTATGTTTTTTCAATGCCGGAACACGGGACAAGGGGGAGCGGTTGGCCACGTTATACGAAATCAGCTCAAGTTCAACGTACAGAAATGGGGATAATGAAACGGAGCCGGCAATCACCGACAACCCCCGCATCTCTGTGAGGCCAATGCGCCCATACGCGCAGCTGGTTCGTGAAGTAAGCCGCAGCTCATGTTGCCAAGATGCTTCACAGGATTCACAATTCGTGGCGGACTACGTCGGAAGCAATTCGCGGGCCAAATTTAACCCCCGGTGCGGGAATCACTGCGTGTTGTCACGGTGCATTGTGTGGTGGCTAGGAGATGTTAACTACCTCGCCTCGTATACAGGAGGCCGTGGGTTCAACCTCGACCCTGACGCCTGCTGCTGTATATTTGTAGTTTGCGTGTCTCTCTCTCTCTCCGTGGTCCCGTGGATTTTTCTCCGGGTCCTCCGGTTTTTTTCCCTCCGCACATTTAGAATCAACATACACGCGTTCAGAGTATTTGGCCGCTGTTATAGATTTCCACGTGCAAAGCTGCCACTAACTTGACCTGTCATTTGTGATTGCCAGGTCGCTTCTAAAAAAAGATCTATATACCTCAGGGGGGCCTGGTAAAATAAATAAAATTGTTTAGTTCACATTTTACTTAAATAATAAATATAAAACAAGAGTCGGCTGGGTGGCTGAGCAGTCAGAGATCCTCTGGATTGCAAATGCACAACGCTATCCGTTACCCCACTAGCAGCAGGCGGTCAGATTCCTCATCAACAAATCAT
Organism: Lampetra planeri; assembly: GCF_965212315.1. Lineage (NCBI taxonomy): Eukaryota > Metazoa > Chordata > Hyperoartia > Petromyzontiformes > Petromyzontidae > Lampetra > Lampetra planeri. The sequence goes on from NC_136157.1 coordinate 3,185,206, forward strand.
ACGCAGCTTAATCAACCTGCCCCCGTTGAAAGGCAATTATTTTACTTATTCTTTCTCTCTTTCGCCCGTCTTTAATTGTTCAAAGACTGATGGTGTTGTGGCCTGATTGAGTTTTATATTTATTTATTTCAGGCGCGGTAATGGATGCCACCATAACTTATATCAGATGCGGGCAAACCAGCCGCCCTTGGGCTTGATTTACGCGATTGTTTGTATAGGAAAGTTATCAGCCGTTCCGCTGGGGCGATTCATAATTTCTGCCAACCTGAGACGGTGGCTAAAAGTGCTGAGCTGGCATCGTTGAGGGCCTGGGTTCGAATCCGGGTATTCATCCGTTCAAGTGTATCCCGTTCATAGAGATCCCCCCCACACCCCCACCGACTAACTCAGAGACCCAGAGACTCACAGGGAAACCCGTACATTCAAACACAGGCTCACTGACTCACGTTGAGATGCATCGACTCACGTGGAGACGTGTAGGCTCCGAGATTGTCGTAATTATGCCGAGCTCATGAGATGGTCTAAACCTGACGAACAACTGCATACAAAAACGTACGGCAATCGTGGATGTTCATTTAAATTCGCTGAAATTTCAGCTCTGAGAATACAATCTCAGATGCAGCTCTGTGGTGTCTGCTTCTGCGAACTGTTCACGAACACGTGGTGGATTCACCGCTCGATGCCAAGACCGACGCGTCATGGAGCTCGGCAGAGGACAGTGGTGCAGCAAAAAAAAAGAGTACCACCGTCGTACTGTACTTCTACGCTCCAACCTATACGACTCCCCAGCTTCAACAGGCCCCGCACCGGACCGTCGTGGTTGAAGTGTGCCACGTTATCACGCCGCCCCGTGATGGGGGGCCTCATCCAGCGCGGGCGGGTCGACGATAGGGGCGGCGCGCGCGCGTGTATGTTCCAATGACGACGACGACGATGATGATGACGATGGTGACGACGACGATGATGACAATGACGACGACGATGAGCATAATGACGATGATGATGATTACGACGATGGTGACGACGACGATGATGATGATGACGACGACGGTGACGACGACGATGATGACGATGCGAGTGAACAGCCTCGCTCCACGCGCTCAGCGCGCAGGGCCTCGGGCATGGCCCACGTGACTCGTCGCGTTTGGCATTTGAGCACTGAGATTTCAGGCCACCGCCACGTGGCAGGCAAGCGACGAGACCGTCACTGGAGAGAGACAATCCGCGTGGGTGGCGTTTGCAAATAACTCATCATTAAAATACATATCAATTTATAACATTTTGACATGCGTTTTTCTGGATTTTTGTTGTTGTTATTCTGTCTCTCACTGTTCAAATAAACCTAACATTAAAATTATAGACTAATCCTTTATTTGTCAGTGGGCAAATGTACAAAATCAGCAGGGGATCAAATACTTGTTTTCCCTCACTGTATATATATATCTCAGGTCTTGGAAAATTAGTCGCTCAGTGAAATTTCAAGATAAATGTTCCTAATTTGAAGGTCATTGGATTTTCTGCGGTAAATGTAATTCAAATACAGACTCTTGGGGTCTAAAGGTGGAGGGAGGTGGACGGGGGAGGGTTAGAGGGGGCGATATAATAGCCCATCACGCCCCTACCCCCCACCGGATCGTCCTTTCGGCCGGAGCCAGAATAAACATTCTCAACGCGTGAAGCTCACGATCCACGTGCGTCGTCCGACATCAGTGGCCTGTGCCCTGACAGTCGTGCGATGAGAGGTGGCGATGGGCGATGGTTCGACGATGGCGCGATGTTGACTACCTCGCCTGGTACGCAGGAGGCCGTGGGTTCGATCCCGACCCTGACGCCTGCTGTGTGTTTGGAGTTTGCGGTGTCTCTCTCTCTCTCCCCGTGGTCACGTGGATTTCTCCACATGCGTTTGGAGTATTTGACTGCTATAAATTTGCACGTAATAAGCCAATTCGTTGAGCTATCATTCGTGGCCAGGTCGCTTCTGAAAAAGAGCCATTTAGCTCAGCGGGCCTTACCTGGTAAAATAAATATAAAAGTTTAGTTTATAGGATTTGGCCACTCCAGCCTTATTAACCCCTCATAATTTTTGAGGCAGTGGAAGCGGTAGAGCCACTGGGTGTGCGGGAGGTGTAACTACACCGGGGCCCATGGGCCGGAGGAACCCAGGCCCTTGGCTGCGAAGAGTGCGAGGAATTATGCAAAGGGAGGTAGGGCCCATTCGATTCCCTGCAAGCAGGGCCCATGCCAACCACTCTGCGTCGCTATGGTGAGCCCATCGCAGCAGCGCGCTCTCGTTCCACTTGTTGCGATATTTACTGCACGCGTGTCCCTGACCTCAGGAGAGATTATTACAAAGCAGCAAGAGAAATTCTAACGCGAGTTAATTTGCACACTGCTCGTTGCACGCTCCCCTCTCACTCACTGACTCTCTCTCTCTCGCTCACTCTCTCCCACTCTCTTGGCAGGAGTCAATACGAACGATGCCATTCGCTTGCGGGTAGTTTGCGGGAGCGAGCGAGCGAGCGGGAGAGCGCGCGCGCGTGGGTGTGATTTAATGAGATATGTTGCAGAGCTGTTTGGCGAGGTATACAAAAAAATACCCAAAATACAACAGGATTGCCCCCCGATGTGCAGAAGCTGTATCGATTGTGAAGGTCACGATCAAGGTCCCTCTGCGGCGCACGGTGTGGGGGGTGGGGGGTGTCGTGGAAGCGCCATGCGGATCTCGGGGTGGCCGTTCGGCCATCATGTCCGACGTTTCGCGCCAAGTGCTGGGGGGGGGGCTTCTTCGGGAACTGAATTGCCCTGAGCGAAAGGTCGGGGACGCGGAACAACACGCGCGCCACAATCGCCCACAAAAAACACGTGGGGGAGAGTCATCATCAAGCTCATCGACAACAACAACATCTGCAGCCGCCGCCATCCGCCACTAAGTGGCGGCGACGTCACTACGGCCCTTGTGCCAGGCTAGGTGCACTTGAAGGCCACGCGAAGTGTCGAACGCTCGCTGGCAGGATGTCACGGGGACAGACCCAGGTGCCATGAGTCAACTGACATATACACGCAGATACATGCCGATCAGCCATGCTTGATCATCTGCTGGATGGAGGCCTCCACAAGCCGCCCATCGTGATCCTGAGATGTGACGATGCACCTTGCACCTCATCACTCCATCTCCTTCACGGACTGACCCTTCTTGGATGCGCTCATGTATAACAGCCATATATATGTAACACTATTAATGAACTATTTTTTTTATTTTGCTACGTAGCTGGCTATCACAAATGATAGCTCACAGAAGTGGCTCATCGCCACGTGGCAATGTATAGCAGCCAAATGGTCTCAACGCGTGATGTTGATTCTAAACGTGGAGGGAGAAAACCGGAGGACCCGGAGAAAAATCCACGCGACCACAGGGAGGGAGACACCGCAAACTCCAAATTTGCAGCAGGCGCCAGGGGTCTTGATCGAACTCACGACCTGCTGTTTTACCAGGCGAGGGAGCTAGCAACTTGCTTGACACATGCACAAATGCCATCTAAAGTTCGCCTACTGAATGAATTCACACGCTAAACGTAACGGCACACACACACACAGATACATAACAGCTATACAAGCCGGGTAACAAGTACAGCGTTACACACATTCGTGTGGCGCATGAGCTGAGCAGCAGCGGGGAGATAATAACCTCGGGGCAACTCGGCGAGACCGTCTTTGTTGTCGTTGTTGTTGTGGTGGTTTTTTTTTATTAAAAGAAGAACAAATAGCAAATGAGACGAATCGGGAGGAGCGCGAGCCGAGATCGTCGCCCCAGTGCCCGTGGGCTTCACTCAGCAGCTCGGAGAGGGGGGGCGGGTGCGAGTGGGGTGGGGGGTGGGTTGGTGGGTGGGTAGGTGGGTGGGGGGGGCTGGGGGGTGGGTGGGTAGGGCACGGGGGGTGGGGGGGGGTTGGTGGGTGGGTAGGGCACGGGGGGGTGGGAGAGGGGGCGCTCTCCCGGCAGTCTCACATTGCCAAGCAGGGGGGAGGAGAGGGGGGAGGGGCTAATTGCAGCATGACGTCACTGAGGCTGCGTCACCCCTCGCGTGGGCAGAAGAGGCGCGCCCTGCGATGGCGCCCACCCCACCCCTCCCCACCCTCCCCTCCCCACCCCTCCCCAACACTCCCCTCCCCACCACTCCCCTCCCCACCACTCCCCTCCCCCTCCCCACCACTCCCCTCCCCCTCCCCACCACTCCCCTCCCCCTCCCCACCACTCCCCTCCCCACCCCTCCCCTCCCCACCACTCCCCTCCCCCTCCCCACCCCCGCCCCACCCCTCCCCACCCCTCCCCTCCCCTCCCCAACACTCCCCTCCCCACCACTCCCCTCCCCACCACTCCCCTCCCCCTCCCCACCACTCCCCTCCCCCTCCCCACCACTCCCCTCCCCACCCCTCCCCTCCCCACCCCTCCCCTCCCCACCACTCCCCTCCCCCTCCCCCCTCCCCACCCCGCCCCACCCCTCCCCACCCCTCCCACCCCTCCCCTCCCCACCACTCCCCTCCCCTCCCCACCACTCCCCTCCCCACCCCGCCCCACCCCTCCCCACCCTCCCCTCCCCACCCCTCCCCTCCCCACCACTCCCCACCCCTCCCCTCCCCACCACTCCCCTCCCCACCACTCCCCTCCCCACCACTCCCCTCCCCACCCCCACCCCTCCCCACCCTCCCCTCCCCACCCCTCCCCTCCCCACCACTCCCCACCCCTCCCCTCCCCACCACTCCCCTCCCCACCACTCCCCTCCCCACCCCGCCCCACCCCTCCCCACCCCTCCCCTCGCGTGCAGCAGAGCGGTCGCTTTGATAGCCGCGCTGTCGTTGGTCCCGTGAGGACGGTGATGATGAGGATGATCATGAGGATGATGATGATGTTGATGTTGAGAATGATGTTGAGGATGATGTTGAGGATGATGTTGAGGATGACGATGGTGATGACGAGGATGATGACGAGGATGATGACGACGATGATGAGGACGATGATGAGGACGATGTTGAAGATGATGATGGTGAGGATGATGGTGATGATGATGGTGATGATGATGGTGATGATGAGGATGATGATAATGATGAGGATGATGATGATGTGGATGATGGTGATGATGATGAGGATAATGATAAAGAGGATGATGATGATGACGGTGATGAGGATGATGATTGTGATGATGATGATGAGGATAATGATGGTAATGATGATGATGGTCGTTTTTTGAGCAAGGCCGGATGAAAGGAAAGACTAAAACGAGACATCGTGCGAGAGAATCGCATGATGCGCGTCCTGCCGTGGAAGTGGAAGGCCGCAGTCTTCCAATTCGTCGATGCATGTGTCCCGATATTGCCCGGACACGCACTCGTGGCATTAATTTTTTCATAATCAACGTTTTTGGGTTTAGATCGCGTTATTTATAAATGTGTCGTAACCCTCCACCACCCGACACGGCCAATCAGTAAAAAAGTGTTACGTTGACAAAAGAGCAGCATAAGAACGGGAGACACAGCAGAGCCTCACCATTCTGGCGAATTGCCCGATGATGCTGGATGCAATTACCAGCGAAACGTCGTACTCAAATTGTAAATGTTGTGGTTTCGCGCTTCAACACACCGGTGGGCTAAAGCAGTGAACTAATTTGTCTTTTGTCAACGTAACACTTTTTTACTGATTGGCCGTGTCGGGTGGTGGAGGGTTACGACACATTTATAAATAACGCGATCTAAACCCAAAAACGTTGATTATGAATAATATTGGTCGCGAAAGCCTACGTGTTAAACATACATTTTTTGTCCGTGATTGTTTTTTTGTTGTCTTTCTTTCTTCCTTCCATTGCCAATCGAGCGTCGGGCTTGACATCTCTCATGCACAGCTTTCGTTTCATAACCAGGCTTCTTGGTAAAAGGTCAAAGGCGCAGCCCTGAAACTGCTCGCTCACGATCCCCCTCCCCGCTGGAACTCTGGACAACCCGTCTAGTTTGCTACTTGGCCTACTCTTCCACGCCCGTCTCGGAAAAGGCACGAGGTATCCACATTCGTACCCCAACGCACACGAGACCCGCCGATTGGCAAGCCGTGTCGAACCCATTTATTCGACCGCCGGGTGTACAGAGGCACCGTGGCAGATTTGAAAAACCTTCGCACAGCCGGGAGAAGTTCCCTGACCAGAGCTCCTCCCGGCCAATCAAAGCGATGATCCTTCTGAAGATTAATTGTGGCGCTTTTTTAATGAATGGCACAAATTTTGTTGTATGTGCGCCTTATTTTTTCTACCCCCCCCCCCCCTCAAGCATTAAGATTTAACACGCATGTATATTTAAGTAGACTTTTCCTTAGCGCTTTTCAATTATGCATCGTAGACACGTGAGGCAGAAGATGGCTTTTTTTCTGAGAATCTGAGAGAAAAGCAGAGACAGAGTGGGTGGGTGGGTGGGGAAGAGAGAGGCATGGCGAATCGTAGAGAATGGTACGGCGTATGGCTCCTAGGATTGCCACGTCCGCGGTACAAATAAAAACTGGGACACTTCATGGGAAGAGGGGAGCACTGCAGAGCACCGCGGTGGCCAGATGTGAACTACCTCGCCTGGTATACAGGAGGTCGTGGGGTCAATCCCGACTCTTGAGGCCTGAGGCTTATTTGGAGTTTGTCTCTCTCCCCGTGGTCGCGTTTATTTTCCCCTCTACATTTAGAATCGACATCACGCGTTTGGAGCATTTTGCTGCTGTAAGTGTCCACGTGATGATAAGCCATTTCATTGAGCTATCATTTCTGATAGCCAGGTCGTTTCTGGAAAAAAAGCGAAACAAAGCTTCTTGGGCATTATCCGGTAAGATAAAAAAAATAGTTTTACATGTAAATGCATGTCTGGAATGGTGCGTTAAAATGATTAGGCAACCGACAAAAACAGTGGACCTTAAAAGCGCCGGGTGAAGGCCGACAGATTTCGCAAAAGACTGCAGCCGCCTCTAAAGAGAGGACGACCCCTTGGGCGGACAACAACAACAACAAAACGGGACAGGTGGCAACGCTGGCGGATTTACGACCGCACTACCGGGCATTTGTTTGCGAGAACTAAACGTGGCCACCTTAACGCGGGGGACGAGGTGCAAAGCGAATCAAGCGTCCACTCGCGGCGCCGGCGGCAAGGCTGATCCATACTACTCTTTGGTTCTTTCGGTAAAGTCACGTAGGTATGAAATAAAATAAATCACGACGTTTCGGGCGCAACACAAGTGTCCGTCATCAGGTGGGAAAGCGTGGACTGCTGCTGAGGCAGACTCCTCGACGAGGGCACAGAAGTGGCTATGTTAATGTGAGAGATTAGCATGATGTTAATGTGAGAGATTAGCATGATGTTAATGTGAGAGATTAGCATGATGTTAATGTGAGAGATTAGCATGATGTTAATGTGAGAAATTAGCATGTTACTGTGAGATAGGAGGAGAGCAGCCTCCTAGACCAGGGCACGGAAGTGGCTATGTTAATGTGAGAGATTAGCATGATGTTAATGTGAGAGATTAGCATGATGTTAATGTGAGAAATTAGCATGATGTTAATGTGAGAGATTAGCATGTAACTGTAAGATAGGAGGAGAGCAGCCTCCTAGACCAAGGCACGGAAGTGGCTATGTTAATGTGAGAGATTAGCATGATGTTAATGTGAGAGATTAGCATGATGTTAATGTGAGAGATTAGCATGATGTTAATGTGAGAAATTAGCATGATGTTAATGTGAGAGATTAGCATGTAACTGTAAGATAGGAGGAGAGCAGCCTCCTAAACGAGGGCACGGAAGTGGCTGATCCAGTTGGCTGCGGCTCAAGCATTGGCACGGCGATCACGTGGCTGGCACGCGGCGATCACGTGGCTGGCACGCGGCGATCACGTGGCTGGCACGCGGCGATCACGTGGCTGGCACGCGGCGATCACGTGGCTGGCACGCGGCGATCACGTGGCTGGCACACGGTGGCACCAAGCCGAGCGCAGCGTGGTGGAGGGTCGTTTGTTTTTCACCCATCGAGCGTCACCCCAACCGCGGACCCAGGGGAGGGGAGATGGGAGAGACCACCCACGCTATATATATATGCCTTATAAAGGACCCAGACTCGATATATACTCTATATAGGGCCCTATATAGATTCTATATTATAGGGCCCTATATAGATGCTATATAGGGCCCTATAATATATAATCTATAGAGCCCTATTTATATAGATTCCATATAGGGCCCTATACATTTATACTCAATATAGGCCCCTATATATACTTTATAAAGGGCCCTATATAGACTCTGTTTAGGGCCCTAACATATCCTCTATAGAGTCCCCTATTTATATATACTCTATACAAGGCCATATATATACTCTATATAGTGCCCTATATAAATATATACTCTCTTTATAGGGCCCTATTTTTAAAGGCTGACGATTCACTACTGCCCCCCCCCACTTGGGAAGTTTCTAGACTCCCCTCCGAAACAGATGACGCAGTAAGCAGTGGCCGTAGCTATTGAGTGTGCAGGCGGTGCAACTGCACCGGGGCCCAGGGGAATGGAGGGACCGCCCAGGTGTCAAGCTACGGGCGTCGTGCTGGCCACCAACCCCCTCGTGTGCTGTGCCGGCCTTCAAAGCTGCTCACTAACAGCACTTGCCCCAACAGTCTGTTAAAGCTGTACGGGAGATCTTTGTCTGTGCATTTGTAGGACTTAATGTGTGTAGATATTCATCGATGGGTAGTCACTCCGCATGATGCCTTAACTGCCGACTTCCCAGCCCGCCGTGCGTCAACTACCTCGCCTGGTATGCAGGAGGTTGTGGGATCGATCCCGACTCTGACACGTGTTGTAGTGGTGCCAACCACGCTTACTAATCCACCGGATGCACGGCGTTGGTTTCTCCATGCACGGTGCCCGATTTTAATTCACCTCCTTCACCCACCACGTGGGTCCCCTCTGTGAGTGTCACCACCACCACTGCCACCAAATTGTTCTCCCCACGAAGCGTCGCTTGAGACCTCCGGCCATCCTCGAGGCAGCGGCGGCTTCTGGCTCCTGGGCCATCGGACAAAGGCGGCGGTCACCGCAATCGCGCGACGCTTTCGGATGCGCAGCTTCTGCGGCCCGTCTGGAACGCTCTTCCCTTCCAATATAAGGACGCCGCTGGTGCTGTGCACTTTTAAATCACCACCTAGATTGAAAACGAATTTCTTCAGTTCTGCTTTTTTGTGATTTAGTTTGTTGTCCGTTCTCCCGCACCTCCGGTGAGCGCGGTTGGCTACGTACTGTGCGAAAGAAGTTCAGCATACGTACATACATGACAAAGATCCCCCATGTAGCCTGAACAGACTGTAGGGGCAAGCGCTGTTAGCGAGCACCTATGAAGGCCAGCACGGGACACGAGGGGGTGGGTGGCCAGCACCACACACCGCACCAGATACAGCACCATGTACCAACACGACGCCCGGCCGCCTTTGTCTCCCCGGTGGCGATGTTTACACACTGCACCAGGTGTTCATTTGAGGCTGAGTCGACCTAGGGGGAGGCCCCAGGACCGGTTCAGATAATCATCACTGGGTGTTGGCCGTGAGCGGGGATCGAACCCGGGTCGCCGGGTTCATAGCGCAGCGCGCTACAGCTCCCCAGACACACACAGACACACACACGCACGCATCTGGTGCGATCGAGCGAGCGGTGTGAAGATCCAGAGAGAGCTCCCTCGCTTAAAGCCTCGACTCCTCAATGGACCGAATCAGATTGCTCCTCAAAGGGAGCGTGGAGAGAGGTTTGACGCAGACCCATCCGAGCCACCTCATTTAACGCTCTGCCACGACACGGATATGTCATTGCATTTAACGCGTATGTAGCGACCAATATTACCACTCCCAATGGATGTGTGGGTCGGATCGCCGCGTGGGTGACATCACCGCCCGTGGGTGTCTGTCGAACGCATCCCACCAACTCAATTGAAGGCTCGAGGAGATTCGCAGAGTTCTGGCAACTCTGCCTGATGATCAGAGTCAGTTTATACTGGTAGGAACCTCCTGGTTACACCAGCCGACAGGGGATTATTGTGTCCGTCCGTCCGTCGTGAATCCAACAATGGGAGGGGTGGGGCTGGGTGGAGAGGGGAGGGTGGGGAGGGGCTGGGTGGGGAGGGGCTGGGTGGGGAGGGTGGGGCTGGGTGGGGGGTGGGAGGGGTGGGGCTGGGTGGGGAGGGGCTGGTCACCCCGTGGTGCCCTTATAAAACTCAACGTTTAACCTACTCACGCCGGCTTGTGCCCGCCCTCACAGTCCGCAATATTTGCGGAATACACCACGCCGCCGTTGACCCTGGCCATTGACCGAGCAACCCAACGTTCCTACCAGCTCCCTCCGCAGGAATGTGTTTTATTGACACTGAAGCAATCCGACGAACGACGAAGCTCCTTTTGTCGCAGATGTCGAGTAGGGGCGCGACAGAAATTCACAACAACAAACACAACAACACGCGGTAGGAGTGCAAAGTGTCGGCAAGGTGATACAACCATGTGTTGGATGTCACTCGTGTCGGTACGAGTTAAACGGCGTGACCATCACGCACCTTCGACGAGCACGTTCGGCCGCGTACGGCGCGAAAGAAGTTCAACACACATACATAGTGCGCAATTGAAACGAGCGACTTCAAATCGTAATTGAAGTTGGCATTTCGCGAGTGAGATAACGCGGTGTTCTAAAGTTCAATAAACAAATGAAACGATGTTATTGCTTCACGTCTCCCGTCTTCTGCTGCCTCTGCTACGCTCGCGTGGGGCGGGGGGGGGTCACTCGAAAGAAGCGTTATCGTTTAAATTGGGGAAAGCTATCCTTACTTTTTGTACATTTTTTGTTATTGAATCTAACTCCCCAACGCGTGAATAATTTTACGAGGATAACATCTCGCCTTGGGCTCAACGGTGGTAGGATTATATTTTTTCTCGTCACCTTTTTTTTGTTTCTTTAAAGATAAATATCCTGACCCCGGCCCCTTGAATCGAAAAACCCCACGGGACGACGAACTTCTATTTGGGAGAAATGATCGACAATGCAATCTTGATTTGAAGCTTTCGTGACTGCAGGACTCCATACTCCCTGGCTCTTTCGGTAAAGTCAATAATAATAAAAGAACACGACGTTTCGGTCGCTACACAAGCGACATCACCTGATGACGGACGCTTGCGTTGCGACCGAAAAGTCGTCTTTTCTTTAAATTATTTTTTTCTACCTACGTGACTTTACCGAAAGAAGCAGCGAGTATGGATTCCCGCAGCCACGAAAGCTTCAAATCAAGACTACAAATCCCCACCGCACACACTCGGTCCGCTGCTTTTTCAAACGCCAGAAAGAATCGGGCGCGGTTTGGCTGCGTACGGTGCGAAAGAAGCTCAACGGTGCACCCGGAAGGATGCGAATGGCTCCCGCGTTCAGCCGTCGTCAATCTGCCCGCACACACCGACGCCCCCGCATCTTGCGGGTTCTTGATCTCGGCCTCCGTCTCCCCCTGCGAGGCAGTGGCTCTGGATAGAAGGCGCGTCCTCATTAGGGAGCCGCTGGAGACGCGCGCCTTTAAATCATCCCGATTGTAAACTCATCGTCCATCGTGGGGCCAACCCTCGGATCGAGGATGTCTATAGACGAGACAATACAGCATGACTCAACAATTTTTTTTATTTAACCAGCTAAGGCCCACTGAGCTACGTAGCTGTTTTTTTTTCAGAAGCGACCTGGCCACGAACGATAGCCCAACGAAGCGGCGTATCACGTGGAAATTCAAAGCGGCCAAATTCTCTGAACGTGTTCTGTTGATTATAATTGTGGAGGGGAGTCACTGCGTGGTAGTGACTCTGGCTAGAAGGCGCGGCCTCACTCGGAAGCCACTGGAGATGCGCACCTTTAAATCATCCCGATTGAAAAACGCATTCCTTCAGAACTGCTTTCTGTGCTTAGCGGTGTTCTGCTTCCCAGCCGCACCTCCAGTTAGCACGGGTGGGCAAGTACGGTGCGAAAGAAGTCCAACGTACTGTAGTACGTGGCCTGCGCGTAATCGCGGGTCGAACAACGCTCAACACGTGCGGCGATTTCCTTCACAAATGGGAAGTTAATGACGAGTCGCCCTACAATGCAATCTGTTCGTTCGCGTAAACCGAGCGCTGCGTCCCTTGCACCGCTTACGCGCTGAGCAAATCCGAATGCCATCGAATGAATTCACCCGACTATGGACCAAAGAGCAACCCAGGGTCGTCTGCGCGCCTTCAGCCGAGCAGGAGCGAGAGCAAAACCACACACACACATGATCTCTGTCTCTCACGAAGCCCTCTCGTCGCGGCGAGCGGGCCTCGACATTGGCATTTAGCTCCTGAACCACACCGCTGCTGCTGCCGTCATGCGCGAAAAATAGCAGCAGACTCCACGTAATCCAGTTTGAATGTGTTATTTTCTGCCCCCCCCCACCGTCTCTGTTGTTCACATTCCACAATAAGGAGAGTGGCTTTGGTTCGGCTCAAGAGGCAGCGTGGCGCCACCTGGAGGCCTTTTATGAAAACTATATTAATCAAAAAATGAAATTAATATTATTAATTTTAATTTCATTTTTTACCTACGTGACTTTACCGAAAGAACTAAGAAAGCTTCAAATCTAGAATTATATTAATCAATCAATCAATATCGGGCCCGCTTTTCCGAACTGAATCAGGACCATCCACCCTGCCCTGTCCTGCGCCATCGGCATCAGCTGTGGCCTCCCGGATCGCCGCTATCTCCTCGGCAAGGCGCCCCCCACCGCGGCCTGTCCGGCGCGGTCACGGGCGGCCTCTGGGTCTTTAGCCCTGGGGAACTTCCTTCGAATGTCTCCCGGGGGTGAGTCTTTCGCCATCCGGAGCAGATGACCCATCCACCGTAGCTGCCTGAAAACTAGAATGTTTTATTTTATTTTACCAGGCAAGGCCCACTGAGCTGTATCGCTTTTATTTTATATATAAGCGACCTGGCCACAAATGATAGGCCGTGTGGCTTATCAAGTGGTAATGAATTGCAGCCAAATACTCTAAACGCGTGATGTTGATTCTCAATGCAGAGGGAAGAACCATGAGGACCCGGAGAAAAAATCCTCACGACCACAGGGAGAGAGACATCGCAAACTCCAAATATACAGCAGCAGGCGTCAGGGTCGGGATCGAACCCACGACCTCCTGTACAGGAGGCGAGGTAGTTAACATCTCGCCACCGTGAACATCGGTCTTCCTCCCAGCATAGCCTGCAAATAGAACGTCTCGCCAGTGGCAGAGACAGAGCACGTGGACTGGAAGTGGAGGCGAGGACGCTGAAAGTGGTGGCTGTCAGAAAACAATTGGTGGGCCCTGGGTTGCACATAATTCTGGGGGGTGGAGGGGGGGCTCTGTTGCAAGATATTTATTTGCCCCCCCCCCCCCCAAAAACTGTCCAACGTTGACCTCGTGAAGGAGTTTCAAACTTCGATTTAAAGCTTTCGTGACTGCAGGGATTCATCTTATTGGTTCTTTCGGTAAAGTCACGTAGAAGGGAAGTAATAAAATAATAAAAATAAAACATAATAAAATAATTCTCACGACGTTTCGGCCACAACGCAAGCAGCCGTCTTCTTCACCTGAGGACGGCTGCTTGCGTTGTGGCCGAAACGTCGTGAGAATTATTTTATTATGTTTTATTTTTATTATTTTATTACTTCCCTTCTACGTGACTTTACCGAAAGAACCAAGAAGAGTTTCAAACTATCACGCGAACTTCGGTCATCCAGCGGGCAGCGGCTTATGGCTAACCATCGGACAAAGACGAACGTGGAGGTGGCCCGTCACTCGTCACGTGTCATAGGCACGAGGTATACTGGGCGTGGTGTGCCGAGTGCCATCAAGATGCGTCGGGTCCCCCTCGATGCGTGTATGCACGCGAGTGAAGGAATGAATGTTGTAAATATTAATCGATGGATCGTCACTCCGCCAGGGCCTTAACTGCCATCTTCCCAGCACGCCCTGACGTTATCCGGCACGGTGGCGAGATGTTGACTACCTCGCCTGGTATGCAGGAGGTCGTGGGTTCGATCCCGACCCTGACGCCTGCTGTGTATTTGGAGTCTGCATGTTTATCTCCCCGTGGTCGCGTGGATTTTTCTCCAGGTCCTCGGATTTTCTCCCTCCACATTTGGAATCAACAGAACACGTTCAGAGTATTTGGCTGCTATGCATTTCCACGTGGTAAGCCGCTTAGTTGGGCTATCGTTTGTGGCCAGGTCGCTTCTGAAAAACAGCTACACAGCTCAGTGGGCCTTAGCTGGTTAAATAAAAAAAATAGTTTAGTTATACTCTTATTTTTTTCGGTAAAGTCACGTAAGTAAAAAAATGAAATTAAAATTAATAAAATAATAAAAATCACGACGTTTCGGAGGCAACACAAGTCTCCGTTATCAGGTGGGACCGTCACAGCCAGATCCCACCTGATGACGGAGACTTGTGTTGCCTCCGAAACGTCGTGATTTTTATAATTTCATTTTTATTAATTTTTATTAAAACATTTTACCTACGTGACTTTACCGAAAAAACTAAGAGTATGAATCCTTGCAGTAACGAACGCTTCAAATCTAGAAATAGTTTAGTTATACTGTATTGTTTTGTCTTCAGCCATCCGCGATCCGAGGGTTGGCCCCACCATAGACAACATTTCGCCACTGACTTCTGTGTTCTGCTATCCTCATTATCTGTTCGAGCGTGAGCCCCGTCCATGCTTTGATGCTATTCATCCGTGTCATCCTTGCTCTTCCTCGGGCACGTGAACCGGGTATTGTGCCCTGCATAACACTGGTCAACACACTTTTTCTGGCATAAGGTATTCCAACGGGTTTAAGGTAATTTTGGGGTGCTGATACCAAATCTGGCATCAGTTTTTGTCTATCACATCAGGTTTTTGAGATATGAAATATTGCATTTTTAATAAAAACTGCAGAAAAAAATATTAAATAAATGTGGATATCTACATAAAATGATATTATAAACACACTATCTTAAAAATACAACACCATATTTTAACACTAAAGCAGTCACTGACTCGAAACAACTTGCAATCATAAGTGACAGAGTTAATTTCGGGTAAAATCAATGAAAATGGAGTATGCCGATAGCATAAAAATGAGATGTGATAGAGCAAATCTGAGATGAGATTTGGAATCAGCACCCTGAAATTAGTCTAAAACAGCTGCAAAAGTCCAGGCCAGAAAAAAAAGTGTTTTGTTTTGTTGACCAGTGTAATCTGCTTTTCCAAACAAGTTTCATGTTTTCATCATGGCACGACCACAGGAGGCGAAGCTGTCTTAATGTTATCACCTCTGAACAGTTATCTTTCAACGCCAGCTTTCTCCAGAGCCCATTCATTCGTAGCAATATCCGTCCGAGTCATTTCATTTCAAAGGCGTTCATCCGTGTCCCTTCGTTCTTCACGATTGTCCAACTTTCACAAACCACACGGTTGCCACGGGCCGCACAAGTAGAGCATTCGCGCATTGCATCACGGGGCCCGCAAGCTACTTGCAGTAACGCGTGACGGCCGCCATGGGGCGCAGCGAGACCACGCTGAGCAGCAAAGTATTGATTTTGCAAACGACATTAGATTATCTTCTTGGTTCTTTCGGTAAAGTCAGCGTCTGACGCTGTCTCCCCGACAGACCTGTTCTCCACCTGAGGACGGCTGCTTGCGTTGTGGCCGAAACGTCGTGAGAATTATTTTATTATGTTTTATTTTTATTATTTTATTATTTCCCTTCTACGTGACTTTACCGAAAGAACCAAGAAGATGAATCCCTGCAGTCACGAAAGCTTTAAATCGAGACATTAGATTAACAAATATTTGTAAATAAAGTGGGGTTTTTAATTTGTATTTTTTTTATTTTAGGTAACCATTAGGCTACGAGTGGACGAAAATCATCATCCGTCACGGTGGCGAGATGTGAACTACCTGTGAATTAGCGAGGTGAGTGACACGCACGGAGTGACACGGCCCCGGCCGCCGCCGCTCACCCAAAAGAGACCGACGGCGGTGTGACCACGACGAGGTGAAATTAACGAGGTGAAATTAACGAAGTGGAATTAACGAGTCTGAATTAACGAGGTGGAATTAACGAGTCTGAATCAACGAGGTGAAATTAACGAGGTAAAATTAACGAGTCTGAATCAACGAGGTGAAATTAACGAGGTGAAATTAACGAGTCTGAATCAACGAGGCGAAATTAACGAGGTTAAATTAACGAGGCGAAATTAACGAGCCTGAATTAACCAGGTGAAATTAACGATGCGAAATCAACGAGGTGAAATTAACGAGTCTGAATTAACGAGGCGAAATTAATGAGTCTGAATTAACGAGGTAAAATTAACGAGTCTGAATTAACGAGGCGAAATTAACGAGGCGAAATAAACGAGGTGAAATTAACGAATCTGGATTAACGAGGTGAAATTAACGAGGTGAAATTAACGAGTCTGAATCGTCGAGGTGAAATTAACGAGGTGAAATTAACGAGGTGAAATTAATGAGTCTAAATTAACGAGGTGAAATTAACGAATCTGAATTAACGAGGTAAAATTAACGAGGTGAAATTAACGAATCTGAATCAACGAGGTGAAATTAACGAGGTGAAATTAACGAGGTGAAATTAATGAGGTGAAATTAACGAGGTGAAATTAACGAGGTGAAATTAACGAGTCTGAATTAACGAGGTGAAATTCACGAGGTGAAATTAACGAGTCTGAATTAACGAGGTGAAATTAACAAGGTGAAATCAACGAATCTGAATCAACGAGGTGAAATTAACGAGGTGAAATTAACGAGGTGAAATTAACGAGTCTGAATTAACGAGGTGAAATTAACGAGGTGAAATTAACGAGGTGAAATTAACGAGTCTGAATTAACGAGGTGAAATTAACGAGGTGAAATTAACGAATCTGAATTAACGAGGTGAAATTAACAAGGTGAAATCAACGAGGTGAAATTAACGAGGTGAAATTAACGAGTCTGAATTAACGAGGTGACATTAACGAGTCTGAATTAACGAGGTGAAATTAACGAGGTGAAATTAACGATGTGAAATTTACGAGTCTGAATTAACGAGGTGAAATTAACGAGTCTGAATTAACGAGGTGAAATTAACGAAGTGAAATTAACGAGGTGAAATTTACGAGTCTGAATTAACGAGGTGAAATTTACGAGTCTGAATTAACGAGGTGAAATTAACGAAGCGAAATGAACGAGTCTGAATGAAGACGCAGACTCGTATAACCATGCGCAGTCGCCTCCCCTGCGCAGGTAAATACGCGCAGACTCGGTGAGTGCGACTGATTGGGTGCACCCGCAGGGTGGGTGGAGGGGGCGGGATTTCGACGAGACCCGGACCCTGTGTGTGTAGTGTGTGTGTGTGGTGTGTGTGTGTGGTGTGTGTGGTGTGTGTGTGTGGTGTGTGTGGTGTGTGTTTAGTGTGTGTGGTGTGTATGGTGTGTGTGTGTGGTATGTGTGTGTGGTGTGTGTGTGTGGTATGTGTGTGTGGTGTGTGTGTAGTGTGTGTATGGTGTGTGTATGGTGTGTGTGTGGTGTGTGTGTGGTGTGTGTGGAATTTGTGTGGTGTGGTGTGTGTGTGGTGTGTGTGCGGTGTGTGTGTGGTGTGTATGGTGTGTTTGTGTGGTGTGTATGGTGTGTGTGGTGTGTGTAGTGTGTGTATGGTGTGTGTGTGGTGTGCGTGGTGTGTGTGTAGTGTGTGTGTGGTGTGTGTGGTATTTGTGTGGTGTGGTGTGTGTGTGGTGTGTGTGCGGTGTGTGTGGTGTGTATGGTGTGTTTGTGTGGTGTGTGGTGTGTGTGTGTGGTGTGTGTGGTGTGTGGTGTGTGTGGTGTGTGTGTGGTGTGTCTGTGTGGTGTGTGGGGTGTGTATGTGGTGTGTGTGTGGTGTGTGTGTGTGTGGTGTGTGTGTGTGTGTGGTGTGTGTGGTATTTGTGTGGTGTGGTGTGTGTGTGGTGTGTGTGTGGTGTGTGTGCGGTGTGTGTGGTGTGTATGGTGTGTTTGTGTGGTGTGTGGTGTGTGTGTGTGGTGTGTGTGGTGTGTGGTGTGTGTGGTGTGTGTATGTGGTGTGTGTGTGGTGTGTGTGTGTGGTGTGTGTATGTGGTGTGTGTGTGTGGTGTGTGTGTGGTGTGTGTGTGTGGTGTGTGTGTATGTGGTGTGTGTGTGTGGTGTGTGTGGTGTGTGTGGTGTGTGGGGTGTGTATGTGGTGTGTGTGTGGTGTGTGTGTGTGGTGTGGGGTGTGTATGTGGTGTGTGTGGTGTGTGTATGTGTGTTGTGTGTGTGTGTGTGTGGTGTGTGTATGGTGTGTGTGTGGTGTGTGTGTGGTGTGTGTGTGGTGTGTATGGTGTGTGTATGGTGTGTATATGGCGTTTGTGTGGTTTGTGTGTGTATGGTGTGTGTGTGGCGTGTGTGGGGTGTATGGTGTGTGTGTGGTGTGTATGGTGTGTGTATGTGGTGTGTGTGTGTGTGGTGTGTGTGTGTGGTGTGTGTGTTTGTGGTGTGTGTGGTGTGTGGTGTGTGGGGTGTGTATGTGGTGTGTGTGTGTGTGTGGGGTGTGTATGTGGTGTGTGTGTGGTGTGTGTGTGTGTGGTGTGTGTGTGTGGCGTGTGTGTGGTTTGTGTGTGGTGTGTGTGTATGGTGTGTGTGGCATGTGTATGGTGTGTGTGGTGTGTGTGTGGGGTGTATGGTGTATGTGTGGTGTGTATGGTGTGTGTGTGGTGTGTATGATGTGTGTGTGTTGTGTGTGTAGTGTGTAGTGTGTGTGGTGTGTGTGTAGTGTGTGTGGTGTGTATGGTGTGTGTGTGGTGTGTATGGTGTGTGTGTTGTGTGTGTAGTGTGTGTGGTGTGTGTGTAGTATGTGTGGTATGTATGGTGTGTGTGTGGTGTGTATGGTGTGTGTGTGGTGTGTGTGGTGTGTGTGTGTGGCATGTGTGTGTGGTGTGTATGGTGTGTGTGTGGTGTGTGTGGTGTGTGTGTGTGGCATGTGTGTGTGGTGTGTGTGTATGGTGTGTGTATGGTGTGTGTGTGGTGTGTGTGGTGTGTGTGTGTGGTGTGTGTGGTGTGTGTGGTGTGTGTGTGTGTGTGGTGTGTGTGGTGTGTGTGTGGTGTGTGTGTGGTGTGTATGGTGTGTGTGTGTGTGGTGTGTGGTGTGTGGGGTGTGTGGTGTGTGTATGTGGTGTGTGGTGTGTGTGGTGTGTGTGTGTGTGGTGTGTGTGTGTGTGGTGTGTGTGGTGTGTGTGTATGTGGTGTGTGGTGTGTGTGGTGTGTGTGGTGTGTGTGGTGTGGTTTGTGTGTGGTGTGTGTATGGTGTGTGTGTGGTGTGTGTGTGGTGTGTATGGTGTGTATGGTGTGTGTGTGGTGTGTGCGTGTGGTGTGTGTGTGTATGGTGTGTGTGGTGTGTATGGTGTGTATGGCGCGTGTGTGTGGTGTGTGTGTGGTGTGTATGGTGTGTGTATGGTGTGTGTGTGGTGTGTGTGGTGTGTGTGTGTATGGGGTGTGTGTGGTGTGGTGTGTGTATGGTGTGTGTGGTGTGTGTGTGGGGTGTATGGTGTGTGTGGTGTGTGTGTGGTGTGTGTGTGTGGTGTGTATAGTGTGTGTGGTGTGTATGGTGTGTGTGGTGTGTATGGTGTGTGTGTGTAGTGTGTGGTGTATGGTGTGTGTGTGGTGTGTGTGTGTGGAGTATGTGGTGTGTATGGTGTGTGTGTGTGTTGTGTATGTGGTGTGGTGTGTGTATGGTGTGTGTGCTGTGTGGTGTGTGTGTGGTGTAGTGTGTGTGGTGTGCGTGTGGTGTGTGTGGTGTGTGTGTGTGGGGTGTATGGTGTGTGTGTGGGGTGTATGGCGTGTGTGTGGTGTGTATGGTGTGTGTGATGTGTATGGTGTGTGTGTGGGGTGTATGGTGTGTGTGTGGTGTGTGTGCTGTGTGTGCTGTGTGGTGTGTGTGTGCCGGCTTGAATAAGTACATCGACAATGGCAGCACCCGCCTGCCAAGCTCTCAGCGCCACCCCGTGGAGGTTCAAATCAAATGACGGCAGCAGAGACCTCGGGGTTGGGGAGGGGCCTTCACTTATTTCGTGTCGAGCACTCAACAGACAAGGCCCCTCTCATCTCCTGTGGTTTACCAGCACCACAGTCGCAGGTCCACGTGGAACTTCAGCAACAACAACAATGCACCCCGATAGCAAGTGACCTCGAGCCCAGAAAACTCACCTGCTCAGTGAGTTTGATTACGGGGCAACGAGTGCTGGAGTCAAACTAAGAGAGGCGTTCGCTGATTTTGAGGGCGTGTGTGGATTCAGCAACAGCCCCAGCAGCAGCAGCTTCGGAGATGCCACCGACACCAAACTCGCTCGCCATCGGTGCGGTCACGGGCACGATGCGTTCCAGAATCGGCCACAAGGCAAAATTCGGGTAACGGTGGAGATTTTAAGTTGTTTATGTTCTGGTACCAGAACAAGCAGGGTTTCACGAAGCCTGGCAGAGTGCAAATTCTCAACTGTTTAAATTCTAAACTTTAATTTTTTTACCAGGAAAGGCCCACTGAGCTATACATCGTTTAAATTCTATTTTTTTTCCCAGTGTGGAGGAGTAAAATGGGGACGTGACGTCCGGTGTGCCGTTCAGTGCGATGACGTCACGTCTCCTAGGGTACTTAAGGGAGACCCCGTGACGAGAGCGGGGTCACTGTGGGAACGGGTAGAGTAAGAAGGGTGAAGAGGGAACCAGTGGGTAGAGACGGATCGAGTGGTGAGTCTGGGGAGAAGCCGGTGGTAGCCGTAGAGGTGCTTCTCTCTCCGCTCGGTGGAGTCGGCAGAGTCCACGATCCGACACGAGAGAGAGAGACCGGAGCCAGCCGGGCAGGGACCAGGACTCAGTGTAGGACCGCTAGCCCCTGGGAGTTGTGTACCCTTGTGTGTTATTGTTAACCTTTAATAAACCCTTGGCGAAAGCCCATAACATACCTCCGTCTCCGAGTGCGTCCGTGGGAGCTTCTCTGCACCAGGAAAGGCCCACTGAGCTATACATCGTTCTCTTTGTTTAAGAAGCGACCTGGCCACAAATGACAGCCCCACGAAGTGGCTGATCATCACGTGGAAACGTAATGCAGCCAAATATTCTAAACGTGCGATGTTGATTCTAAATGTGGAGGGTAAAACCGGAGGACTCGGAGAGTAGTTCACGCGACCACGGGGAGAGAGAGAGACGCAAACCCCCAAATATACAGCAGGCGTCGGGGTCGGGATTGAATCTACGACCTCCTGCGTACCAGGCGAGGAGTTAGCATCTCGTCACCGTGGCGCACAAATGGACTCCCAGTTGTGTCCTGAAGTCGCGCGCGTAGACGAGAGGAGCCGCGCGTACGGGCGCCGTGCCATCGCGGCCTGACACGGCTCGGACTCGTCAGTGGAAAAAATATAATGATGAAAATAGTGTCCACTTGTAACGCACCGTAGCATCGGAGTGTTCGCTCGCTCTCGGAGAGAGAGAGGACGACTCAGAGAGAGAGGACGACTCAGAGAGAGAGGACGACTCAGAGAGAGAGAGGACGACTCAGAGAAAGAGAGAGGATGACGCAGAGAGAGCGACTCGGAGAGAGAGAAAGAGAGGGCAACTCAGGGAGAGAGGACGACTCAGAGAGAGAGGACGACTCAGAGAAAGAGAGGACGACTCAGAGAGAGAAAGAGGACGACTCAGAGAGAGGACGACTCAGAGAGAGCGACTCGGAGAGAGAGAAAGAGAGGACGACTCAGAGAGAGAGGACAACTCAGAGGCACCAGGAGGAGGAACCACAGACGAGCTGGAAAGCAGCAGTAGCAGCAGCAGCGGTATCAGCCACGCGGCGTGGCGCCGTCGCTCCGAACAATTGCTGCCTGCACCGAACGAGACATTGAGAGAGAGAGCAGGTGGGGGGGGGGGGGACTCACGGGGGTGGTGCCGCCCGACACGGTGCTCATGCTGATGGAGGAGCTGAGCAGCAGCAGCTTGTGCGAGGAGGACGAGGAGGAGGAGCAGGGCGAGGGAGAGTCCAGCGCCGCGTCGCGCCGGCTGACGAGGGCGCGCCACGCACGCTGGATCCTGCCGCGCAGCAGACGACACAGGGAGCGACTCGCATCGTCACCATCGTCACAATCGTCGTTATGATGATCGCCATCATCACCGTCATCGTCACCATCATCACCGTCATGGTCACCATCATCACCATCGTCGTTATCATGATCGCCATCATCACCGTCATCGTCACCATCATCACCGTCATGGTCACCATCATCACCATCGTCGTTATCATGATCGCCATCATCACCATCATCATCAACATTTTCGTCATCATGATCATCATCACCGTCATCGTCACCATCATCACCATCGTCGTTATCATGATCGCCATCATCACCATCATCATCAACATTTTCGTCATCATGATCATCATCACCGTCATAGTCACCATCATCACCATCGTCGTTATTATGATTACCATAGTCACCTTCATCACGATCATCATCATTGTCGTCACCATCATCACCATCATCATTATCTTTCGATTTAAAGCTTTCGTGACTGCAGGGATTCATCTTCTTGGTTCTTTCGGTAAAGTCACGTAGAATGGAAATAATAAAGTAATAAAAATAATGCATAATAAAATAACGTCGTGAGAATAATTGTATTATGTTTTATTATTATTATTTTATTATTTCCATTCTTCGTTACTTTACCGAAAGAACCAAGAAGATGATCATTATCATCACCGTCGTCACCATCATGATCACCATCGTCACCATCGTCACCATCATCACCATCGTCACAATCGTCGGCATCGCTTAATAATCCCACGGCGGCTCCTGAACAACTTACCGCTATTTTATTTTGTTGCGCATGGTGACAGCAGGAGCAGAGCAATGCTATCATCATCATCATTATTAAATTTTGATTTAAAGCTTTCGTGACTGCAGGGATTCATATTCTTGGTTCTTTCGGTAAAGTCACGTAGAAGGGAAATAATAAAATAATAGAAATAATAAACAATAAAAAATTCTCACGACGTTTCGACTGCAACACAAGCAATCATCATGTGTGAAATCCACAGCAAGAATTTTTTACATTTTTTTTTACATTTTTCTTGCTGTAGATTTCACACCTGATGATGATTGCTTGTGTTGCAGTCGAAACGTCGTGAGAATTGTTATTGTTTTATAGTTTTATTATTTTATTATTTCCCTTCTGCGTGACTTTACCGAAAGAACCAACAATATCATCATCATTATAATTATTCACGAGTTCGATGCCAATGTTCAGGTCGGCTGCTGCTACTGTTCGCTGGCCACGACGGAGAGGGCTTCTGGGCTACTGCAGCCATCGCTGTTATTGGACACCCCGAGAACACGCGCACACTCGCACGCGCTCTCTTACTTACATCGCCCACCTCGCGTCTCATTGTAAAGTGCTGATTTGCACTCGAATTTGAGAAATGCACGTCAAGAAACAAACAACGACACGCCACACAAATCAACGCATGCTCGCGTCAATTAGCACGATGTAACGCAATTTTTGTTCCTGGGTAGTAAGTGTTATTTCGTAATTGCTTATACTTAAAAAGTATAGAAAATGGCTATTATTCCCCGAAAACTTTGCTTTTGTGACCAGGACAGTGATATTTTGAAATGTACCTATTTTCAATGAGAAAACGGGCGAATTTGTGTATTTTTTGTTCACGAAAAAAACAAAATAGGAATCAAAATTAAGATGCATTTATACTAACAAAAATGACTACCAGTGACAGACAGAGCTGGCCAGCGCCTAGTTTCTGCCGGGTCTGGGTGGGCGACCCGGAAAGTATTTCCACAAGCGGCTCACCACATCCAGTATACATTTCACCTACGGCTGTCGGTGCCAGTGGCGTGCATACTCCGCTAACGACTCAACTAAATATTCAATCAGTTTCAAACACAATGCAAAACACAATACCACCTTCTCCAACCATTATATAAACGCAGTGGTAACTCCTGCAATCTCTCATTTACTTGATACAGCTGTCGTGGCTGTGACGTTACCACCTGAAGACGGAGGCTTGTGTTGCCTCCGAAACGTCGTGATTTTTATTTTTATTTTATTTTACTTTTTATGTTTTTACCTACATGACTTTACCGAAAAAACCTAAGAATAACAACACCGACACTTATTTAAAACGCGGTTTAAATAAAATGTTTTTTCTTATTAAATTGCTTTCATTTAGGTTGCACTTTTCATTTTATTGAATTATAGCAGTAATGTTACTTTGCAAAGAGGTACTACTACTACTACGGAGCTGTGGTGGCTGCATTTTGCGAAAACGGAGCGCCCCTCTACAGCGTTAAATGTTCGAGACCGTGGGCGTAACGACGATACGATTGGGCAAGAGAGATGTTTATATATAATAGCGTCGAGGTGCGACCGTGCAAAGAGACAAATAAAATATGTGGGGCCCCACCTGACCAATTGCCGCACCACCTGAGCTGATCAAGTGGTCACGGCTCCCCCCGAGTGAGATTAGTAAGCCCTGGCACTGATGGTAGTGGAGCAAATATGAAGGAAGGTGCTTCATCAAATTGGGTGCGGTTAAATGAACGAGAGAAAATGAGATTATGGGATGGGATTAGACGTGTGGAGGGGCGGCGGGGGGGGAAATCCTAAACAGTTTAAAACTAGTAGTAGTAATAGGTTTTTACCCTTTCAAATGGTACAAAAACTGACACCTTTATACAAGGGATCATGTTTGCAATAACTACAACACAAGCAGTCAAAATGCAAACAAAAAGAAACAACTCTGATAATGATAATGTGTGCACTGTCTTTGAAGTTGATTGGTCCACGCCCGAGACAGCTTTTCTTAGAGCCTAGTCTCCATTGATGTTGGACCAGATGACGCCAAAAGGCGTACAACTCAAAGACAGCGCACTATCAGAGTATTGAGAGCTCGGGGTAAGCATTTACACTATGAGACCTCCTTTACCAGTAGCAAAATATAGTAATAGGTTTTTACCCTTTTATCTGGTACAAAAACTGACACCTTTATACAAGGGATCATGTTTGAAACTAAACTATTTTTCATTTTACCAGGTAAGGCGAACTGAGCTACATAACTTTTTGTCAGAAGCGACCTGGCGATCACAAATGATAGCCCTACGAAGTGGCTTATCACGTGGAAGGGTGTAGTCGCAGCCGAATACTCTAAACGCGTGTTTCTAACTGTGGAGGAGAAAACCCGGAGGTCCCGGAAGAAAGAGACATTCAAACTCCAAATATACAGCAGGCGCCAGGGTCGTGATCGAACCCACCAACCTCCTGTATACCAGGCGAGGTAGTTAACATCTCCTAGAAACCGTGATGATGAGAGAGACACGCAAACCGAAATATACAGTAGCAGGCGCCAGGATCGGGATCGAACCCACGACCTCCTGTATACCAGGCGACGTAGTTAACATCTCGTAACCATTATCGAGCTATCCAAATCGAGGGACACGTGCTGCGGCAGGCATAGACGCAGGAAGAAGGAAAGATCGCAGCGAGTTTGGTAGAATGAGCTCATTGACAACGCCGGAGACATCAGGGTGTTGACGTGAAAGGGCACGGCGGCTGCGGTAGTAGCAATACAAGAGTGACTAGGGGTGACTGAACGATGGCGCGACACAGTGCCGAATTATTCTCGTAGCAAAAGTAACTACATATGTAGTAGCTACTGCATAAAAGTAGCTGCATATGTAGTAGCTACTGCATGTGTAGTAGCTACTGCATGTGTAGTAGCTACTGCATGTGTAGTAGCTACTGCATGTGTAGTAGCTACTGCATGTGTAGTAGCTACTGCATGTGTAGTAGCTCCTGCATGTGTAGTAGCTACTGCATGTGTAGTAGCTACTACATATGTAGTAGTTACGGGCCCCGCACTTTCAAGGCCCCCGCGCTAAATACTTTCAAGCTATCAATTCCGGTTCACTGATTCTGCACTTGCTCTATTACTATAGTACTATACCGCCTTCGACTTTTATGAACGACTTGGTGTTTAAGGCTAGCGATTTGTCGTATTATCTGGCTGTATAGCAAATGAAAAGATACAATGACTTTATATTTCGATTTAAAGCTTTCGTGACTGCAGGGATTCATCTTCTTGGTTCTTTCGGTAAAGTCACGTAGAAGGGAAATAATGAAATAATTAAAATAAAACAATAAAATACAATTCTCACGACGTTTCGGCCACAACGCAAGCAGCCGTCCTCAGGTGAAGAACAGGTCTGTCGGAAAGACGGCGTCTGAATGAACATCACCAAGCTTGGCAGCGTATATTTAAGCTGGGTTAGAGGAGGAAGGGCGCCTTGACAAAGAAATTTGCATATCAACATACGTCTTTAGCATATTTATGGAAAATGCAGATATGGGATTAGTCACTACTTGTGGAATGCGTAGGAGGTGGGGGGGGGGTCTCAAAGTCATATTATGCCCGTGCATTATGTAGGATTAGCAGCAACAAAGGGAGGAAGTAGGGTTAGCATTAATAAATGGAAGGAATTTTAATAGTAAGGAGCTGCAGCAGCCAAACCACCACGTAAAAAACTCAAATATAAACTACATCAATATAATCAATATACTAAATATACTCTCCAATAAGCTGAGCTACTAACAGTAAGTCATACATTACAATTCTATGTCGCAAAAAATATAATATACCTCCAGCTAAACTTTTTCTTACATCACACGGATCTACCCCGTACTATATACTGCCATAGACAAACCCAACATAAAATTATATACTTTAGTATACAAGTAAAAAAAAATGTGTTTTAATATTTCCGTGTTTATTTATTTATTTAGGGGCCGTCTATAACATGATGCTACAGGCCCCGCGCTCGCTTCATCCGGCATTGGCGCGACAGGGACCGTGATTAATCGGTGAGCACAGAAAGCAGCGATCGACACAGCTGCTCTATCGGGCAGAGCCGGATAAGAAAAATAACTAAACAGGAGCGAGACTTGTCAGATTTGACATTCGCTCGGGGTTGTGTTTGTACTGCTAAGCAAAAAATCCGAGTTACGCTCGATTAATAGATACGTCAACAAATGAAGATTGGCTGCTTGGCTTTACGGTTCACTGGGAGAGAAAAAAAAAGGAATGACCCCTTCCATGCATTTGTTTGACAAACGTATTTCGAAAGAGGTTCTTGTCATATCAAACGAGGTTCATCTGCGGGGAATACAGAGACGTGCAATGGGTCTATAGCCCGCGGGATAGAGAGAGAGAGAGAGCTCGCACGGGACAATCTTATCAATGTCTGTTTATAGAGAATTAACAATTGAGAATAGGCGCCGTCAAGACGTGTGGCATTTTGCACAAAAGCGGAGAGAAATTATAGAGATGCGATCGCTTTCATGACGACGACACGCGCAACAAGAAGAGGGGGGTGGTGGTGGAGGGTTCACGGTGGTGGAAATGAAAGAGACGTCGTTCGAATTTCGTTGTTTCGCCTCCTCGTATTTTGCCAAAATGTATTCCGAGCTGAGATTAAAGAGTCAGCGAGGAGGAATCCGCGTCGATCAGCGCAGCCTCCGAGCCAAGGGAAAGCGGCTACGCAGAAGCGGACTTGACAATAAACACAACTCCTTATCTCACCTTCAAGGAATTTACGGAGCGTCTTGACCAAGGAGCTTTACGCAGATCGAACGAAGGCACAACAACGCGGGCGGACATGTGATCGACGGCGATGATGTGAATGGAATGGGGGGGGGGGGGTGGAACATCTGTGACGATGCGTGAATTTGGCGAAAGCGACATTGATGACGGTGAACGATGAGGGAGGAGGATTTCGCTGTGTAACAAAAAACAAATATGAGAATAGGTTGTTCCACTTTTACCTGGCAACAAAACAGCTGTGTTAAGTTGCTGAAACACCAAACTGAAACCTTTTACAAGGAATCATGTCTGCATTGACCACAATGCTTGTGGTCAGAATGCAAACAAAAAGCATACTTTGATAGTGTATGCATTGTCTTTTGGCGTCCTCTGGTCTAACACCGTTTGAGACGAGGCTCAAAAGAAAGCTGTCTCTGGTGTGGACCAATCAATTTCAAAGACAATGCATATATTATCAGAGTGTGTTTTTTGTTTGCATTCTGATCACAAGTATTGTGGTTAATGCAGACGTGATTCTTTGTAAAAAGGTTTTATTCTGGTGTTTTAACATCTTAACACCTCTTTTGTTGCCAGAAAAAAGGGGAAAAACCTATTCTCATATTTTGGTACTGGCAAAGAAGGTCCCATGATGTAAAATATTGTATTTGGTTCCTCGGTAGTAAGTGTTATTTCCTAATTTCTCATGCCTAAAAAGTACAGAAAATGGCTATTATTCCCCACATATTTTGCTTTTATGACCAGGGCAGTGATATTTAGAAATTTACCTATTTTCAATGAGAAAACGTGTGCATTTGTGTCATTCCTTCACATAAAGTCCTGGTCACAAAAGCAAAGTTTGTGGCATAAGCAATTAAAAAATAACACTTCCTACCAGGGACGTAAAATCGTGTTACTTCGTGTTATTGGCGTAATTGTCTGCCCTGGGTAGAGAAAGGTGGCCTGCCAGTTGTGGCATCACTTGAAGGGATGTTCCAGTCACCTCCTACCCACGCTGGAGGGAGTCGCGCAAAAAAACCCATTCCGATCTGCTACGTAGAAATATCCATTGCACGGCAGTCGGTCCAACGATTTTTAAAAAAAAATATATATATATAATCCTTAGAGCTGGAATGTAACAAATTTAAGCAGAACAAAAACTATTAATGATACGATGCTGACCAGGCTGAGACAACCAACTCACCACACTGGGTAAGCCAGGGAACTCTCCTGAAAAGGACACGCTCCACTGCCATATCTTGAATTCACACTCGGTTAAACAAAATACACTTGAAACCTCAACCCGATTTAAGTGGCTAAACCCAAGATTGAAACCCAATATCCCAGTGATTGCTGGTTTAGCCACGTGGTTCCCCCACATCCTCAAAGTGAACTTACATCTATGAAACAATGATGATGATGGTTATAGTGATGATGATAAGCACTAAATTGTTACCTTGGTGTCGTTATAATGACAAGCCCTTGTGTCGGCTCATGGCCCATCGCATTCAAACACTTAAATGGCAATTGCATAAATATCAGTCAGGGCTGCTTGAGGATTCCACCCTCACACACACACATACACACACATACACACGTACACATACACACGCACACACACGCACACGTACACACGCACACATACACACGCACACACGCACACATACACACGCACACACGCACACGTACACACGCACACATACACACACGCACACGTACACACGCACATATACACACGCACACACGCACACATGCACACACGCACACATGCACACATACACACATACACACATACACGCGCACACACGCACACAAACATTGTGTTCAAATGAGTTTGTGCACCGATGCCTGGCGGTGGTAGGGGGAGAGAAAGTCAACAATAAATAATCATGCCGCTGTATTTATTCAAAGGCCACTCTGTTAATTTGATTTGCGGCGGAAAGCGAACAATTTAACCTTCTTTTAATTAACAGTTTTCCGATAGATTTCCCTCCCGTGGCTCTGAGGCAATTAACAGAATTTTTTTTTGTGTGTGTGTGTGTCGCGAACGTCATCGATTGTTCATTTCACGGTGGCCGCACGCGCGCGCTCACAAAGACAAAGGACGCCCGGACAGCGCCCCGTGCTGATTGTTCGGGGCAAGTGAGAGCCGGCAGGCCGCCTTTGTCTCCCCCGGGGCGGATTATGATGATTATTGTTGTTATTATGCCCAATAAATCATCGAAGGCTGAGTCGACCCAGGCACTGGTTGAGATATTCGCCGGCTGCTGAATTGGTGTTGGCCCCTGAGATGGGATCAAACTCGGGACGCCGGGTTCGTAGCGCAGCGCGCTCACCGCTACACCACCGCTCACTCCACACACACACACACGTACATACACACACACGTGTACATACATACACGTACACACACACACACGTGTACACACACGTACACACAAATGCACACACACATGCATGCACACACACGTACACACACACGTGCACACACACACGTGTACACACACGTACACACACGTGAACACACACACACACGTACACACGTACATATAAATGTACACACATGCATGTACACACACACACGTGCACACACACACGTACACACACACACGTACACACATACACGTACACACACACGTACACGCACGCAGCACACCACAGCCACGCGTACACACACACACGTGCACACACGTACACACACACACACACGTACACACACACACACGTACTCACACGTACACAAACACACGTGTACACACACACACGTACACACGCACGCAGCACACCACAGCCCCGCGTGAGCTCACACACACACGTACACACACACGTACACACACGTACACACACACACACACGTACACACACACACACGTACACACACACACACTCGTACACACACGTACACACACACGTACACACACGTACGCAGCACGCCACAGCCACGCGTACACACACACACACGTACACACACACACACGTACACACTCGTACACAAACACACGTGTACACACACACACACGTACACACGCACGCAGCACGCCACAGCCCCGCGTGAGCTCACACACGTGCACACACACACACGAACACACACACACACACACACTCGTACACACACACGTACACACACGTACACACACACACGTACACACACACACACACACGTACACACACACACACTCGTACACACACACGTACACACACGTACACACGCACACGCAGCACGCCCCGCGTGAGCTCACACACACACGTACACACACACGTACACACACGTACACACACACGTACACACACACGTACACACACGCAGCACGCCCCGCGTGAGCTCACACGAGGGCGCTGACGGAGTACGGCTCCTGCTTGTCGTGCAGGAAGGGGCGGTTGTCCTCGAAGCCTCCGAACGACCTCTGCTGGCTGCAGACGACAAAAACATCCCCAGCACGGCCTTCGTCAGACATCATCATCACCATCACGGCCTTCGTCAGTTAACATCATCATCAGCATCTACACCAGGGCCTTCATCAGTCAACATCATCACCATCACCACCACGGCCTTCGTCAGTTAACATCATCATCAGCATCTACACCAGGGCCTTCATCAGTCAACATCAACATCCTCTTCCACACCACGGCCTTCGTCAGTTAACAACATCATCATCATCTACACTAGGGACTTCGTCAGACAGCATCATCACCATCTCCAGCACGGCCTTCATCAGACAAAATCATCATCACCACCATCCCCATCACGGCCTTCATTTGTCAACATCATCATCATCACCACCACGGCCTTAATCAGACAACATCATCATCTCCACCACGGCCTTCATCATCATCACCACCACCATCCCCACCACGGCCTTCGTCTGTAAACATCATCATCATCATCATCATCCACACCACGGCCTTAATCTGGCATATATCATCATCACCATCACCATTACGGCCTTCGTCATTCAACATCATCATCATCATCCCCATCACGGCCTTCGTTAGACAACATCATCACCACCATCTACACCAGGGACTTCACCTGTTAACAACATCATCACCCTCCATACCACGGCCTTCGTCAACGTTACCATCATCACCATCCCCACCACGGCCGTCGTCAGACAACAACACCATCACCATCCCCATCACGGCCTTCATCATCATCATCACCATCCACACCACGGCCTTCATCATCATCATCACCATCCACATCACGGCCTTCATCATCATCATCACCATCCCCATCACGGCCTTCATCATCATCATCACCATCCACACCACGGCCTTCATCATCATCATCATCCACATCACGGCCTTCGTCAGTCATCATCATCATCCACACCAAAGTCACCACCATTATTACCATCGACATCACAGCCTTCACACATTGCGACTTCATCGTAGTTCCACCCCCCCCCCCACCCAGTTGTAACCGCGCGTGTGCACGACGCGATGGAAACACAAAAAGATGCATCATCCCCATGAGTACAGAACCCACTGCTGGATGACGATCCTCTCCCCAAAGCCGTCGCCACCATCTCTCACGATCCTGCCATGTCTCAGCAATCCGCCTGGCCATGCGCACGCCAGCGGATTCCGACGCTCCATCTCTCTTCCCGCTGTGCATTGCTCACTCTGCGACGCGTCCCCTGACTTTGATGTACGCGTCGAAGATCCCATCACGATACGGTGGAGGAGATTCTTCATGACAAGATCCGTAATGGATTTGGTCGGTGTAGCCACGAACCCCGCCGAGCCGAGTTCGATTCCCGCTCACAGCCAACGTCAGCGACGATTGTCTGAGCCGGTCATGGGGCCTCTCCCCCCCTAGGTCGACTCAGACTCAAATGAGTACCTGGCGCGGCGTGTAAACATCGCCGCCTCGTCGTGTTGGCCACCCTCCCCATCGTGTGCCGTGCCGGCCTTCGGAGGTGCTCCTCGCTAACAGAACTTGCCCCAACAGTCTGTGCAGTCTATACGGGGGATCTTTGTATATTTTTGTTAATTAATTCCATTGCTGCGGTGCATGGGTCATTCTGACATCGCTGGTGTAACCCCCTCACCCAACACCAACACCACCAACACCAACACCACCAATACCACCACCAACATCACCACCAACACCACTACCACCAACACCACCACCACCAACACCACCACTACCACCACCACCATCACTACCAACACCACTACCACCAAGACCACAACCACCACCACCAACACCACCACCCCCACCAACACCACCACCACCAACACCACCACCACCAACACCACCACCACCAACACCACCGCCACCAACACCACCACCACCACCACCAACACCACCAACATCACCACGACCCCCACCAACACCACCACCACCAACACCACCACCAACACCAACACCACCACCAACATCACCACCAACACCAACACCACTACTACCAACACCACCACCAACACCACTACCACCAACACCACCACAACCACCACCAACACCAACATCACCACCAACACCACCACCAACACCACCACCAACACCAACACCACCACCAACATCACCACCAACACCACCACCACCAACACCAACATCACCACCACCCCCACCAACACCACCACCCCCACCAACACCACCACCATCAACACCAACACCACCACCACCACCAACACCACCACCAACACCACCATCAACACCACCACCACCACATTTGCCCTAAAACAGCCGTTTCGGCAACAGCCAGATCTGAGGTCGTCGCTATTGACGGCGACGCTGACGAATCATCTCCACCACGCCACCACGACCGGCGGCGTGACCACTCACACGGTCGGTCGATTGGGCATTGGGGCCGTCCATAAATGACGTCACACGATTCTGAACGATTTTTGACCCCCTTCCCCTCGTCACACGGCGTCACAAAAAGTCAGACCCCCCCCCCCTCAAATATGACGTTACAAAGCTCTGCCCCCCCACCCCCAAAACCATATTTCCATTTTAAAAATAAAACATGTTTCCAATCGCTTTAAACTATTGTCATTGTAGTGCGTATTTAATGTGGCGCTGCACTCTGATGTAGTAGGAGTGTTGTTATAACAATTAGTGTTGTTATAACAATTATATATTTATTTAAAGTTGCGCATTTTGATGTGAAATCACATTTCTCAACCCCCACCCCCCTCGTCACACATCGTCATAAATGTCTGACCCCCCCCCCCCCCAGGTGCGTGACGTCATTTATGGACGGCCCCATAACCACCCGGCTATCGGTTGTTGTTCTTTTCCTCGCAACTTTCTGTTTGTAGGCGGCGTTGTCTCGCCACTTTGGGAGGGTTTATCCAGAGATCAATCGATTTTAAAATTTTTGGTCCGCGTTTTGGGCAACTGAGAAAACGGGAGACGTCTTTCTGGCTTCGCTTGCCACCAAGGGCAGCAGCGGTTTGGGTCGATTCGATTTCGGTATTCGGCGAACACGGAGCAGCGACCTGAAAGGAGTTGAGCCACTTCTGTGCGAGTTGCCCGGGTCAGGGATTTTTCGTCGTCCGCTTTGGGTGTTGGCCAACCCCCAGCACGACATTGGGCTATCGGTTCGGAGCCACGAACGCATCTCGCGCGAACCCCATCCAGGTCGTCATCCTCGCAGCAGCAGCAGCAGTAGCAGCAGCAGCGGCAGCCGCTGCAGAAGCAGCAGCGGCGGCAGCAGGAGTAGCAGCGGCTGCAGGAGCAGCAGCAGCGGCGGCTGCAGCAGCAGCGGCAGCAGCAGCGGCTGCAGGAGCAGCAGCAGCGGCAGCGGCAGCAGCGGCGGCTGCAGCAGCAGCGGCAGCAGCGGCGGCTGCAGCAGCAGCGGCAGCAGCAGCAGCGGCTGCAGCAGCGGCAGCAGCAGCAGCGGAGGAGGCTTCTGGCTGTTGGGCCATCGAACAAAGTCGGCGGTCACCGCAATCACGCGGCGCTGTCGGATGCGCTGCTTCTGCTGCCCGTCTGGAACGCTCTTCCCTTCCGATGCTGGGAAGCCACGGGGTAGCTGTGCACTTTCAAATAATCCAGATTTGGAAACTCGTTTCTTCAGAGCTGCGTTTTGTGTTTAGTTTGTTGGTGCTGCTGTTCTTCTTCCCCCGCACCTCCGAGTAGCGCGGTTGGCTACGCACGGTGCGAAAGAAGTTTCAACATACGCGCGTACCTACATACTCGTACGTACATACAAATGCTGCACGGTCACCTTTGCCGAGAGTGTAGTTCCGTGCCATTGTCAGCAGAGGGCAGCGATGTACGCGCTGCCATCTCCCGTCCAGGCACGGACCACTTGAAGACGATTCCTCGTGTTGCGAAAGAAACGTCGTGATGTTATTATTTCGATAATTTTTTTCCTATCTATGTGGCTTTAACCGAAAGAGCCAACGAACCAGGGTTAGGAGATGAAAGGAAATTTGGCGAATCCCGGGTGATTGGGTCAAGGGACATCTGGGAAGGTGAGGCGCAACAAATAACGGGGGGGGGGGGGGTGTGGGGGCTGGGTAGAGCTCAAAGTTCAGAGCAGAGGTCGCAACCGGGTACCCGATACCCGTACCCTACCCGATACCCGGCCGGGTACGGGTACCCGTTTGCGACCCTGGTGCGGCCGGGTACGGGTACGGGTAAGGAATCAAAACCCGTTTGCGACCTCTGGTTCAGAGGTCAGAGGGATGCGCTGGTAATTGAGTCGACGGTCTCAGCCCTGGTCACTTTTGAATATAGAAGAAATGAAGAGATCACCACCAAAGTTGGTTCCACAATTCCGTTGGTCAAATCGCATCTCTGAGAATAAATAAAAAATAGTTTTGCCTCTCATGTGGCGGCAGTGCAGGTGGGGAAGTGCTGCAGTTCAGAGGTCATCTAAAACGGATCGCATGGGAATTTCCACAAATGTCACAAACGTCTAAACTAAAACAAATTTTGATTTTATTTTACCACGTAAGGCCCACTGCGCTATACAGCTCTTTTTAAGAAGCGACCTGGCCACAAACGATAGTTCAACGAAGTGGCTTATCACGTGGAAATTTAGAGCAGTCAAATACTGCACGTTCATATCTTAACGTGGAGGGATAAACTGGAGGACTCGGAGAAAAATCCACGCGACCACGGGGAGAGAGAGAGACACGCAAATTACAAATATACAACAGGCGTCAGGGTCAGAATCGGGGTCAGGATCGAACCCACGACCGCCTGTATACCAGGCGAGGTAGTTAACATCTCGCCACCATGGCGCCCTTTCTGAGTGCCACGAGCAGCAGAAAAAACATTCATCTGTCATCATGGCCAGCTGGGAAGGGCTGCCCCCTACCGTGCAGGTCAGAGGTCACTTGAAGGCGAACGTTAGTATGTATGTTGAACTTCTTTCGCACCGTACGTAGCCAACCGTGCTAATCGGAGGTTTCCCTGTGACCTTCGCTGACGAGGGTCGCCGTCCACCATGGCCGACTGCCCTTCTCTGCGGTGGATCCCGGTTGGCGGTGGCGGCGACTTCTTCTTGTTCTCACGACGCGTGACACAACGATAGCACCATTGAGATTAAAAACACCGAAGAGCCGACAGAAAACCTTGAACACGAGTAGCAAGGACGCCGCATCGGGTTTTTTTGGGGGATTCGCACGATGAGTCGGGGCGCCGTGGTGGCTAGGAGATGTTAACTACCTCACCTGGTATGCAGGAGGTCGTGCGTTCGATATCCCTACCCTGACGCCTGCTCTATATTTGGAGTTTGCGTGTCTCTCTCTCTCTCTCTCTCCCCGTGGTCGTGTGGATTTTTCTCCGGGTCCTCCGGTTTTTCCCCTCCACATTTAGGAACATGAGTTTGGAGGGTGAGGCTGCTGTTAATTTCCACGTGATGATAAGCCACTTCGTTGCGCTATCATTTGTGATAGCCAGGTCGCTCCTGAAAAAGAGCTAGATAGGCCAGTGAGCCTTACCTGGTAAAAAAAATAGTTTAGTAAAAAAAACAAGGGTTAGGTCCCTAATCGGGTTCTCCGGTTTTTCCATTCACATTTAGAATCAACATCACGCGTTTAAAGTATTTGGCCGCTCTACATTTCCATGTGATAAGCCGCTTCGTTGAGCTCTCGTATATGGCCAGAACGCTTCTAAAAAATATCTTTATAGCTCAGTGAGCCTAAATCTGGTAACATAAAACATTAGTTGATAGTTAAATAAAATAATAGTTAGGTCCCTAATCGTAGCACAAGAATCATCTTGACGATAGTTATCGTGACCCCGTGTTACAGACATACACAGACGTGTCGGACGCAGGCAATGCATTAGCACTTTCCCTTGGGAAAAAACGAGAGCGATATAGGTCGGAGGGCTTTACCTAGGAAGAAAAAAAAAGTCACGATATATACACGAAACAAATTTGAGTCAGCGCCAAGAGTTTAACCTCCTCCGACGTGGAGAGTTTCTCTCGTTCATCATCTGGAAAGCGTCGTCGTAGCCCAAGAGAGGGCTTTCATTGGGGCTCGGTGTTCCTTCCCACCCCCCTCCCCCTCGCATCAAATCGATGGCGCCTCTGGGCCCACATTCTCTGATAATGCGATGAGGGAGGGCGGTGACCCGACTGAGTTACCGTTTGGTAATAAAAGAGAATGAGGTAATGATCGCTCGTGGAATTATTCATTACCTCACCAAACAAATGACCACGCTTCCATCAGCTAGTTTAGAAATTGCGCTCTTACCCGTGCGAGGCATAACCCCAATTTCCGTGATAAATAAAATAAAATTAACGTGAATTGCTGTTATTCACCGCTAGCAGCGCCTCGGCTGAATCTGCACTTGAATGAGGAAGATTTGTAGCGGGTGGCATTTGCTGGAATTTACTTTTATTCAATTATGCAAGCCCATCAAATATTCATCAGACTCTCCCAGGCTCTCATTAAATGAAGTCTGACATCCAAAATGGAACACTCGGAGAGAGAGAAAAAGAGAGAAAATATATATATATTCTCTCCGCGTCCTCTCTATGCTTTCGAATCACTCCGCACGCACCCTAGCCCCGACAGCCGGCACTCACGCCACGGAGGGTGTGGGAGCTTCACCATCGCATCGTCGACCTTATTCCGCTTCGCTCCTCGCCCTTATGGGCCGCGTGAGGTCTGCTGATCGATTCCTTCACCGATATCCCCTTGCACCCGCTCTGTCCGCTCTCTCTCTCTGTCCGTCACTGCCTCTTGCAGCCGAGAGGGCCTCCATCCCCGGCGTCCGTTCAGATCTTGGTCTCAATCTTTTTCTCACATCACCTTCCGTCCTCCTGCGGCCGGTCACCACTCATCCTGGTCACGTGTCCGCATTGTTTCTTGAATGCAAAGGCGCAGCTCTGAAATTGCTTGATCGCGTCACTGCTGGCATAACTTTCTCCACGAGAGGGAGCTCTTCAAGCTCTCTGTAGAGGTCATTTCGGCCAACTCTTCCTACCCCGGCTAGGCGTCTTGGAAAAGGTGCAAGTACCCCACGCTTTAGCACCACCGCACTCGACCTGCCGATCGACTCGCTGCGGTACGCAACCATTAAATACTGCCGGGTGGACAGGGAGGGCTTTAAGAAATCTGCCCCATTGTTTCAACTGCTGCTCCACAGGGAAATCGAACCGGTTTGACCTCTGGATTGCAAGCCCGGCGCGCTACCCGCTGCACCACGGCAGCGAAACGCGGCCGTTGCGTGAGCGCGAGGTCGCTCGAGATAACGCGGCGCTGACTGACAATTCTATTACGCGGAATCGCCTCTCGCAATCGCGGCATCTTGACGCACATCGGCCTCCGATCGCATCTCCGATGTCGGCGCTTCGTGCGCGCGGCGCCACAAAACGCAACGGAGAGGGCCGCAAGCAAACCGCCGCGAGTTTGCGCCGAACACAAAAGACAAAGATCCCCCGTGTAGCCTTCGACAAGCCGGTCGGGGCAAGTGCTGTTCGTGAGCGCTAATGAAGGCCGGCACAGCGCATGACAGGCGTGGTGTGAGTCACACCACGCCCGGCCACCTTTGCTCTAATTTATATTTGCATTATTTGCTGTTAATTTATTTCATTGGTTTTGAATTTTGTCACTTTACTGAACCAGGTCACTCTTGCGAATGAGACTCATCCTGGTCTCGAGACTCCTCGCCTGCTTCAACAGAGTAAACTTGAACACTGTAATGGGGTAGTGGTCACCCCAAAAGAATTGGTTGCATCAGGGACCCCAAAAATATTTTCTGCTTCGGGACTCCCAATTTTGATGGCAGCTACCACTGACTGCGCCGCTGCCTTGAGGCGCGGCTACATTTCGACCCTCTATAAAATGTTGTTGATTGTCGTCCAGGTTGCTGACGTAAGC
The DNA here is from genome assembly GCF_965212315.1 of Lampetra planeri. Lineage (NCBI taxonomy): Eukaryota > Metazoa > Chordata > Hyperoartia > Petromyzontiformes > Petromyzontidae > Lampetra > Lampetra planeri. The sequence continues at coordinate 3,224,221 of NC_136157.1, forward strand.
TTGTGAAGAAATAAATCAAGTTGCTTTTACTCGTTTGTTAGCAGCTCCTCGCTCGTCGAGGGTTAGTGCCCAACACGTGTGAAAAAAGAGAACTTTATAGCTCATCGGATTCCTCCAGCATGAATAAATATGCCGATTCTTGTAGCAGGCAAACTGTAACATCGTGGTTTTAACAATTCGGGAAAACGTTGTGCGGTTAAATTTTCGTCGACGGTGTGTACTGTGCTTTCTGCGTTTCCGTGTGGACCGATGACCTTCATCTAACATCTACAGGGTCCTGCCGCGTGGTGTGATGCCCTCCTTCGCGACTGACGTGCAGCGGCAAGGCCCCAGGTTCGGAATTGTAGGAAACAATCTCAGTGGTCGCGAGCGATGGCAGACGAACGCTCCTCCTCCGTGCCGTTCGGTGGCCGATTCATCCCGCCACCTTCCAACTCTCCCCTCTCCATTGGTCGCGGGAGTGCAGTGCGGCAGCAGACAACCTGCCCACCCACGCACCCAGGCCCACCGACCCACCCACCCGGACCCACCCTGACCCACCGACCCACCCACCCACGCACCCACACCCACCCACGCACCCACCCCTGACCCACCGACCCACCCACGCCTCCACCCCTGACCCACCGACCCACCCACCCCTAACCCACCGACCCACCCACGCACCCACCCGGGCCCACCGACCCACCCACGCACCCACCCCTGACCCACCCACGCACCCATAACTGACCCACCGACCCACCCACGCACCCACCCCTGACCCACCGACCCACCCACGCACCCACCCCTGACCCACCCACGCACCCACCCCTGACCCACCGACCCATCCACGCACCCACCCCTGACCCACCGACCCACCCACGCACCCACCCGGACCCACCGACCCACCCACGCACCCACCCACGCACCCACCCCTGACCCACCCACCCTTGACTCACCGACCCACCCCTGACCCACCGACCCACCCACCCGGACCCACCGACCCACCCACGCATTCACCCCTGACCCACCCACCCTTGACCCACCGACCCACCCACGCACCCACCCTTGACCCACCGAACCACCCACGCACTCACCCCTGACCCACCCACCCTTGACCCACCGACCCACCCACGCACCCACCCTTGACCCACCGACCCACCCACGCACCCACCCTTGACCCACCGACCCACCCACGCACCCACCCCTGACCCACCGACCCACCCACGCACCCACCCCTGACTCACCGACCCACCCACGCACCCACCCGGACCTACCGACCCACCCACGCACCCACCCCTGACCCACCCACCCTTGACCCACCGACCCACCCCTGACCCACCGACCCACCCACGCACCCACCCTGACCCACCGACCCACCCACGCACCAACCCTTGACCCACCGACCCACCCACGCACCAACCCCTGACCCACCGACCCACCCACGCACCCACCCGGGCCCACCGTGAACTTTTGGCTCGCTGCGCCGCGAAGATCGAGCCAGCTCGAACTCGACCACCGTGGAGTGACACCGGTGAGGCAGCACTGGGAATGGTTCGCACACATCGGAGCTGGCCGCTGCGATCACGTTTAATTAGCAAACAAAGTGCGCGTAGCCTCATTGACACATGTCACCCCCCTCCTTCCCCCCTCCCCCGCTCCAAAACCCCCCACACTCCCTCCCATCAAGCCCGGATCATCCGGAGCAAGACTGCGCCAATCCGTTCCGTGTTTTTTGTTGTGCCCTGAGTTCAGCGGCGTGAAGCGCCGAGAAACGCGGAGGGGTGGAGTGTCCCACAGGCGTCACATTGGGTCAGGATCCCCGTCCTTAGCGAGGGGGGGGGGGCAAGGGGGGGCGAGGGGGGGGCGAGGGGTGGGGGTGGTGGGGGTGGAGGGCTGCGTGGAGCAGCACTCACTTGTCTGTGGGGACATTGTCATTCTCCTCCACGTGCAGACTGCGTCTCAGCCGCTTCACCTCCTCCTGCACGCACGCACGCAAAGACAAAGATCACCCGCATAGCCTTTAGCGGACTGTTGGGGCAAGTGTTGTTCGCGAGCAGCAAACTACGAAGGCCCGACACGGCACACGAAAGCGGCGGTGCGGCCAGAACCACGCCCGGCCGCCTTTGTCTCCCCAGTGATGACGTTCACCCAAGGCTGAGCCGACCTAGGGGAGGTCAGGGTCCGGTTCAGATATTTGCCACTGGGATTGATCGTGATCGGGAATCGAACTCGAGTAAGCAACCGCGCACAACCCTCCCGTGAGACTCAGTGGGGCTCTCTTTCTCTCTCGAGACGGGCCTACGTGCGGTTGAACTTCTTTCGCGCCGTACGTAGACAACCGCGCCAATCGCAGGTGACGGGGAAGGTCACACACAAACTAAACACGCAACAACAACAACGAGCACAGATCTCAAGGGCATCGAGGGCCAACATCGGAGGCACCGGGGCTGAAGATGTTCGTGAAACCAGGGGGTGTTTGTCGTGAAACGGCGTCAGCGTCACGCCTCTATACCTGAGCGTGCCTGCAAGACTTGCAGGGTGCTTCAAAATACAAAGATGTGAACGCTTCTGAGAAGTTTGCAACAATTACCACTAGCAATGTGCCTTCCGGGGGCCTCTGGAGACCACCTAGAGAGGATTCCAGGCACGCGTTGGCAATGGTGGCGAGCAAGTGGAGACTCGATTTGAAGCTTTGCTGACTGCAAGGATTCATACTTTTTTTTTTCGGTAAAGTCACGGAGGTAAAACAATCAATAAAATAAAATAAATGAAGGGAAATAATAAAATAATAAAAATAAAACATAATAAAATAATTCTCACGACGTTTCGGCCACAACGCAAGCAGCCGTCCTCAGGTGAAGAACAGGGCTGTCGGAAAGACAGCGTCTAAATGAACACCACCAAGCTTGGCAGCGTATATTTAAGCTGGGTTGGAGGGGGAAGAGCGCCTTGACAAAGGACGCTGTCTTTCCGACAGCCTTGTTCTTCATCTGAGGACGGCTGCTTGTGTTGTGGCCGAAACGTCGTGAGAATTATTATATTATGTTTAATTTTTATTATTTTATTATTTCCCTTCTACGTGACTTTACCGAAAGAACCAAGAAGATGAATCTCTGCAGTCACGAAAGCTTTAAATCGAAATTTAAAATAAATGAAAACAACTAAATTAAATCACGACGTTTCGGAGGCAACACAAGCTTCCTTCATCAGGTGTAAAAAAGGCACAGCAAAATAACTCCTCTTACCCTATGTAACAATGTCTCATCACAAACAACTCTCGCTACCGTTATTCTGCTGTGCCTTTTTTACACCTGATGAAGGAAGCTTGTGTTGCCTCCGAAACGTCGTGATTTAATTTAGTTGTTTTCATTTATTATTATTTTATTGATTGTTTTACCTACGTGACTTGACCGAACAAAAACAAAGAGTATAAGTGGAGACTCTTTAGACTTTTTGAAGCTATTAACATTACATTTGTTTTCTCGGTAAAGTCACGTAGAAGGGAAGATAATTATTATATTATATTATTTATATTATGTTTTATTTTTATTATTTTATTATTTCCCTTCTACGTGACTTTACCGAAAGAACAAAGAAGATGAATCCCTGCAGTCACGAAAGCTTTAAATCGAAAAATTACATTTGTTATCACGTCAAAGTGTTATTGTTCTTATTGTCCGTTCTTTTTCCATTCAAAACGATAGTCCCATATAAGTGTTGACACTTTTTTGAAGCGCCCTGTGTGTATATATATATAACCTTCAACGATGCGATACCAACATTTCACTTTCTCAATATCAGCTTCCCTTAACGCTTTAAACGTCCCAAGGCATTTTCTATTTTATCGGCGCCGTGGGTTTTTTTCCCCTGCTCGCAAATAGTACGGACGCGTTTTAAAGATGCGAGTGAAGATTTCTGAATCGGTAATTTCGGCTGCGGTTCGGTCAACGGAAGGTCGCCTGGCCACGTGCTCTCTACGTCATCGCAACGTCACGTGACGCACGACGTCACAGAGGCAATACGACGACTCCCAACGACGACGTTGGTGCGTGCACGTGCGTCGAACTTCACTCGCACCGTACGTCGCGAACGGGGCTCACCGGAGGTGCGCATGACGGTGATCGGTTTCGTTTCATGGCTTTTGCGGCGGGGCACCGCGTCGACTACGGCCATGACAGTGCACACAATGATTGCGTCATGGCATTTAAAAAAATTATATTTGTCGATTTAAAGCTTTCATGACTGCAGGGATTTATCTTCTTGGTTCTTTCGGTAAAGTCACGTAGAATGGAAATAATAAAATAATAAAAATAAAACATAATAAAATAATTCTCACGACGTTTCGGCCACAACGCAAGCAGGTCTGTCAGAAAGACAGCATTCAGACGCTGTCTTTTTGACAGACCTGTTCTTCACCTGAGGACGGCTGCTTGCGTTGTGGCCGAAACGTCGTGAGAATTATTTTATTATGTTTTATTTTTATTATTATATTATTTCCATTCTACGTGACTTTACCAAAAGAACCAATAAGATATATTTGTCGACTTAAGGTTTGTACAGGGTGCTCCAGATGTCTTGTGACCCCCCGATTAAGTTGACCCCGAACATGTTTTCTTTTCCCCCTTCCCTTTGCATGTTAATTTCCGTTTTAAATAAACCTTGCTTACAAAAAAAGTTACCTTTTAGAGAATGAAATGGTGGTCGGCCACAAGACATCGGGACCATCCTGTCCATTCAAAATGGGAGTACGCTCAAAAAGGTTTGGGTGAATCGAGCGTAGTGAAGGTCTTCGCTTGACGCTTTCTTGTCCCAGGCCTTCCTTTAAATTGGGAAGCCACTGGAGCAATGCACTTGTAAATCGCCTCGAGTGAAAACTCATTTCTTTAGAGCTGCTTGTGTTGTCCTTCCATCGCGCGCCTCCGATTAGCACGGTCGGCTACGCACAGTGCATAAGGAGTTCAACACACGTGGGCTCGATAGCGACGCTGACGCCTGCTGTATATTTGGAGTTTCCATGTCACTCTTACGGTGGCCGCGTGGAGTTTTTTCTCCGGGTCCTCCGGCTGTTCCCTCTACGCGTATAAGCATGCGCTGTATGTACGTAGGTTGCATTCCTTTCGCACAGTAGGTGGCCAAGCGTGCTAATTGGAAGTGCGGTATATCTTCTTGGTTCTTTCGGTAAAGTCACGTAGAAGGGAAGTAATACAATAATAAAAATAAAACATAATAAAACAATTCTCACGACGTTTCGGCCACAACGCAAGCAGCCGTCCTCAGGTGAAAACCAGGTCTGTCGAGGCGACAGCGTCTGAGGACGGCTGCTTGCGTTGTGGCCGAAACGTCGTGAGAATTGTTTCATTATGTTTTATTTTTATTATTTTATTACTTCCCTTCTACGTGACTTTACCGAAAGAACCAAGAGGAGGAATGCCTGCAGTCACGAAAGCTTTAAATCGAAAAAAAGTGCGGTATAGTTTAGAATATTTCGCTGCTATAACATTTCCATATGGTAAGCCACTTCGTTGAGCAATCATTCGTTACAGGCTCGCTTGTGAAAAAGAACTGCGTGGCTCAGCGTGCCTTACCTGGTGAAATTAAAATAGTCAGATCGCGTGAATATATAAATGTGTCGTTAAACCCGCCACCACCCGACACAGCCAATTAGTAAGGGTTGGCTGTCAGATGTGGCTGTCGCCTGATGAAGCTTGTCGACTTTATTGGCGAAACGTCGGACTCAGATTGTAAATGTTGTGGCTTGGCTCTCCAACACACCGGTGTGCTGTACTAGTGACGAATTGGCACGTTTTGTTTACGTGACCAACCCTTACTAGTTGGCTGTGTCTGGTGGTGGCGGGTTTAACGACACATTCATATTTTTACGCGATCTAACCCCGAAAAAACTCCTGTATTATCAATGATATTGGTCACGAAAGTGTACGTGTTAAACTAAAATAGCTTAGTTTAGTGCCCACTGTTAATTCTTCAATATTAAACCTATTAATAATGTACAGCTCCCTTGTCAATTCACTGCTGGATGAAGGCCTCCCCACGCCGTGTCGGATATGGGGGGTGGGGGGGGGGCGTTGTTTGACCATACTTCACCACGCCGGCCAGTGCTGGTTGGTGGAGGTAAGCTCGCAGGACCGGTGCTGATATCGCATGTCACTGATGTTAGCCGTGACCAGAGCGTAGCCGTGCATCGTCAGTATCCAGGAATTGAACTCAGTGCGCCAACTATTGTACCACCGCTCCACCAGTATATACATAAATGAACAATAACATTCCTGGATTAAAAACACACCCAGTCCAAATATTTACCAAATTCTCATGCCATATTTTTTTCCCCCACACGTTAGTTTCACTGCATCTCATTTCACTCTCACGCGCACTTTGGAAACCGCAGCGTATTTATGTCAGGATCTCTTTGCATTTCCCCAACTTGAGACGAAAAACGAAACGTAAATAGATCACAGGCGGAAGAAATATACGGCTACGTGCAGGAACAAATAACAGAAACGTTTGCGGAGGAGGTGGGGGCGGGGGAGAGACTCTGCACTCCTCCGATACCGATCGGGGCCACGTGGTGGGGTGATGGAAGGTCACGTGTCAAGCGCGCGTTACCGCGGCCGCGACCTTTCGTCCGGAGGTCACCGTAACGACCGGTGGTGGGATTAGCCGTAAAGGGGGCGCGCATCCCAGGCCCGGCCGTCTCACTGCTACCACCTCCAAGGGCATCGGTCGGTCGGACCAGACGCGCGCCGCACAAGAGACCTGGAACGGCCCAGTGACATGGCGAGACAAAAGCGGTGTCACGCGGCTTGTCGCCAGAGCGTTTCGTGGCCTCTGAATCCAGGGGCAGCAAGGGTCGCCCTGGTTGAACACCGCGGGTGTAATTCACCATCAAAATACACGCCGACTGCTTCACGGTGGACGAAAACAAATGCCGTGGACACTTTATTCGAAAAAACACGAGTCAAAGCCATGGAGACCCAGCGCCATTGTCCAGGTTGAAATGTGAACAAATGATTCGTATTCTTGGTTCTTTCGGTAAAGTCACGTAGAAGGGGAAAAAAATATATAAATATATTATTTTATTATTTCCCTTCTAATAATATAAATAAATAAATATTTCCCCTTCTAATTAGTTTATTATTTCCCTTCTACGTGACTTTACCAAAAGAACCAAGAATGTGAATCCCTGCAGTCACGAAAGCTTTAAATCAAGATTTAAATGATTAGTAAATTACAGAATTTGAAATCACAGCAGTGGTCGCCCTCGTCTTGCATAATCTCAGCAGGACCCTCCTGAAAGTGTCTTGAGACTCACTAAGGCTATCCTGGGTAAAGAAACAAAAGTGCACTCGTAACAATAGTGCCGTTGTAGTATGATCATGCAGGCCTTAATAGGTGCTGCCTCACAGCCCTTGCCTCAGCAGTTTGCCTGGCTACATGCAAATGATACAAAACTCATCTTCGAGCGAGTTCAATATCCCAGTCATTGTTAGCATCGGTAACAAGTGGTGCTCAGAATTAATAATTCGCCGTGCCACTCGTCAATATTACTAGCAGCGCAGTGTGAGTCACTTTTTTTGTTCCGTATCAGAACTTGTCCTGCACCTCCACTAGGTTCACTCGGCCGTAATTCACGGGCAACATCCGCAGTCAGTCGATCGGCAGTTTTGCTTGTAGTGGGGTAAAGTGTGGGGATCTCTCCCCCTCCACACCTTTCCTCCTTGCGAGAAGAGTGGGTTGCACGCGCCTCGAGAGGGGCTCTCCCGGGCCCCCTCTAGCGGCTACCCTTCTACCAGCAGTGGCTTCAGAGCGCAGCCTGCAGGGGCTGCGCTTTGACCTGCACGTGATTGAGCAACTGTCGTGTCCATGGGGGTGCGGCGAGGGGGGGGGCACAGCGCCCATTCAAGGTTTAGAGAGCCCTGATTCATGTCCTCGGGGTCATCTTATGAAATGCGATGAATATTTCTTCTCTCTCTCAAAGACAAAGATCCTCCGTGCAGACATTAACAGGCTGTAGGGGCAAGCGCTGTTAGCGAGTCCCTATGAAGGCCGGCACGGTACACGAGGGAGTGGGTGGCCAGCATCACGCCCGGCCGCCTTTGTCTCCCCAGTGGCGATGTTTACACACCGCTACACCAGGACCGGTTCAGACAATCGCCACTGGTGTTAGTGGCGGTGAGCGGGAATCGAACTCGGGTCGCCGGGTTCGTAGCGCAGCGCTCACCGCTCTCCCCCCCCCCCCCCCCGTTCTCTCTCACACGCACATCTCACCTCTCTGTCTTCTAACCCCCTGGCAAGACCCCCCCCCCCAACCTCCCCCCCCACCTTCCCCCCCCCCACCGCCCCCCCCACCGCCCCCACCGCAGCGAGTGAAGTGACAGCCGTGGAGGGTTTAGCCCCTGACTTACGCCCCCCTACACTTGACAGAGAACAGCGGCTAAAAGGTCACTCCATTTCCAGGAGCAGCTGGACAGATTTACACCGTGCTTGAGTGATCCGATAAAGTCCGAAGCGATTTCCCACCCCCCCCCACCACCACCACCCGCTACTCCACACATCCCTCCCTCCTTCCCGGCCCAAACGTCGATTTAATTTACGGCATCCTCTCCCCGCCGTGGTGTCCGCGTGTGTTTAAAAATTAAAATCCTTTCCGCTATCCGCCCATAAATAAACCTCCCCCAACCCCCACGCCCCAACCAACCGGACCCCCCCCCCCCCCCACGACAACAATAAACTCCGCCGACATCGATGGGCACGCGCGCACTGAACGTAGCTTCGGGGGGGGGGGGGGGTCTGTGAGCGCCGAAGGGGGTCCCGTGCGTGACGAACCCGCACGGAGGGCGACTGCTTCGGACGTCGGCGACGGCTCTGGCCTGTCGCCCGTCATTATCAGGCTCTAGACGAGATAACTGCGCGGTGTGTCATCATTGTTGTATTATTGTTTTATCATCATCAGCAGCAGCAGCATCAACAGCAGCAGCATGCATTGATCACCGTCTGCGCGGTGCCTCAAAAAAAGTGATCTGCCCTCGAAAAACCTCTCTCGCTCTCTCTCTCTCTCGCAAGCCACTGGAGGAAAGTGTCTTCCTCCTCACGTGGCCCGAGGCTTGGGAACGACGACGATGATGATGATGATTTAATAGAGGCTGGCACGGTCGCTGGCGTCAATGCGATGTGACCCGCATGCGCACCTTGCCAGCGCTCCATTCTCCTGCGGCACGACGAGCGGCGTCGATTCGCCCGATTAGAATGTCGCGAAGAGCGAGAGTGTCCACGCCGTCCGGGAGCATCCTGCCACTCAGGGCACTGTGCGAGTGAGTGTGTGAGTGAGTGAGTGTGTGAGTGTGTGTGTGAGTGTGTGAGTATGTGAGTGAGTGAGTGGGTGAGTGAGTGTGTGTGTGAGTATGTGAGTGAGTGAGTGGGTGAATGTGTGAGTGTGCGAGTGAGTGTGCGAGTGTGTGTGTGTGTGAGTGTGTGAGTGAGTGTGTGTGTGAGTGTGTGTGTGAGTGTGTGTGTGAGTGTGTGTGTGAGTATGTGAGTGAGTGAGTGGGTGAGTGAGTGTGTGAGTGTGTGTGTGGGTGAGTGTGTGAGTGTGTGTGTATGTGAGTGAGTGAGTGGGTGAGTGAGTGTGTGAGTGTGTGTGTGGGTGAGTGTGTGAGTGTGTGTGTGAGTATGTGAGTGAGTGAGTGGGTGAGTGAGTGTGTGAGTGTGTGTGTGAGTGTGTGTGTGAGTATGTGAGTGAGTGAGTGGGTGAGTGAGTGTGTGAGTGTGTGTGTGGGTGAGTGTGTGAGTGTGTGAGTGTGTGTGCGAGTGAGTGTGTGAGTGAGTGTGTGTGTGAGTGTATGTGTGAGTATGTGAGTGAGTGAGTGGGTGAGTGAGTGTGTGTGTGGGTGAGTGTGTGAGTGTGTGAGTGTGTGTGCGAGTGAGTGTGTGAGTGAGTGTGTGTGTGAGTGTGTGTGTGAGTATGTGAGTGAGTGAGTGGGTGAGTGAGTGTGTGAGTGGGTGAGTGAGTGAGTATGTGAGTGACTGGGTGAGTGAGTGTGTGAGTGGGTGAGTGAGTGAGTGGGTGAGTGAATGAGTGTTTGAGTGAGTGTGTGAGAGTGAGTGTGTGAGTGAGTATGTGAGTGAGTGAGTGGGTGAGTGAGTGTGTGTGTGAGTGAGTGAGTGAGTGGGCGATTGAGTGAGTGAGTGGGTGAGTGAGTGTTTGAGTGTGTGAGTGGGTGAGTGGGTGAGTGTGAGTGTGTGTGAGTGAGTATGTGAGTGAGTGAGTGGGTGAGTAAGTGTGTGAGTGAGTGTGTGAGTGAGTGAGTGTGTGATTGGGTGTGTGAGTGTTTGAGTGAGTGAGTGTGGGAGTGAGTGTGGGTGAGTAAGTGTGTGAGTGAGTGTGTGAGTGAGTGTGTGTGTGAGTGTGTGTGTGAGTATGTGAGTGAGTGAGTGGGTGAGTGAGTGTGTGAGTGGGTGAGTGAGTGAGTATGTGAGTGAGTGGGTGAGTGAGTGTGTGAGTGGGTGAGTGAGTGAGTGAGTGAGTGAGTGGGTGAGTGAGTGAGTGTTTGAGTGAGTGTGTGAGAGTGAGTGTGTGAGTGTGTGAGTGAGCATGTGAGTGAGTGAGTGAGTGGGTGAGTGAGTGTGTGTGTGAGTGGGTGAGTGAGTGAGTGAGTGGGCGATTGAGTGAGTGAGTGGGTGAGTGAGTGTTTGAGTGTGTGAGTGGGTGAGTGGGTGAGTGTGTGAGTGGGTGAGTGTGAGTGTGTGTGAGTGAGTATGTGAGTGAGTGAGTGGGTGAGTAAGTGTGTGAGTGAGTGTGTGAGTGAGTGAGTGTGTGATTGGGTGTGTGAGTGTTTGAGTGAGTGAGTGTGGGAGTGAGTGTGGGTGAGTAAGTGTGTGAGTGAGTGTGTGAGTGAGTGTGTGTGTGAGTGTGTGTGAGTATGTGAGTGAGTGGGTGAGTGAGTGTGTGAGTGGGTGAGTGAGTGAGTATGTGAGTGAGTGGGTGAGTGAGTGTGTGAGTGGGTGAGTGAGTGAGTGGGTGAGTGAGTGAGTGTTTGAGTGAGTGTGTGAGAGTGAGTGTGTGAGTGTGTGAGTGAGTGTGTGAGTGAGTGAGTGGGTGAGTGAGTGTGTGTGTGAGTGGGTGAGTGAGTGAGTGGGCGATTGAGTGAGTGAGTGGGTGAGTGAGTGTTTGAGTGTGTGAGTGGGTGAGTGTGTGAGTGGGTGAGTGTGAGTGTGTGTGAGTGAGTATGTGAGTGAGTGAGTGGGTGAGTAAGTGTGTGAGTGAGTGAGTGTGTGATTGGGTGTGTGAGTGTTTGAGTGAGTGCGTGTGGGAGTGAGTGTGGGTGAGTAAGTGTGTGAGTGAGTGTGTGAGTGAGTGGGTGTGTGAGTGTTTGAGTGAGTGAGTGTGTGAGTGAGTGTGTGAGTGAGTGAGTGGGTGAGTGAGTGTGTGAGTGTGTGTGCTTGAGTGTGTGAGTGTGTGAGTGAGTGTGTGAGTGAGTGTGTGAGTGAGTGTGTGAGTGAGTGTGTGAGTGTGTGAGTGGATGAGTGTGTTGGTGAGTGTAAGTGAGTGTGTGAGTGAGAGAGTATGTGAGTGAGTGAGTGAGTGGGTGAGTGAGTGTGTGAGTGAGTGTGTGAGTGTGTGAGTGTGTGAGTGAGTGTGTGAGTGAGTGTGTGTGAGTGTGTGTGTGAGTGAGTGTGTGAGTGTGTGTGTGAGTGAGTGAGTGTGTGAGTGAGTGTGTGTGTGAGTGAGTGAGTCTGTGAGTGAGTGTGTGAGTGAGTCTGTGAGTGAGTGTGTGTGTGTGTGAGTGTGTGTGTGAGTGAGTGTGTGAGTGAGTGAGTGTGAGTGTGTAAGTGAGTGAATGTGTGAGTGAGTGTGTGAGTGAGTGTGTGTGTGAGTATGTGAGTGAGTGTGTGTGAGTGTGTGTGAGTGTGTGTGAGTGAGTGTGTGAGTGAGTGAGTGTGTGACTCCTGTTCTGGCGTTTGAAACAAATTCCCCCCCCGCCTCTGTACGCCCACCGGTATCCAGGGTGGGGTATAAAGGAGCTCGTTCACAGCACTTGCCCCAACAGTCTATTCAGGCGATATGGGGGATCAGTGTCTCTGTACGTGCGTATATGGAGAGCGGTGGTGCAGCGATTAGCGCACTGCACTACGAGTTCGGTTCCCGCTCACGGCCAACACCGGTGACGATTATATCAGCTGGTTCTGAGCCTCCCCTAGGTCGACTCAGCCTCAAATGAGTACCTGGTGGGGGTGTGTGTAAACATCGCCACCATGGAGACAAAGGCGGCCGGGCGTAGTTGCTGTCCGCCCGCTCGCCCGCTCGTGTGCTGCTACTCGCTAACAGCACTTGCCCCAATAGTCCGCGAAGGCTATACTAGGAGCTGGGATCTGCGTCGTTGTGTGTGTGCGCGCGCGCGCGCGCCACGCACAGTTCACACGAGGACAGGGAGCACGAGAGCGCCTCTCCCCCTGGGAACACGGCAGGGATTCTCCTCGACATGAGCACGAAACCGCGGAGTAACCCCCCCCCACCCACCCCCACCCCCCCCACCCCCCCCCCCACCACTCCCTCTAGGCTTCATCGTGACTCATTCCTGACCTAGCTGCTCCGATATACGAGTTCACATTTTTTTTCTCAAATTGTTTTATTTCATATCCCAATAATGCTCCTTTCTGGCGGACGTGAAAGCCACGAATGAAAGGCGACGGGTAATGCTGCGATCGTACAGGAAAAGCCCCCCCCCCCCGCCCGCCCCCTCGTCTCTAGGCCTCGCCGCGGTCATGCATTCGAATGCTAAGAAGAGGGCGACTTTATGTAGCCCATTGGCTTCTGCAACAGCTCCGATAAATCACGCCACGATCTGCCGACGCCTATGAGTAACATGCGGGCGGCGGGCTGCGTAAATACACATTTGCAGGGACGCGTATGGGGTACACGACCCGGCTGACGGTCGAGCATGGCGACCGAGTGGCAGCCAAGAGGTGGAATGGGTCAGAGCACCTCCACTGGGGAGATGGAGCGATTGAAGCAGCTCGTGGGCCGGTGCCATGTGGATTGTTACATTTGTGGGAGCCGTTGTGCAGCGGTCAGCACTCTGCGCTACGAACCTGGCGACCCGAGTTCGATTCGCGCTCACGGCCAACACCGGTGACGTTTATCTGAGCTGGTCCTGAGCCTCCCCTAGGTCAACTCGGTCTCAAATGAGTTCCTGCGGCGGTGTGTAAACATCGTCACTTTGAAGACAAAGGCGGCCGGGCGTGGTGCTGGCCATCCACCCCCTCGTGTGCCGTGCCGGCTTTTATAGGTGATCGCTAACAGCACTTGCCTCAACGGTTTGTTAAAGGCTATAGGGGGGATCTTTGTCTTTGGGCCATGTACATGGCCAGATTCAGCATGACGAGGACCCAGGGCATCTCGCTGCGGTGGCGAGATGTTGACTACCTCGCCTGGTATACATGCGGCCGTGGGTTCGATCCCGGACCCTGACGCCTGCTGTATATTTGGAGTTGGCGTGTCTCTCTCCACGCGGTCGCGTTGATTTTTCTCCGGATCCCCCCGTTTTCCCCACCTCCACGTTTGGAATCAACGTTAGCTTTCAGAGAGCATTTGACTGCTATACATTTACCCGTGCTATAAATCACTTCGTTGAGCTATAAATTAACGATAGCCAGGTCGCTTCTGAAAAAACAGCGCTGCCATAGCTCAGTGGGCCTGACCTGGTTAAAAAATGTAAAAATGTAAAAATATTTTCCGTTGAATAGTAAAAAACGCGTGCATTCTCCCGCGTGCTAACGCATCCGCGAGTTTATTGCGGGGGCCCTTGAGCGATGGGAGACGCATCCCAGATCCCTCGCGGGAACGGCGGTGGCGACGTCGTGCCCGTCGCATCGCTGCTCTGGCTCTGCAGCCCGCGACTGTTCTTACCGAAAGACGAAGGATGCATAATGCATGAGCCAACAGTTGGCCTTTTTATAGTCTCTCGCGGAGCACGGCGTTGGCTTTATTATGCCACAAAGACAAAGATTCTCTCCCCCCCCCCCACCCTCCGTGTAGCCTTTAGCAGGCTGTTGGGGCAAGTGCTGTTGGTGAGCAGCTATGAAGGCAGGAACGGCACACGAATGGAGTGGGGTGACCAACACCACGCCCGGCCGCCTTTGTCTCCCGAGCGGCGATGCTTACACACCGGACCAGGTACTCGTTTGAGGCTGAGTCGACCTAGGGGGTGGGCGGAGATGTCCATGAACCGGTTCAGATATTCGCCGCCACTGTGACTTATTGGTCGTGAGTGGAGATTGAACTCGGGTGGCCGGGTTCGTGAGCGCAGGGGGGTGGGAGGGGGGCGCTAACCTCTGCGCCACCACTCCCCACTTATTATGCCTCACGCGCGCGCCACGCGCACGCGCGCGCGCACACGTGCACGCGCACACCGGTGAGCGCGAACATTAATATGCCAACTTTAATCTCTCGAAACGAGTTCAGCCTCCGTCGGTGAGCGACGCTCACGGGCTTGGGCCGATGTAAATAAACACCCCGGTGCGTACCGGGTAAATCTCTGTAGCCATCAACACGACGACGAAGGCTGGGACCCTCATGAAGATAGATGGATAGTCGGGTTAGAGGCAGGAGTGGTGGCGATGCGTTGGCGAAATGTTTACTCCCTCGCCTGGTATGCAAGAAGCACGTGGGTTCGATTCCGACCCCTGACGCCTGCTGTATATTTCGAGTTTGCGTGTCTCTCTCTCTCTCTCCCCGTGGTCGTATGGAATTTTCTCCGGGCCCTCCGGGTTTTCCCTCCGCATTTAGAAACGCGCGTTTAGAGAATTGTCCTGCTGTACATTTCCACGTGATGAGCCACTTCGTTGAGCTGTCATTTGTGGCCAGGTCGCTTCTGAAAAAGAGCTACATAGCTCAGTGGGCCTGACCTGGTAAAATAAAAACAGTTGAGTTTAGTTTTAACTACGAACCGAGTGATATCCAAACCTGCCCCGGCCTCCCCCCCCCCCACCCCCAACTCACGAACCCACACTGATCAGTGTGGTGAAGTATGGTCAAATACCCCCACGACTGCACAGTAATATGGGAGTCATTAATACAGCAGTGGACCTACTAATATCACGTAGCTCCAATATAAACGTGATATGTGCAGCTGTGATGTTGTCATCATTTTATCATATATTTTTGTTCAGATTTAAAAGCAATACAGAGATATTAAGCTTAATGAGTTCAGGGTTATTGCTAAGCTACAGGGCATTTGTGCTTGGCCTATCTACACCTGTGTGTCTGTGTGCACATTTGTGTCACGTGGGAGCGGTGGCACAGTGGTTAGCGCGCCGCGCCACGAACCCGGCGAGCCGAGATCGATCTCCCGCTCACGGCCAGCACCGGTGACGATTATCTGAACACGGTCCTGGGCCTCCGCTAAGTCGACTCAGCCTCAAACGAGTACCCGGTGCGATGTGTAAACACTGACGCTACCCACCCTCTCGTGTGCAGTTCCGGCCTTCAAAGATGCTTTGCTAACAGCACTTGCCCCAACAGTGTGTCGAAGGCTATACGGGGGATCTTTGCATTTGTTTGCTTTCGCGCGTGAATGCATTCGTTTGTGTACCCGTGTGTGTATGTGTTTATCGTGAGGTGTAAAGACCACATTCATTCTGACAAAACGCTGCTTGTGCCGAAGATGTTTCTCCTCGTTTGCAGTTGACAGATGTTTGCAAATTGTGGCATTTAAATCTTGCAGCTGTGGGATTTTTACTTCTCACATATTCACGTGAAGGAGCTGTTTCAACTTCCTACGCACGCATCTATTCATCCCCCCCCCACCCCCGTTTAGTTATCTTCCTTCGCGTAATTCACGACTCAATGCGTACTTTTAGACGAGACATGCGCTCAATTGGAGTTTCGATTTAAACAACAAACACACTGCACACGCGCGCGCGCAAGGTAGTGAACCGAATGAATATGTCACAAAGTTCCACCTTCACACACAGACACTGACATTCATTAAGTGGTTCAATCCGGCCCCACCACCACCACCCCTCCTCCCCTTGCGACGTACACGGCTTAGCACGTTGGGCGGTGAATCAGCCACGGGAAGCTATTAATTGACCCCGGGCAAGACAGCGACTTCAAATTAACGGCGAGGGTTTTTGCCAATGTCACGCACGTGACGCGTTTCAGCCGGCGAAATAACAGCAACTTGTTATCGCCGCTTAACAGGCCTTGTAAGTCCACTCGCCAACAGCGGGCTGATAACCACAGCTTCATTACAATGCAGACATTATTAAATAGAGCGCACCGGATTGTAACCCCCGTTTACGCACGGCTCTGGCGCGGGTGGGTGTGCGTGTGTGTCGCTCACAGCACTTGCCCCAGCAGTCTACTAAGGCGATACGGGGGTTTCTTTCTCTTTGTACGTGCGTATGTGTACGTGCGTATGTGTACGTGCGTATGTGTACGTGCGTATGTGTACGTGCGTATGTGTACGTGCGTATGTGTACGTGCGTATGTGGGGAGCGGTGGTACAGCGGTTAGCGCTACGCTGCGCTACGCAGCTGGCCACCCGACTTCGATTCCCGCTCACGGCCAACACCAGTGACGATTATCTGAGCTAGTCCTGGGCCTTCCCTAGGTCGACTCAGCCTCAAATGAGTACCTGGTGCGGGGTGTAAGAAACATCGCCACTGGGGAGACAAAGGCGGCCGTGCGCGGTGCTGGGCATCCCCCCCCTCCCCCCGTGTGTCATTCTGGCCTCCATAGGTGCTCGCTAACAGCACTTGCCCCAACAGTCTTTTACAGGCTATACAAGGGATCTTTGTCTTTGTGTGTGTCTGTGCCTGTTTTCGCTAACAGTGCTTGCCCCAACAGTCTGTTGAGGCTACACGGGGCACCTGTGTCTTTGCCTTTGTTCTCCCTTTGCCGCTTGCCTCTGTCAGCTCGGGGAGTGGTGGTGAGGCGCAGCGCTCTCGCCGCGTGTTGCAGAGAATTTCCCGGTTCGAATCCGGAAGGCCGCGCTGGTTATTACCACCGGCTAAATTACTGGTTCTTTACCTGGGGTGCACGCACCCCCTGGTGGTGCGTGATTACCTTTTGGGAGGGTGCGAGACGCGGCTGGTTTTTTTTTTAAGATAAATTATCGAAAGACAAATTTAAGCACGGATACGTGGCACAACTACTTTGTTTCATCAACCAAATGTATTTACTAACATTCACTTTTTAACGATTGTAAACCAAAGGGGTGCAAGGCTGCAGTAAAAGTTAATAATCACTGGTGTAT
This sequence comes from Lampetra planeri, assembly GCF_965212315.1. Classification (NCBI taxonomy): domain Eukaryota; kingdom Metazoa; phylum Chordata; class Hyperoartia; order Petromyzontiformes; family Petromyzontidae; genus Lampetra; species Lampetra planeri. The sequence continues at coordinate 3,241,473 of NC_136157.1, forward strand.
GAACGCTGTGTTAAACACAGCTAAGCAATGGACCTTAAAGATCCCCTGACGTGACTCGAAAATTAGAAGGCCATGATGTGCCGGGCCCGTCCAAATAATGTCAGTTTCCAATTGTGAGTAACTTAATTGCAATGTTGATTTGAAGCTTTCGTGACTGCAGGAATCCATACCCTTTGGTTTTTTCGGTAAAGTCACGTAGGTAGAAATAAAATAAAATAAAAAAATCACGACGTCTGGATCGCAACACAAGCAATCATCATCAGGTGGAACAACCACAGCAAGAAAATGCTGAAGTGATTTGTTTTAATTGCAATTGTACGCAGCAAAAGTCTCCCCAGGGAAAGGGAGGTGTGGACCGCCACTACCCAACACGCTGCCGCCACGACCCTCACCAGGACAAGCGGACTGAGAAAAGAAGGAACGGACATTAGCCAAGAATGCTCCTTCGTCTATCAAACGCAGCACCTTCCATCATGACAGCCTTGCGCTATGCGAGTGGCGTGAAAACCAAATGTGCTCTATCATTAATTGATATTACTAGGAGAAAGAAATAAGATAACCCCTTAATATCCGCTCAGACAAAAGACCATTCATACATTTTAAGTAATGGGAAATGATTCTAGATTTGAAGCTTTCGTGACTGTTTTTTTCGGAAAAGTCACGTAGGTTAAAAAAGAAAACAGCAAAATTACTGTATCACTTGATACAGTAATTTTGCTGTGACGTTTCCACCTGAAGACGGAGGCTTGTGTTGCCTCCGAAACGTCGTGATTTTATTTATTTGTTTTCTTTTTTAACCTAATTGGAAATGCTTGAGAAGAATCCCTTTAAACACATGTAGAACGTTACAGACATTTCAAGATCATGCATTTGGCCTGCGTGCAAAGGCCGGAAGGGGTTTTTTTGGCAGCTGGCGCGTAAAGTGTAACCCCCCCCCCCCCCACACGCACAACGAGATGCATCTAGCGCGGTGTAAATGCCAAGGCAGTATCAGTTGAGCATTTCGGCTGAGATAAACGTCCACGTGGTAAGCCACTTCGTTGGGCTATCAGATGTGGACAGGTCGCTTCTTAGCAAAACGAGCTATATCGCTCAGTGGGCCTGACCTGGTAAAATACAAACAGAAAGTTGAGTTTATTAGCAATTGCTCTGGTTCCAGGCTAATTAGAGTTTACTTTACCAGTTCTAGAACTGATGACCAGAGGGGTGCTCGGTAAAGAATGCGATCGAGGCAAGGTGGAGAAGCGGGGGAGGGGGGGTGGGGCGTGAGTGTTACGTTGGCTGTGAGTGAGATGTGTTTGGGTGAAGCTCTCTCTGTACGAGTTGTCTGAATTGATTGCCGTAGAACAGGGGTGGGGAACGTCCGGCCCGCGGGCCGTATGAGGCCCGCGAAATCATTTGGGTCTGGCCCTGCCAAGGCAACCGCAGGCGGGACTCGACATTCAATACATCTAGGAGCAAACCTGGAAAAGCAGTTGCGAGTAGCAACCGCATCAATACACCACGCGCCTCGCCAAAGAGAAGCAGTTCCAGCCATCGCATTAGGGGCGAGTTCATTAAATGTTTGACCAAATATTACAGACAAATTTTTAAGTTGATAATTTTGTATGGCCCACGAATGATGTTACAAATATCCAAATGGCCCTTGGCAGGAAAAAGGTTCCCTACCCCTGCCGTAGAAGGTCCCGCTACTTTGAGCGAAACGTCGGACCGTCGTGCCCGAGCGACACGATGGCACAACCGCGCTTCCACGCTCACGGCCGGTGACCAACGTGCAACTTGTGGCTGATTTTGTTTGTTTGTCTGTCAGTGTTCCATTGTGAACAGCGCAAAACATTCCCGCAAGCAGCCGTGACCGCGGAATTGCAAGCGGTGTCACCGGGAGACGCTTCCCCCGTGGCAGCCGCGGTCGGCGATCTGTCGCATATCGCCAAGTGTGGGCCGCGCGAGCGCCCGAATTGATTGCGTCTGTTTTGTCGCACGAGTAATTGGCTTCATTAGTCACGCCTCGAGCAGGGCTCGCGTGGGGGAGGGGCGGGGGGAGTCGAGGGTGGATGGGGGGGGAGATGGTGGGGGGAGGGTGAATAGGAGGAGGTGGAGGAGGGTGGATGGGGTAGTGGGTGGAAGGGATGGTGAGGGGGAGTGGGTGGATGGGGGTGGGTGGGTGTAATGGTGGGAGGGAGGATGGGGGGAGGATGGGGGAAGAGTGGATGGGGGAAGGGTGGATGGGGGGAAGATGGATGGGGGGGAGGGTGGATGGGGGGGAGGGTGGATGGGGGGAGGGTGGATGGAGGGGAGGGTGGGTGGGGGGAGGGTGAATGGGGGAGGGTAGATGGGGGAAGGGTGGATGTGGGTGGGTGGATGGATGGGGGAGGGTGGATGAGGGAGGATCGGGGCTTGCGTTACGCTCGGACATCCGACGTCTGTGACTCTTCCGCGCGTCCTCGAGTGGCTGCTGCTGCTGCTGCTGCGCCTGGCGCGTGGATGTTGAAGGTGCCAGGGGCAGTGTCCGTGCAGCCGGCTCCCCTTATCGCCCCTCCGGACGACGAACCACCCCAACCAAATGACAATCGGCAAAAAAGAAGCTAAAAAGCAAATAAGCTGCCGTGGAGGTGGCAGGGCGAGGCGGTGCGCGCCGTTAATTGGGGTCGCAAAGGTCGCGGTCGAGGAGGCGAAGGGATTCCCTGCCGCGAATTTTAATGTAATTCCGTTTCTTATTTAAGCAAGGCGACGTTTCCCATTGAGATACCGCTTATCTCCTTTGCTCGAAGGAAGCCTTTAGGAAATTGTGGTGGTCGGACGCGGACAGCAGCAATTGATGGTTGTTTGTTTGAAGTGTGTTTTGTTGGTAAGGCCATTAATTTATGCATCTCCGATGAGCACGGTGTGTCACACTTAAGCGGGTTGCGTTTTCGCTACGTTGTCTCCGCCCGAAGAAGGACGCTTGTGTTGCGCCCGAAACGTCGTGATTTTATTGATTTTATTTTTTACCTACGTGACTTTAGCGAAAAAACCAAAGAGTACACATTCACGCCATGAATCAGACGGCGTGATGCATTATTGTTATTATTACGGGGTTTGGTTTAACCTGATAAGATAAAAGAAGTGTCTTGTTTTATTGGTATTTTTTTGTGATTTTTTTTTATCGTTCCTATACGTTGCACTCTTATCGTGTTGATGCATTGTTTGTTGTTTCAACGTTCTGACCCGCCCCTACTGGACATACACAGCTGTCAACCCAATCTAGAGCTTACGTTTTCGTGACTGCAGTGATCCACACTCTTTGGTTCTTTCGGAAAAGTTACGTCGGTATAAAATAAATGTAAATTTTTTAAAATAAAAATGATTTTTTTTTTATATTTGATTTATTTTATTTAACTTTTTTTTTATTTCTTTTATTTTTTATTTCACTTTTATTTCATTTTTTTGGTATAAAATAAAGTACATTTAAATTAATAAAACAAAATATTGATTTATTTTATAAATAAAAATAGAATACAAATAATATAATTGATTTATTTTATATTTTATTTTAATTTTATTCATTATTCATCATTTTTTTATACCTACGTGAATTTACCGAAAGAACCAAAGCTGTCAACCCGGAGGGTTCACCCCGTATTCTTGTACAGCGAAATGACGTTTAAGATCCATACGGGCGTGCGGCCGTTTCAATACGGGCAAATATAACAATCGTCTGCGTGTTTGTGTGTTTGTGTGTCTCCCTTGTGACGGGACTTTGTAGGGTGAACGTTGGGATTTATAAGGGCATGGAGTGACCGATAGGGTCTGAGTTGGTCTGTGATAAGGTAGGGCACTGATAAGGGGTTGACAGCTATGGACATCTGCGAACAAGAAAGCTTTATAGCTCATCGGATTCCTCCAGTATAAACACATATTCTGATTCTGATGAACGTGTTGTTGTTTGTTGTTGTTGCAGTAATAACCAGGGCGCCTCTGAGCCTCGTCAACGCACTCTCGGTTGTGCAACAAGATGACGTCACACAGCAGAGGACGCGTGACGTCACCCCAGAGCTGTGGCGCGCGTGCTGTATGACGTCATTGCCTCGGCCGAAGATCCAAGCGTCGAGTGCGGGTTTTTACCTTGACAGGTTTTGGGCGGCTAAGGGGCCGTCCATAAATGACGTCACGCGATTTTGGATGATTTTTGACCCCCCCCCCCCCTTCGTCACACGGCGTCACAAAAAGTCAGACCCCACCTCAAATATGACGTCACAAAGCTCTGCTCCCCCCCAAAATAAAACATGCTTCAAATCGCTTTGAACTATTGTCATTGTAGCGCGTATTTAATGTGGCGCTGCACTCTGATGTTGTAGGAGAAAACATTTATTAATACGTCGATTTAATTAAGTAGAACGTGTTGTCTATATTTATTTAAAGTTGCGCATTTTGATGTGACGTCACATTTCTCAAACCCCCCCCCCCTCGTCACAAATGTCTGACCCCCCCCTCCCCCTAGGTGCGTGACGTCATTTATGGACGGCCCCTATGTGTTTCGCTCTCTCTCCCCGTGGTCGCGTGGATTTTTTTCCTCCGGGTCCTCCGGTTTTCCCCTTCACATTTAGAATCAACATCAGGCGTTCAAAGTATTTGGCCGCTCAACATTTCTCCACGTTATGATGAGCTACTTTCGTTGAGCCATCGTATGTGGCCAGGTGGCTTCTGTAAAATACCTATAAAGCTCTGGTAACATAAAAAAGTACAAAAACCCATTAGTTAGGTCCCTAATCGTAATACATCTTTGTACTACGACGTAATTTGCTTTGAATCATCTTTACGATGGTCATCATGACCCCGGTGTTACAGACACACTGACGGGCTGAGACAATGCATTAGCACTTTCAACCTTAGTTAGGAAACGTTAAGCATGGACCTTGGGTTCAAATGCAGATTTGAGACGCACGTGATTGAATTGAACAATTAATTTGGTGATGATGCGTTTTGCGGTGGTACTCAGTCACAACTTAGCAAAATCATTAACTACTATTAGGCAACCATTCGCACGCCGATTTAAACATTTGGCGCCAGGAAACATTTTGAAAATGTTATTCTTAGGGGCCGTCCATAAATAACGTCACGCGACTTTGGACGATTTTTGCCCCCCCCCCCTCGTTACACGGCGTCACAAACAGTCAGACCCCCCCCTCGAATATGACGTCACAAAGCTCTGCCCCCCCCCCCCAAAAACCATATTTCCATTTTGAAAATAAAACATGCTTCAAATCGCTTGAAACTGTTGTAGGAGAAAACATTTATTCAAAAGTCTATTTAATTAAGTAGAACGTGTTGTCTACATTTATTTAAAGTTGCGCATTTTGATGTGACGTCACATTTCTCAAACCCCACCCCTTCGTCACACAGCGTCACAAATGCCTGACCCCCCCCCCTAGGTGCGTGACGTCATTTATGGACGGCCCCTTATCCACTCTGTCTCCCTGGTCTCTATATGAATTTTCTGTGGAGAATGAAGGGCCATTGTCAAACTAAAAAACGTTGCCTGCATTATGTTATACGTGTTTCCTTAAAGCCTACACAGCGTTACAATGAACGTGTTAGAGTTGAAATCCGATTCTCAAGTGCAAGTGAATCGGTTGGTGGTTGATGGGTCCCAACAAACACCAAAAGAACCAACCCCCCAAAACCACTCGATTCCACATCGTTCACCCCTTTTAGCCGCGAAGAGCAGCAGCAGCAGCAGCAGCGCGAGGCGGCAATTGGAGTGGCTGCACCTTTAGCGCCCGTCTGGCTCCCTGCCCTTGGAAGCGGGAAATAAATAAATAAATACGCAAGCCGCCACCGAGTGAGGCTCACGCCGGGCCGGGCGAGGCGTCATTTGTATTCTGGCGGAGCGAGCCTCGAAGATGGAAATCAATACGGAAGGAAATAATGATGAGTTGCGCGATGGTTTGGAGACAAACAGATAGTGTGTCATTCGTAAGCGGGGGGGGGCGTGTGGGGTGAAGGCTGGAGGCACGGCTTGAAACAACAAAGACAAAGATCCCCCGTGTAGCCTTTATAGACTGTAGGGGCAAGTGCCGTTAGCAAGGGGGTGGGTGGCCAGCACTACGCCCGACCGCCTTTGTCTCCCCAGTGGCGATGTTTACCCACCGCACCAGATAATCGTTTGAGGCTGAGTCGACCTAGGCGAGGCCCGGGACCGGTTTAGATAATCATCACCGGTGTTGGCCTTGAGCAGGAATCGAACCCGGGTCGCCGGGTTTGTAGCGCAGCGCGCTAACCGCTACACTACTGCTCCCCATAACAACTCTGACACACACACACACAGACACACACACACAGACACACACACACAGACACACACACACAGACACACACACACGGACACACACACACAGACACACACACAGACACATATACAGACACACACACTCACACACAGACACACAGGTACAGACCCACACACAGACCCACACACAGACACACACACAGACACACACACACAGACACACACACACAGACACACACACACAGACACACACACACAGACACACACACACAGACACACACACACAGACACACACACACGGACACACACACACAGACACACACACAGACACATATACAGACACACACACTCACACACAGACACACAGGTACAGACACACACACAGACCCACACACAGACACACACACAGACACACACACACAGACACACACACACAGACACACACACACAGACACACACACACAGACACACACACACAGACACACACACACAGACACATATACAGACACACACACTCACACACAGACACACAGGTACAGACACACACACAGACCCACACACAGACACACACACACAGACACACACACAAAGACACACTCTCGGGGTTTAACCCGCCGCTCACTCTGCACACACGTGGAAGAGATGGGGGGGGGAGGAGGATCAAACGAGCCATTGCGCAATAATTATCGCCTGCGCTCGTTGCTTCCTCGTGCCACTGCTGGCGCGCACGTGGGGCCTCCACCTCGAGGAAGCTCGGGACAGCCCCTCGAGTTGGTATGTTGTTGCGTTTCATTATTATTCTTTGGGTCTTTCGGTAAAGTCACGTAGATAGGTTCAAATTAATACAAATAAAATAAACAAAAAACTCCGACGTTTCGATCGCAACACAAGCGGTCGTCACCAGGCGGAGAGAAAAAGGGGGGTTAAGCCTCTAAATGCAGCTGTTTGTACAGGTTTAAAGTGGGCGTAGCCCACGTGTCAGAACGGAGTGGGCGGGGCACAAGTCTGGGCCAGCAGTGGATAGAGCATCCCATAGAGATGGAGTCTAGGCCATGATAGAGCAAAAGCTATAGAGATGGAGCCAAGGCAATGGTATTATTAATTTGAACCTATCTACGTGACTTTACCGAAAGACGCAGAGAATATGAATTCCTGCAGTCAGGAAAGCTTTAAGTGAAGATTGTTTTTTTTCGTTTGCCTACTCTTCGACGCACTGATGGAACTTGCGATCCGTAGGTCCGCCAGGGAGATGCGATCACTCGACGCGGCCGTCGAAGCAATGGGGGGGGGGGGGGGGTAACGTTGTTTTTGTTTGTAATCACACCGCCTCTGTCCAACGAAGCAGTTTATAAATGGGTTCAACAACAGATCGTCATTTGGCAGGTCGCATGCGGAGGGGTAAAATGTGGGTAACTTCCCACCCCCTCCACCTCTCTCCAGCACAGCGTTGCGACCTTTGAAGTACAAAAGAACGGCGGCATATGGCGCGTTGGAAAACGAGGAACATCTCACTCCCTGTAAATGCGTTGTCCTGAGTGGTGGATTTGTTGTTGTCGTTTACGCTACCGACTTTTAATGTCTCGGGGGGACTTTTGACAGATTTACTGGGGCAGCAGCAGCCTCGAAGTGACGACGCTGGCGAAATAAACCAGTGAGAGCCGGCGACCCTGCCGACCTCCAGGAGGTCTACGGTCGGCGTGGAAGAGTAGGCCAAATGTCACTCTAGAGGGGCTCTCTAGAGCTCCCTCTAGCTGCCCGCGAGCGAAAGAGACATTGCAGGCCTGCGCCTTTAACCACTCTTTTTTGTGCGCGCGTAGCATTGTCTCTGCTCAGTGTGATTTCCCCGTGCATTTGCCTGGTAATCTCGAGGAAATCATCGTATTTTTCTATTATATTCTTGGTTCTTTCGGTAAAGTCACGTAGAGGGGAAATAATAAAATAAAAGAATAATTATTTAATCAATATTACTTTCTTATTTCCCTTCTACGTGGCTTCACCGAAAGAACCAAGAATATGAATCCCTGCAGTCACGAAAGCTTTAAATAGAAATGCATTACTATTATTATCATCGCTCAGCGCGATGCGGAGTGCACCGTCTATGCTGTTGGTGAACAGCCAACGGGCAAAGCGCCGATTTACTCTCATACCGCTTCTCCCTCTCCCATCCACCACCCATCTCCCCAACCTTAACCCCCTCCCCAACCCCCAAGTCGCATTACGTAACTCGCAATGCACACGCACGCTTATATAATAATAATAAAATATTACTGCGCTCATTTATAAAGCGTCATTCGTGCTAATAGCATCCCACAAGGCTGGACATGAGTGACATACAGGGGCCGAATCCCACGTGCGTGTACGTACGTGTGTCGAACTTCTTTCGCACCACGCGTAGTCAACCGTGCTGATCGGGGGATGCAGGAAATGAAGTGGCGCGTGAGAGCACGGTGGAGTGTGGGTTCGATGTCAACGTTTAACAATAACCCTCCACCACCCGACGGAGGCAATTTAAATGAAGTTGTGACTTGGGTAAAAATTTTTTACAAATTAATTTGGTTTATCAGCAAAGCCACACCTTGATGTTAAAAAGCAAGCAATGTGTTTTGCTCGTTTGTTATTGAAATTTGTCCGACGTTTCGATGAAGATAACGCCCAGCGTTATCAGGTGGCATCAAAAAGCTTAGCTCTCGCGTGATCCCCGTGGGAGGCATCCTGAAGAACGCGACCGCTTGATTTGATTGTGTGGTGGATGTCTATCGTCAAACGTGGACATTGTATCTAAGTGTAATGACAATACAGCCTGCATGCGGTGTGAGGGGACTAGTGGCCACGGGAGGTAATGACAGGGGAGTCAGTTGTGAGTGCGAAGGGACTGGTGGCCATGGGAGGTAATGACAGGGGAGCCAGCCTGCAATACGAATGCACTAGTGGCGATGAGAGGTAATGACAGGTGAGTCAGCCTGCAGTGTGAGTGGACTAGTGGCCACGGAAGGTAATGACAGGGGAGCCAGCCTGCAATATGAATGCACTAGTGGCCACGGGAGGTAATGACAGGGGAGCCAGTCTGCAATAAGAATGCACTAGTGGCCACGGGAGGTAATGACAGGGGAGTCAGTTGTGAGTGCGAAGGGACTGGTGGCCATAGAAGGTAATGCTAGGGGAGTCAGCCTGCAATACGAATGCACTAGTGGCCATAGAAGGTAATGCTAGGGGAGTCAGCCTGCAGTACGAATGCACTAATGACCACGAGAGGTAATGACAGGGGAGCCAGCCTGCAGTACAAATGGACTAGTGGCCACGGGAGGTACTGACAGGGGAGTCAGCCTGCAATACGAATGCGCTAGTGGCCATGGGAGGTAATGACAGGAGAGTCAGTTGTGAGTGCGAAGGGACTGGTGGCTACGGGAGGTAATGACAGGGGAGCCAGCCTGCAGTACGAATGCACTAGTGGCCACGGGAGGTAATGACAGGGAAGTCAGCCTGCAATACGAATGTACTAGTGGCCACGGGAGGTAATGACAGGGGAGTCAGCTGTGAGTGCGAAGGGACTGGTGGCTACGGGAGGTAATGACAGGGGAGTCAGTTGTGAGTACGAAGGGACTGGTGGCTACGGGAATGTTCGAGAAGGGAGCGTGGTCAGGTGACGGAAGAGGACGGTGGAGTCTGCCGGTGGAGGGAGCGTCCAGAGTCAGCGAGAATGATCGAGAAGGGGGGCGTGGCCTCGTGTCGGTATAAAAGGGGGAGAAGCGCGGGAGACTCGGGGCTGTTGCAGTGGGGGTCTCCGCCTGATGTCAAGTGGACGTGTCTTCAACAAAGTGCCTTCTCAAGAGAAGTGTGTCAAGTCGGCATTACATAAGCAACGATCTTGCCCAAAAAGATAAACAAAGGAATAATTACATCGACGATTGGCCATTCTCACGAGGCACGCGGTGACGTTCGGGACTGCGGGGCAATTACCGTGTCACTCCACCCCCCCCCGTGCCAATGATATCAATAAGAGGTCATACATCAGTGGCAACACCACAGGATTAAATTACATCTCAGGCTTGTAAACACTGCTCCTCAATTTGTCGATATCAATTAAGCATACATTTGCGTGTGTCTGGGAAACGCTGCAGGCAGCCCCGGCGTGTTTGTGACCTTGCCTATGGTAGGAGGAAGGATACATCGGACAGTGCTCATTTCAATTGTGCTGCGTGACCCCGGGAGGGGGGGGGGCAGGGGGGGGTGACATGCAAAAGATTCAAAGGGGGCTGCCGCACGAAGTTAAGCACTTTGAACAAACGTCAAACGCCAAACAGAATGAACGGCGAAACGATCGCTTGCTGTGATACACCCTCCTCCGATGTTCAAACACCAAAATAGCAACCTTTTGCAAGCCATCGAAGTCTGCATTAACCACATATGCTCGTGGCAAAACATGCAAACAATCACACTCTGATGATGATGTACGCATGGACTTTGAAACTGATTGGCCTACACCAGAGACAGCCTTCTTTATGGCCTAGTCTCACCACCGGTGTCAGACCGGAGAAGGCCAAAAGTCGAACAGTACAAAGCCTTTGCAAGTATCAGAAACACTTGAAGCCTCTCCACGCTTCTCTGTGCGCCATTTATTTTGCTGTCCCACTACTGATCCTCGTGTCCTACTCGCAGGCAGGAGCGCCACTGTCAAGAGCGGTCCGCAGTCAAACCGATGAAATACAGAGGGCAGGTTGGAGGATGTTTTATTTTTTGGATAAGACGAACTAGAATTCTGCTAAGGATCAGAATTCACGTACGGCGGTCACGGGGGGTGGGTGGGGAGGGTGGTCAAGCAGGGTCGTCACATGGTCAGGCAAGGTAAGATAATAAGAATAATACATCTAAGGAAGAGCAACATAGCAATCCGCCTACAAAGGAAATGTTCTAACTCAATGTGCGCTTACGAATTAGCCTTAAACAAAAAATACGTAACCTTGTCTCCACGTGTCTGACCCTGAATAAGAGCCACAAGACACTGACTGGGCCCATCACGCGGGGTGGTCACGTGGGGTGGTCACTCAGGGTAGTCATGTGGAGCAGTCACGAAGGGTGGTTACGCAGGATGGTTAAATGGAGCGGTCACGTGGGGTGGTCACGGGGGAGGGTGTGGTAACGCAGGGTGATCACATGGAGCGGTCACGTGGGGTGGTCGCGTGCGGTGGTCACGTGGGTGGGGGGGGTTAGTGACGCAGGGTGATCACGTGACTGGCTCGCATTGGTTGGCTGTCGAGTTCTGAATGCAAACTGACACTGGAGCGCCCCCGGGGAGTGCCGAGTGCTCGCGTCGTCCTTCGGCTCCACTGCCAGAGGCTTGCCCCCCCCCCCCCCGCGACCATTCCCGTTTAAAAAGAAAGTTTTGCCGAAGAAGTTACAAATCATCCGCTGCGTCTCGACGGAGCCGCACTTCGCACCGCCCGGGTAGCCGCGACAAGCTGCTGCTGAGCCGTGGTCTGGCCGCCACGGTGGCTAGGAGATGTTAACTACCTCGCCTGCTATACAGGAGGTCGTGGGTTCGATCCTGACTCTGACGATGCCTGAATATTTTGGAGTTTGCGTGTCTCTCTTTCTCTTCCTTTGGTCGCGTGGATTTTCCTCCCGGTCCTCCGGGACCCCCCCCCCCCCTCCACATTGATAAACCCACGTTTAGATTATTTGGCTGCTATAAATGTCCACGTGATAAGCCATTTCATTGGTCTGCTATGTGGGGCCAGGTAGCTTCTGAAAAAGAGCTGTATAGCTCAATGGGCTTTACCTGGTAAGATAAAATGAACTTTTTAATTTATTTAGAGTCGTGGGGGGGTGGGGAGGTGGTATTAACTGAAGCACCTACTCGGGTTCTGCATGATGAGCCGCTTCGCTGAGATATTATTTGTGGCCAGGCGGCTTCTGTGCGCCCTTATCTGGTAAAATAACAAAAATATATATACATGTTCTTGGTTCTTTCGTTAAAGTCACGAATAAGGGAAATAATAAAATGATACTAATATAAAGCAATAATTTTCACGATGTTTCGACTGCAACACAAGCAATCATCATCAGGTGTGAAATCAACAGCAAGAAAAAATTCAACAATATGAATCCCTGCAGTCACGAAAGCTTTAAATCAATATATATACATAGTTTATTTTGTTAATTGTTTTTTTGTTTCTTAGTGCAAGGCGGACCCCGCTTAGACGACGTGGCCTGTGATGCACACGAGGGCAGACAGTGCGTGGGTGGCCTCGATAGGTCACGGGCATTAACAGGGGGTCTGACACGTTTTGTCAACACGGCAGATTCTGTTTCGATCACTCGGCCCCCTCGTTTGCCCCCTCCCCACCCACCCACCACCACCACCCACCCACCACAGCCCTTAATTACACGCGGCTCACAGGAGCGTTGCAGATCGCACTAAGCCGGTGGCTTTAACAGCGGGATAATTTAACGCGCTCGCAGTTACGCGGGAGACGGCGTTGTCGTTGTTGTTTCTATCGAAAGATTTCACGGCCGCACAAACGCGGCCGTCGCACTTTGCACCCGCATCATCTGCGCGCGTTCCAGGCAAACATCTGGCGACGTTTTGTGTTTCTGTTCGTCGCCAGGATATGGCAGAGTTACAAAAAAAAAATAAACGTTAAAAAAACCCACCACGATTCGTAGGGCGGACTGTGTGCGGGCGAGGGGCCGGCACGAATATTTGCTCACCCGGCACACCGCGTCCAGTATGACTTTCAACCAGTGCCGGATTATGCTCATTTGGGGCCTGTAGCATATGTTATGAAGGGGTCCTAAATTTAAAAAAAAACATATAAATATTAAAACATAAATGTTTAACTTCCATAACAATTGTTTTGTTACATTTGTAGTGGTGATACGCGCTGGGTGTATATGTCGTGTGCCAGCGCGTATGTACGGGTGTGTGTGTGGTGACGCGCGCTGACGGGGAGGAGCAGGCGTCAGTGCGCGGGTGGGGGTAGTGCTGCTGATTGGCTGTGTGCCGGTGACGCGCCCAGAGGGAGTGATCGGGTAGCAGCGCGGTGTGATTGGTCGGGGAGTGGAAACACGCGCTGAGCGGAACCGGATCGTAGGGATAGCGCGTGGGGATTGGGTAACTGAGGAGCGGTGCCGACGTTGAGGTCCGCATCCGCTCCGTCTCCCGGGAAGAAGGGGTATATAAGGTGATGCACAGAGGAGCAGGAGGCAGAAGTGGAACCATCTAAGAATGAAGACGAAGGTGCAGAGATAGAGCCCGGAGAGGAGAGTAATGGAGAGTAGAGGAGAGTACGGTATAGTGTGTAGCCAGCGAGAGAGAACGGTCTACACGAGCTGAGTAATGTATAGTGTGTAGCCAGCGAGAGAGAACGGTCTACACGAGCTGAGTAATGTATAGTGTGTAGCCAGAGAGAGAGAACGGTCTACACGAGCTGAGTAATGTATAGTGTGTAGCCAGAGAGAGAGAGAACGGTCTACACGAGCTGAGTAATGTATAGTGTGTAGCCAGAGAGAGAGATCGGTCTACACGAGCCGAGTATGCATACGGTGTAGCCAGAGAGAGAGGAAGGTCTACACGAGCCGAGTATGCATACGGTGTAGCCAGGGAGAGAGATGCAAAGTCTACACGAGGCGAGTGGAGAGTGTAGCAGAGGCGCAGAGTCTACACGAGGCGAGAGAGGAGTGTAGCCGAGGCGCGGAGTCTACACGAGGCACAGAGAGTCAGCAGCACAGAATCCAGAGTCAAGAGAAGCGCATTGTGAAGAAGAGAGGCCACGCGTTGTATTGTTACAAGTCAAGATTTAATAAAAGAAGTGTGTTCCCGTCAAGGAGTTTCCTGCCGTCATTTCCAATACTTCATCTGGCGTCAGAAGTGAAACGGGCTTCCAAGTATGGAGACGAGGAAGACCCGTAGGACCCACGGGATTGACCGCGAGGAAGACCTGGACGACTCGGGGCCGCTGGTGGCGGGGGGTGAGAAAGAGGACTTGCCCACGCTGCAGGGTCCGTCGACGGCGCCGGCCGAGCGACCGGGGACCGACGCCGGGCTTCGTGAGGCGCACTCCCGACTGGCGGAGCTGCTGCTCGCCGCCGCGTCCATCTTGGCGGAGATCAGCTCGTCGGGAGGAGCGGGGACGGTGGGGGACATTTTACAAGGTCGCCCCGCAGATTCCCGCCAAAACGAAGGGGGGATTCCCGCCATTGCGCCTGGGCCTACTTTTGGCGGGAACGGCGAGCGCCACGTGGTGGTGGGTTCCCAAGCGCGCGCATCGACGTCATCAGCGTGCGAGGGGGTCCGCCATCTTACGTCTGCTGCTGGAGCCGCCATCTTAGACACCGACGGACAGGCGGAGAGGAACCACGAGGCGGATGACTTCATTTTTCAGCAGCGCCTGCCCACGTTGTCAGCCTTCAAGGCGGAAGGCGGAGACTGGGGCCAATTTCAGCGAAGGTTTTTGGCGCATCAAGAGATGTCAGCGTGGTCCGATGCTACGGCGCTGCGGGCATTGCCCGCCATGCTGGACGACGATGCGCTCGCGGCCTTCAGGGCTGCACGGAAGTCGGACCGCTCCACGCTGAAGGATGCGCTGGGTTTGTTGGCCAGGGTCTACGGGCCTCCCTCTACGTGCCGCCATCAGTTCTACGCAAGACGGAAAGCGGCCACGGAGACCGCACTGGCCTATCGCACGGCGTTGCTGGCTCTTGCTGATGCGGCGTTCCCTCGGATGGACGAGGAGGGCCAAGACGCGATGGTTTTGGAGCAGCTGCTCAAGTTGGCGCAGGACCTGGGGGTCCCTATCAACACAGCTGACGAGATTGATATTTCTTCTTTGAGAGTCGCCACGAGTATTCAAGCGCACGAGGCCCTACAACGGAAGCAAGGCGTTGGTTGCAACGCTGCTGTCGTCGCAGCCCCGGGTTTGGTGGTCGCCGAACCCCAAGTCGTCAGCCCACGAGAGGAGGCGTTCGCCACGGGACGACCAGGGGACTGGAGGCCGGGGGCCCGGTCGCCTCTGCGATCGGGCCGAAAGTCGGAGCAACCAAGATCTACTCCGACCCTCGTCACGTGCTATAACTGCGGCCTCCGGGGCCACGTGGCGTCCGGGTGCCGCGCTCCGCGGCAGCGCGCCATGGGAGCTCGGCTGGACGACGACCGAGAGCCCAAGTCATCTCTACAATCCCCGGCAAGTCGCGGCACTTCACACGCTCGGCCTGTTTATTCGGCACACATGGGACGCCGCGTTGCGGCGGAGGAGGGCCGGTTAAGGTTCGGGGATTCGGTTCGGCGAGGGGGGTTCGGCCGGGACCAGGGAGACATTGAATGGGCGGAATTGGGGCATAGAATTGTGGCTGCTTCGGCGGGTTCGTCCGTTGTTACGGGATCTATTGATGGGGTTGAGATTAGGGTGTTAGTGGACACGGGGGCATCGGCAACTATTATATCGGACCTCATTTATAATATTCTTCCGGTCCAATGTCGTCCGCTGCTTCCAGTGGATGTGCCATTTTACGCCGCTAATGGGGGATCGTTGGGCATTATCGGTCAGGTTAGGGCGTCCATTTGCATTGTAGATATCAAATTGTCGGGACCCGTTTTCGTTTCGTCTTCTTTGGCAGTTCCGTGTCTTTTGGGCACTGACTTTTTGGCTAAAATGCCCATTAAAATTCTTATCGATCAACGATGCATTGAACTGCCATCGGGTCGCCGGATTTCATTTTTGACGGGCCCTACTGACATTCGGACGGCGTGCGCTACGATACAAGCGGTGGCGACGCAGACAGTGCAAGTGCCCCCGGGTTCACAGATGTTGATTCCCCTCCGGTTGCGGAAACCATGGGTGAGGGAGGCTTCGGGACAGAGTATGCTTTTGGGTCCTTCTAACAAGGCTGTCGGGGGTCTTGATTTATCGGTGGCTCACACTTTGGTGCGGGCTGACAGGGATCCGTTTGTGATGGTTTTGAACGCGGGGTCGCGACCAGCTGTCATTCCGCAGGGCACCGTGCTGGCTCACGCGGCGCAGGTCCCTGGGGATGATGGGTTGGTTGCGCAGGTGGGCTCGAGCCCCGCGCGGAACGTTGAGCCAAGGGAAGACCTTGAGTGGGTCCATTCGTTATGTGCCGCCTCGGACGATTTGTCGGCGGCACAGTTGGGTGCGCTGCGCGAGTTGCTCATTGAATTCTCTGATGTATTCAGTAAACATAAGTATGACATTGGGTGCACGGATTTGTTGCACCATCACATTGAAACGGGCGATGCGGCGCCGGTCAGGCTAAATCCCTTCCGACTGAGTCCCGTGGAGAAGGAACATGTTCAGTCGGCTGTTAACGATATGCTAGAAGCCGATATTATTTCGCCCTCCTCTAGCCCGTGGGGAGCGCCTATTGTGCTGGTTAAGAAGCAGGACGGGTCCCTGCGATTCTGCGTTGATTTCCGTCGCCTGAATAAGATCTCTGTGGCTGACGCGTATCCGCTCCCCAGGATGGATGAGTCCCTCGATGCTTTGTCTGGTGCGCGATATTTTTCGACTCTTGATTTGTTATCGGGGTTTTGGCAGTTGCCGCTCGACGAAGAGTCGAAACCTGAGACAGCATTTCGGACTCCAGGGGGGCTGTTCCAGTTTAACCGGTTACCCATGGGACTTCACTCCTCTCCAGCGACGTTTCAGCGACTTATGGAGCTGGTTTTGTCGGGCTTGCAGTGGGATACATGCTTGATTTATATGGACGATGTCATTGTTTTCAGTAAAACGTTTGAAGAACACCTCCGGCGATTGAGAGGGGTGTTCTTGCGAATGCGATCGGCTAAGTTGAAATTTAAACCGGCCAAATGTCACCTCCTTCGTAGGTCCGTTAGATACTTGGGTCACATTGTCGATTCTTCGGGGATCTCCACCGATCCCGCGAAGACGGATTGTGTCGGTTCGTGGCCGACACCTACGTCCGTTTCCGACGTGCGTAGTTTCATCGGGTTTGCTTCTTATTATCGGCGGTTCGTTGAGCACTTCGCCACTATTGCAAAACCCTTGCACGCTCTAACGGCGAAGGGAGTGAAGTTCAAATGGGGACCGGAGGAGGAGGCCGCGTTTCGCTCCCTCCAGGACGCCTTGGTGGGTGCCCCACCCTTGTGTTATCCCGATTTTGCCAGTCCCTTTTTGCTGGACACGGATGCTAGCAACACGGGCATTGGGGGGGTGCTATCCCAAGTCGTTGGGGGTGTCGAAAGAGTTGTCGCCTACGGTAGTAGGGTGTTGTCTCCGGCGGAGCAGCGCTACTGTGTCACCCGTCGCGAGCTGCTTGCCATTGTTTTTTTTGTGCAGCAGTTTAGGCCATATCTTTATGGTCGTCACTTTACAGTCCGAACGGACCACGCGGCGCTACAGTATTCATTGAGGGTCGCCCAGCCCTCGGGCCAGTTGTCGCGTTGGTTGGAAGTCCTCCAGGACTATCAGTTTACGACTACGTACCGTAAGGGGTTGCGACACACGAATGCCGATTGCTTGTCGCGGTTGTTGCCTTGTGATGAATGCGCGTGTTTGTCGGGATCGGCGCGCTGTAAACCGACGCTTGCGGGGGAGATGGGGGCACTGGCTGCGACAGCGGGCGCACCGATCAGGGATGATTCCACTGCCTCTCAGGGTCGGGACTCGCTGCTCTCGCTGTCGCTCAGCGAATGGGGCCGCCTCCAGATGGCGGACAGCTCGCTGCTAGCATTGCGCCGCAAGGTTGGGGGTCCCGAGGGGGACCAGGAGCGTACCGGCTCCTATGTACTTGAGCAGGGAGTGTTATTGAAATGGGACAGTTTGTCCCGGCGGAACGCACTCGTGGTGCCTTCCGCTGTGAGGGGGAGGGTTGTCTTGGCGGCACACGAACGCCTCTTGCACTTGGGAGTTAACAAGACGCTTGCCCTGCTTCAGCGTGACTATTACTGGCCGGGAATGGGAAGTGATGTGGTGCATATTCTGAAGGGGTGCGTTGAGTGCGCCAGGCGTAAACCACCGGCCGTGGCAGCTAATCCACCGCTGCAATCTATTCAGGTCTCGCGTACCAACGAGCTCGTTGCACTCGATATTTTGGGGCCCTTCCCAGTCACGCCGAGAGGGAATAAATATTTGTTAGTGGGGGTCGAATACTTTACCCGATGGCCTATGGCGTGGCCTCTCGCTAACCAGTCGGCAGCGGCTGTGACGGATGCCTTCGTCCAGGGCTATGTCCTGGACAAGGGGGCTCCCGAACGCCTGCTGACCGACCAAGGTAAAAATTTTTCGAGTAAATTGTTGCAAGAGGTGTGCGATCTGTTGGGTACCAAGAAGGTGCGTACCTCCCCGTACCACCCGCAGACTGACGGGATGGTGGAGAGACTCCACAAAACCTTGACTTCCATGCTGTGCCAGCAGGTGTGCGAGGCACATGTAGATTGGGACCTGCAGGTCCCGGGAGTCCTTGCCGCGTATAGAATGGCCCCCCATGCAGCTACGGGGTTTTCCCCATTCTATTTGATGTACGGTCGGGAAGCTGACCCGCCAATAGAAACGCAACTTGGCCTGTCCGCTCCACGAACTAATTCTAATTTGGCAGAACATATTAAGTTTAATATTCACAAGCTGACAGAGGCTAGGGAGGCCGCACGGCTTAATTCGCGGGCTCGCCAAATTGCTAATGAACGGTTGCGGGCACGGAAGGTGTCCATGCACGAATGGAAACCAGGTGACAGGGCCTGGCTGCATTGCCCTCAGGCACCCTTGGCTACGTCGCCTAAATTGTTGAGACCGTGGAGGGGACCCGTGGAGGTCGTGCGCGTTGCACGGCCCCAGTGCGTTCAGATAAAGTGGGGAAAGCGCCGTTGGTACGTTCACCCCTCCCGACTGAAACCGTTCTCGCCTCCATATGGCCTCCCCGTGTGTCGTGATGGCCGGGCGTGTGACGTGACCGGCGACCCAGAGGGGGAAATGTCTCTGCCTGATCCACACGTATTTTCGCCTGATCTGCTCCCAGGTGTCTCGGAACTGACAGCTGCCGATCACCGGCGGCCGGATCTCCGCGGCGGGGCCGGCCCCTTCAGGCCCGTTCCGCGCCGTCTGGAGCAACCGGAACCGCCGGACGGTCGTCAGTGTCCCGCCCCATACGATGGACCAGCCAGACGGACTCGCGCCAGGTCGTGCTACTTTGCATGACCTGCCTCGTGAGGAGTCGGGGCAGTTGGAGCGCCTCGTCACTGCGTGTAGTCGCAGGGACGTGGGGCGCGTTCGTTTCGAATTTGCTCGTATCGTGTTATTGTTGACTTTTCGTGTTCATTGTCAATCTGTACATAGTTATTCTTGTTGTTGTTGTTGTTGTTGTGTTATGTTACGGGGCACACTCGGGGGGTTACGGGGTTTTTTTTTGTTGGTTGTCGTTTTATCGTCGCGGTTGGTTGTTGTTAGCAGCCGGGCCGGCTGCGAGCTATGTGGGAGGGGGTGATGTAGTGGTGATACGCGCTGGGTGTATATGTCGTGTGCCAGCGCGTATGTACGGGTGTGTGTGTGGTGACGCGCGCTGACGGGGAGGAGCAGGCGTCAGTGCGCGGGTGGGGGTAGTGCTGCTGATTGGCTGTGTGCCGGTGACGCGCCCAGAGGGAGTGATCGGGTAGCAGCGCGGTGTGATTGGTCGGGGAGTGGAAACACGCGCTGAGCGGAACCGGATCGTAGGGATAGCGCGTGGGGATTGGGTAACTGAGGAGCGGTGCCGACGTTGAGGTCCGCATCCGCTCCGTCTCCCGGGAAGAAGGGGTATATAAGGTGATGCACAGAGGAGCAGGAGGCAGAAGTGGAACCATCTAAGAATGAAGACGAAGGTGCAGAGATAGAGCCCGGAGAGGAGAGTAATGGAGAGTAGAGGAGAGTACGGTATAGTGTGTAGCCAGCGAGAGAGAACGGTCTACACGAGCTGAGTAATGTATAGTGTGTAGCCAGCGAGAGAGAACGGTCTACACGAGCTGAGTAATGTATAGTGTGTAGCCAGAGAGAGAGAACGGTCTACACGAGCTGAGTAATGTATAGTGTGTAGCCAGAGAGAGAGAGAACGGTCTACACGAGCTGAGTAATGTATAGTGTGTAGCCAGAGAGAGAGAACGGTCTACACGAGCCGAGTATGCATACGGTGTAGCCAGAGAGAGAGGAAGGTCTACACGAGCCGAGTATGCATACGGTGTAGCCAGGGAGAGAGATGCAAAGTCTACACGAGGCGAGTGGAGAGTGTAGCAGAGGCGCAGAGTCTACACGAGGCGAGAGAGGAGTGTAGCCGAGGCGCGGAGTCTACACGAGGCACAGAGAGTCAGCAGCACAGAATCCAGAGTCAAGAGAAGCGCATTGTGAAGAAGAGAGGCCACGCGTTGTATTGTTACAAGTCAAGATTTAATAAAAGAAGTGTGTTCCCGTCAAGGAGTTTCCTGCCGTCATTTCCAATACTTCACATTTGCTCTGCAGCCAGATAATACGACAAATCGCTAACCTTAAACACCAAGTCGTTCACACAGGTCAAAGGCAGTATAGTACTATAGTAATAGAGCAAGTGCAGAATCACTGAACCGGAATTGATAGCTTGTAAGCATTTAGCGCCGGGGCCCTTGAAAGTGCGGGCACGTAGCTACAACATATGTAGTAGCTACTACTTCATATGTAGTAGCTACTATCTTTATTTTAAGCTTTCGTGACTGCATGAATCCATACTCTTTGGTTCTTTCGGTAAAGTCACGTAGAGAGGAAAAAATAATAGATCACGACGTTTGGATCGCAACAACAAGCTTTCGGTCGCTTGCTGTTGCGATCGAAAAAGGCGTGATCTATTATTTTTGTTACCTACATGACTTTATCGAAAGAACCAAAGAGTTTGGTAGCTACTACATATTTGCCTACTTTTGCTACGAGGATCATCCGGCAACTGCTTTCACCTAGGGGCGCACAACGGCTGCGGTGCACGCGCTATTACACTGCGTGCCCGTCTCTGCATTCACGTGCTACTTTTGTTTCCGACAAACGCTCCAGCGGCGTGCCAACGCAACCTCGGGCTAAAGCGAGCCACTCGATACGAACCATTGTGGCTTCTTCGGTGCATTACATAAAAAAATATATATATCACCACTACTTTATTTGAAAACGCTCCACATTATTCCCCGCACACGAAGCGACACTTTAATGGACTCGTAAAGCAACACCGAAGCGGGCACTCGTCCTCGTCGACGATCGCGCGCACCCCCCCCCCCCTATCCACCCCCGACCTCCTCGAAATGAAATATGCCCGGGCAAACCGTGCCAGGGCCTTCCCATTGACAAGGACGCGGAGCGGGCGAGCTGGGGGTAGTGGGGGTAAGGAGCCAGGGGGGGGGTAGGGGGGAAGTAGTGGGGGGGGGGGGTAAAGGGGTAGGGAGCCAGGGGGGGTAGGGGGGGGGGAATGGGGGAAGGCAGACGAGAGGCGGCATCAGGGGTGGCCGGGTGGAATCGAAGACCTTGGGGAGTTTTGTCTCAAAACTGTCAAATTTACCTCCCGGTGTGAACATCGCTCCCCACTGTGGGGAAGAGAGCGGGGGGGCGGGGCTACGTCGAGGGGTGGGGGTTGGTGTTGGTTGCCACCTGCCCGGTTTGTTGTGATTGTTGAGATTATTGTGTTTGTGGTTCCAGCACAGATCGTACATCCATAATACAGGATTTTTTTTAATTAGATTGCGTGAATATTTCATCGTCTTGACACTGCACTAGCAGCGGTGCGGAATGATAATATGTTTATATTGTTTCCCATTTAGCAGACAATATGTAATCGCAAGCGTTGAGATTGTACTATTTGCCAGTTTAACATCAACCTATAAAAAATATTTACGCGATCTAACCTACAAAAAATATTTACGTGATCTAACCTACAAAAAATATTTACGCGATCTAACCTACAAAAAATATTTACGTGATCTAACCTACAAAAAATATTTACGTGATCTAACCCAAAAAATATTGACGCGATCTAACCTACAAAAAATATTTACGCAATCTAACCTACAAAAAATATTTACGCGATCTAACCTAAAAAAATATTTACGTGATCTAACCTAAAAAAATATTTACGCGATCTAACCTAAAAAAATATTTACGTGATCTAACCTAAAAAATATTCAGGTGATCTAACCCAAAAAATATTCACGTGATCTAACCCAAAAAATATTCACGTGATCTAACCCAAAAAATATTCACGTGATCTAACCCAAAAAATATTCACGTGATCTAACCCAAAAAATATTCACGTGATCTAACCCAAAAAATATTCACGTGATCTAACCCAAAAAATATTCACGTGATCTAACCCAAAAAATATTTACGCGATCTAACCCAAAAAATATTTACGCGATCTAACCCGAAAAATATTCACGTGATCTAACCTAAAAAATATTTACGCAATCTAACCTAAAAAAAAACTGTATTATGGATGATATTGGTCGCGAAAGCCTACGTGTTAAACTGACAAATAGCACAATCTCAATGCATGCGATTACATATTGTCCGCTAAATGGGAACGAATATAAATATATAATTATTCCGCACCGCTGCTAACGCATTGTCAAAACAATAAAAGTGTCTGATTTTTCCACGGTTATCCTCTCTCTGAGGCAGCTGCTGTCCTGGGAAATCTTGCAAGCCTAAGACGGGGCATTAAAAAACATTCCCCATGTTTGTCAATTGTGCAAAACAATAATAGCAATAATGATTCTACACCACTCAAGACGACGCCTTGACGTGCATTTCTCTCCTCAGTCTACGGTCCTCAGCCCACGGGTCTCCCGTATTCGTACGGCTGCCGATGTCGATGCATAGCCAACGACTCCCAATTTAAAAATGCAGGTGGTGAAGCCCAGATACTCGCGTCAGGTGCAGCGGAGTGTATCATCGCTGTGACGTCTCCTTCGTGTTTGTGGGTCGTACATTGAAGGTGAAGGAGAAGAATAGGTCCACGGTGATCCTGCCGCTGTTACCCCACGTGCACACCTCATTAAGTGATGCGGCTCGCAAAGTCTCACTGGGGGGGAATCTCTGGCCAGAAGGCCTGGATCCAGTTATCGACAGCAGGTGTTTAGGAAGCAGCCTTGAGTCTGAGCCAGCTTTTTTTTTTGCAACAGACTTAAATCAGCAGCAGTGTTGTTATTCCAAAGGGGTGGGGGGTTGGGGGGGGATGCTTACTCTGTGTGATCAGAGTAGCGCACACTAGCGACGGACTGGACTCAAAATAAGAGCGGGCGATAATAAATGTTCAGCCCAACTTCTTGTGTTGTTTGAGATTTGCCTCTTCTCGTGATACGTCCTGGATATTCTTTTCTTCTTCTGTTGTCTCAGGGATAGCAGTAACCCCTAGTAGTGGGCAATCAGAGGCCGGTGCAGCAAATGCATTGTTGTACTGTTCCTCTGCGCTCCCACATCCATGCTCGCCCCGCTATCACCAACCCGCACACCGACCTGAATGGTGGACTATGGTCAAATAACCCACGAGGCGCGGAGAGGCACTCATCCAGCAGTGGATTGACAAAACAACTGCAGTGGCCAAGATACAATCCAGGAACCAGACTTTAAACAAGGGTGGCATAAATCCAAATTCGAACCCACATTTTTTTTGGAGCAGCTGCCACCCTCCTGCCCTATGACCTCTGA
This sequence comes from Lampetra planeri, assembly GCF_965212315.1. Classification (NCBI taxonomy): domain Eukaryota; kingdom Metazoa; phylum Chordata; class Hyperoartia; order Petromyzontiformes; family Petromyzontidae; genus Lampetra; species Lampetra planeri. The sequence goes on from NC_136157.1 coordinate 3,265,395, forward strand.
GCCACCTGGCCATATTCATATAAATAATTTGCTTTCAATTCTGGAGCCACGAAAATATCTCCCCGTCTCCCCTACACCGAGCTGCCCGATCTCCGCTGGTGTGTCCTGGCGCGCCGTTTTAATTACTCGTGAAATTTCCTGGCGGATGACACTCGGCGCCTCGAGTCGGTGCCCCCCCCCCCCACGCTCCACTGCATCCATTTGCCGTCTGCGTTCGGAACGACGTTGGCAGAGCGAACGGCGATGGTGATGTGTGCTTTGCTCCGTGGGCGTGGGGGGGGGGGTGACCGATAGCGCTGCTGTGGATGCGTTGCGCCGAATCCAATCGCCAACCCTCCCCCACTTTTGCCCAAGCGAGGGCGCTTTTAATTAAAAGTCGGTTAGGGAGGCATCGCTCATTGAGAGAACGCGCGGCGGTGGCATCGCACGGCCATACGCGGAGCAATGGGAAAGCACGTGGCCTCAAGTGGCTCATGGGCGTTCGGGGTTCATAAAAAAAGTGGCCGCATTCAAATATCAGCTCGAATTAAAAATGCTAATAAACATAATGGGATACTTAAGGTACGAAAAAAAACCAAATCATCTCTCTCGTTTGTATTCATTTATATTCTTGTCGCTTCTCCTCCGCCGTCTCACGACATCTCCACTCAGGTCTATATTAATCCTGGTAGGAACCACCTGGTTCCACCAGCCCACAGGGGATTATTGTGTCCGTCCATCGTGCATCCAAAAATGGGAGGGGTGGGGCTGGGTGGAGAGGGGAGGGTGGGGAGGGGCTGGGTGGGGAGGGGCTAGTCACCCGGTGGTGCCCTTATAAAACTCAACGTTTAACCTACTCACGCCGGCTTGTGCCCGCCCTCACAGTCGGCCATATTTGCGGAATACACCACGCCGCCGTTGACCCTGGCCATTGACTGAGCAACCCAACGTTCCTACCAGCTCCCTCCGCAGGAATGTGTTAATGTCGTATGCCCCAGCCGTCTCTTTACTTGCAAGGGTTTGCCTGATGTTTACTGCGACTGATCCTAAGAGTTACACGGTTATCCACCAGGCGTTGGGGGAAAGTCAGTCATTTGAATGAACAAATTCAACAAATAAATACAAATTTGGTATAAAAAAAAAAAAAGCTTTTCAGTGCACGCACTTTAATTTGCACTCAAAAGTTGAAAAGAAATTATCTTGACCCCAGATTTAATCAAATTTTATGTTCTCAATAACAGTTGTTAGCTTCCTTTCGATATGTTTTAATTTCCTTCATGCAAGCTACCCACTTTTATTGAGCACATAAACACTTGATGAAATCTAGGGTTTACGAGAATGCATTTTCTACTTTCGAGTGCAAGTAAAAGTTCGTTTTTATTACCTAATTGTACTTTGTGTCCTTGTTGCTTCCGCGCTAAGCAAGAGGGAAGCACAGCGGCGACTCTGGCTCCATGTCGAGCGGCGATATTCGTGCCCCTTTCATTGGTCATAGAGTGGCCAGCACGAGCCGCTGTGCTTGGAGCAGACGTTTGGCGCGGTGGGTGGTCGCGACCATTCGTGATTTCATAAAGGGGGGGGGAGGGTGAGTGGGAGTAAAGTGTATAATTATACTCTTAGTTCTTTCGGTAAAGTCACGTAGGTAAAAAATGTAATAAAAATTAATAAAAATAAAATAATAAAAAATCACGACGTTTCGGAGGCAACACAAGTCTCCGTCATCAGGTGGGACCGTCACAGCCAGATTTGCTGCATCAAGTGAGGCAGGGATTCAAGATGCAAGCCCTTAAATACAAGTTAAGGGGGAGGAGGGGGGGGGGGCGAGCTAATGAGAATATGGTAGCCAATGAATGGAACGTATCGGGAGGGGGGGGGGGCGGGGCTAAAAGAGAGCACGAGGTGCTCGTAGACGTGGACGTGTTAGTGCGCAAGTCCCTGTTGGTGTGACGGTCCCACCTGATGACGGAGACTTGTGTTGCCTCCGAAACGTCGTGATTTATTATTATTTTTATAAATTTTAATAAAAAATTTTACCTACGTGACTTTACCGAAAAAAAACTAAGAGTATGAATCCTTGCAGTCACGAAAGCTTCAAATCTAGAATGTATAATTATACACTGTGTAACAAAATGTCTTTTTGTTCCTGGGTAGTAAGTATTGTTTCCTAATTGCTTATGCCTCAAAAGTACAAAAATGGCTATTATTCCCCACAAACTTTGCTTTTGTGACCAGGACATTGATATTTTGAAATGTACCTATTTTCAATGAGAAAACGTGCGCGTTTGTGTCATTCCTTCACGTAAAGTCCTAGTGACAAAAGCAAAGTTTGTGGGGAATAATAGCCATTTTCTATACTTTTTAGGCATAAGCAATTTAACACTTACCACCCAGGGACAAAAATCGTGTTACATAGTGAATTTATTAATTAGCAAAACTAATTGTTAAATGAAATCTTCATTTGTCCCGCGAGGCGAGTCTGTGTAGACAATTTCATCTCGTTTAGGCTTCGATTCGTATGAATAAACAGAAAACACGGCAAGTTCAATTAAAGATGTGCAATAATGTCTTCAACACGGCATAGTTCAATGCATTCGACAAGTTTTCAGAATCGCTTTAAGTTGTTGTTGCTTTAAATTTCACTGACCGTACATCTCCATCTCTCGTCTAAACCTCTTCTGTCACATCGTTAGGGTTTTGTTTTATCCTTTTAAAATGTGAGGCGGGGTGGGGGGTGACGAGGGGGGGGGGAGCACTGGGGGGCCTGGGGCTAATTAATAGTTTTATTAGGGGGGGGGCAATAAAAACATTCCAAGTTATTGTTGTTGATGTTGTTGTTATTTACATGAGCAGTGGCAGTGATGCCCCCCACCGCGTCCCCCACCTCTAGCCAACGTTACAAACCAGGGCACCCAAGTTTCTCTCAACTGGCCTCACCATCATCACCATCATCGTGGCGCATTCACCGACGACATGATAGCCAATACAATCAGCAACAGCTGAAGACGACGACTACGCCGCTGCTGCTGATGATGACGACGATGATGACGACGATGATGATGACTACGATGATGACGATGACGATGACGACGACGACGATGATGACGACGAAGACGATGATGACGACGATGACGACGACGACGATGATGATGACGACGATGATAATAAGTTATGCTGCCTCGAGTCCTCCAGTAATAGACGAGGGCCTCCACTGTCAACTTGCGACCCGTGGCAGTAGCGAGCGGTGTGGACCCTCATCTCCCGGCGCTCTTAAACAGCACGCAAGCCGCACCGCGGGCCGAATCTTCATCAGGGGCCACCCATTGAGTCGGTGCGCAAAAATCTGTCAAAACATGACCCCTACCCCCCTCCCTGTAGGCACGCGGACTTTGTACCCCCCCCCCCACCTTAGTACGTACGCCTGACGCACCCCCCCCCGTATCCTATAGAACGACCGATATTTAATCCACGCAGAAACGATCAAGGATTAATAATATTGACGTGTTTAAGCAAACAGATAGTCCACCGCCGGCTGCATAAAAAAATTAAGTCGCGTGCCTTGGCCACTGATGTTGCCGAGCTGCGTGATAGCTGCAGTCAGGGGCACGGTGACACACGAGTGACACCTCTCCCACAGTCCCACTTCTCTCGGCAGGACTTGTTGTCTGACAGCTGAAGACACTGATCTGTGGCTCATTTGAAGGCCAATATAGACAAAGTGTTATCGAGGCTTCACCCCACCCCCCACCCCACAGTTTCCTATGCGTACGCACATTGTCAATACGCAGGCGTACGCATTTGGGTTAACCCCCCCACTCCCCCCTCCATGCGTGCGTACTAAATGGATGGTCCCTAACGAGGTTTTTCATTTGCAAGCGGCGAAATATCACAAGAGACGAACTTAGCTCTCTATGCGAGCTCGTCGATCTGAAATTAAGTGCCGCAATTAACCGCCGTGCAGATTTCGCAAAGCGAACAAACTGAGCGAATCGGTCACATGTTAATTTAAAAAAATTAAACTCCCACGTAACATTATTTTCGGAGGCGCAATGTATAATGATGTAAACGCGACGTTATCGTCGTACGCTGGTGGAAAGTGAACAATGCTGATAAGAAGAGTTTGGTCACGGTCAGCTCTAGTGTAGTCGGGGGGGGGGGGGGGGGGGGTATACGTGCCCTGGGGCTAATTAATAGTTTTATTAGTGGGGGGGGGCAATAAAAACATTCCGAGATATTGTTGTTGTTATTTACATGAGCAGGGATGCCCCCCACCGCGCCCCCACCTCTAGCCAATGTTACAAACCGGGGCACCCAAGTTTCTCTCAACTGGCCTCATCATCACCATCATCACCATCATCATCGTGGCGCATTCACCGACGACATGATAGCCATAAAATCAGCAACAGCTGAAGACGACGACTACGCCATTGCTGCTGCTGATGATGACGACGACGACGACAATGATGATGATGATGACGACGACGACGACGACGACGATGATGACGACGATGATGACGACGACGATGACGACGATGATGATGATGATGACGACGACGATGATGACGACGATGATGACGACAATGATGACGACTATGATGATGACGACGATGACGACGATGATGACGACTATGATGATGACGACGGCGGCACAGGTTACGCGATCGCTGATTGCCCGTTCTGCGTCCTCGCCTAATTGAAATCCGTTTCCCGTGGAATTGACGGATGACGGCGGCACCCGCGTGGGAACGGCATCCGAATGAATAACCCACTGGGTAATGGGCACACGGCAACAAGCGTGACGAGTCCCCCCCCCCCCCCCAATGGCTAATTAGCCGCTCCGAGTGTGATGCATGCAGCACTCCCCGCATTTAGGTGGTTTAGAAAAACACCATTTATTAGCGCGCGTCGCGTTCCAAAAATAACCGGCAGGCAAGAAACTCCGCTCTCCTGCTCGCAACACACAACCTTGATTATAGTCTATTTCTCTCTCTATAGATATGTGTGTGTGTTGTGTCGTTGCGATGAGCTGCCGTTTCGTTTCCACCGCTGCCAGCCCCGACGCTGACCTTGGCAGCGTCTGACCCCGCAGCTTCACACAGCACCAACGCAAAGACACGGGGCCGAGCCTTTCACGATCGCCACATCCCGCGACACCCACAGCAGTTTGAACGCTGATCGCGGTGCTTTTGAGTCCGCGTTTTTGTTTATTTCCCCCCCCTCTCCGCCCCCTCCACCCTTTCAACAACAACAACAAACATCGATTGTGCCGATGATGAAGCCTTCAGATTCACTGGAGTGCAAGGGTCTGAGCCAGTGGCAGAAGTACTCGCAGGGAGATTTGAAGTTTTCGTGACTGCAGGGACCCATACTCTTTGGTTCTTTCGGTAAAGTCACGTAGGTGTAAAATATAAAATAATTAAAATCACGACGTTTCGATTGCAACACAAGCAATCATCATCAGGGGTGAAAACTACAGCAAGAATTGTTTTACTTCCCCCTCTCTTACTTATATAACCTCTTACCAGAGCACCTTTCCCACTTCAGCTAAAACAATTCTTGCTGTATAGTAATATGTTTTTACCCTTTCAACTGGTACAAAAACTGACACCTTTATACAAGGGATCATGTTTGCAATAACCACAACACAAGCAGCCAAAATGCAAACAAAAACATAACTCTGATAATGATAATGATATGCACTGTCCTTGAAGTTGATTTGTCCACACCCGAGACGGCTTTTTTGCTGTAGTCTTCACACCTGATGATGATTGCTTGTGTTGCAATCGAAACGTCGTGATTTAATTTATTTTATATTTTACAGCTACGTGACTTTACCGAAAGAACCAAAGAGTATACTCGCAAGGGTTTGGTACCATCCTCGTGCGGTAACTTCACCGCCTTTGCCAACTGCACGGTGCTTAGCCACCCACTCGGGACTTCAACACAAATCTCACCTGGACGCAAGCATGGCCATCGCTGGACCTGGCAAACGAGTGCCTCACAGACTACCCCCCACACAACAACAGCCCCCTGGGTTTCAACTCTCCCCGGGAAGGAGTGGTCCACCACTGCCCGTGCCTCGCCACCCACCACCCCGATGGGGCATAAGATCAAAGCCCCGTTATGCGCCCGTGGGGTAGAGCAAATCGTGCACCGCATCCTAGAATCTTGATTTGAAGCTTTCGTGACTGCAGGAATCCAAACTCTTTGGTTCTTTCGGTGAAGTCACGTAGGTAGAAATAAATAAAACAAATCACATCATGTATTTGTTGAATTTTATTTTATTTCTAACTACGTGACTTTACCGAAAGAACCAAAGAGTACACATCCTAGAAGTCTGCCCGATCCACAAACTCAGCGGACGCCTACCCACCCTGAACGCAGCAGGTCGGGAAGAAACCGCTTGGCTTAGGGGACTTTGCATTCGCTAAATAACTAAAAACGAATAAATACGGCCCAATGAAGAGGCCGCGTTACGAAGAATGTAGATGAGTGGGGGGCGTCTTGGGGGCAATTGCTCTTCTTTACGACCGCGAGGTCGGTGCTCTGCTATGACAATCCTCATGACCTCTCGGTTTCGACGAAGGGACGTGAGGCCTGAAAAGTCACCGATTAGAATCTACTGCAGCGTTCGTCACGAATTTTAACTGGTGGGGGGGGGGGGGGCACTTTCGGCCGATAAGACATAATCGGTGTGAGGGCCGCCACACTATTTGGAACACCCATTGGGGTTTGGCAGCAGCACGATCGCGATGATGATGAAGATGATGAAGATGATGATGGTCGGTGTTTTTTCTCTGTGTCTATTGTCGGTGGGCCAACGGTGGCCCAGCGCGGGCCTTGCAATGAAGAACGCTCCTCGAATCTCTCTCGTTATGCTGTTGTTGGTGTTGTCATTGCTGCTGTTGTTGTTGTTGTTACGTAGTGCTCGTGCGCCGTCGTTCTGTTTGATGTCGACGTTTTCTTACTTAGCGCGGCGATGCTCACCGGAGCCCGTTGTGTGACTCGGCCATTCGCCACCCCCACAGCTCCCCAGGGCTCCTCAAAGTACGGCTGTGCCCCCCCCTCTCCCCTGCCCCCCCTCAGCTTAGCTCCAGCCAGCGATAACATTGCCCCCCCCCACACGCCACCACCACCACCACTAACCAAAGCGTTTGCCTCACTAGCCACAGTACGTGCAGCGATCAACCGAGCGAGGCTGCGTCTCCGTGAACCCCAATCGACCACACCCGGATTGGGACATTCGTGAAATTCGGCCACCCTCTGCACACCGCCACTCCGACCTGGACGGGAACTGCGGGTGACGCGAAAACGCCGGGGGGGGTGGTGGGTGACGGAGTCAATGGTGAACAAACCTTCGTGCAACACGTGCAGTGATCACGCTCAACGTGATTCAGGGGGTTTGTCTTGGGGGTCAGATCGCGTAAACACAAGTGTGTCGTAAACCCGACACAGCCAATTAGTGAGGTTTGTCGCCGTAACAAAAATAAAATGGCCCAATTAGTCTCCACTTCGGCACTCCGCTCTGTCTATAACGACACCCCACTCTGTCTATAACGACACCCCACTCTGTCTATAACGACACCCCACTCTGTCTATAACGACACCCCACTCTGGCTATAGCGACACTCCACTCTGTCTATAACGACACCCCACTCTGTCTATAACGACACTCCAATCTGTCTATAGTGACACCCGGCTCTGTCTGTCGCCTCCTGTATTGTACGCGGAGCGGGCTGCGATGCCGTCGCTCCGCGGTGCTAATTCTTCTCGGCGCGTTTGCGCATTTTTTTGCATTGCGTCCGGCGCACCTCCAACCACGGCAGGAGGGCTTCGCATAGCATCACACGGAGCTTGCAAAGTGACACAGAGGACGCCGTAGCAGTTGGTAAACTTCGAACCAAAAGCTTCCACTGGTGTTAACTATCGTAAACATTTTTTTTAAACATTTGTTGGCTCGAATGCGCGGACGTGAATTTAGAGAGCGGGCTGAGACTTCCAGCCCTGTGCCCAACCCCGTCGCTACGGGGCCCAGCACGGGGTGGCCAGTCCACTGCCCAGACCACGCCAACCTTGGTCTGCACGCACGCAGCTGCGGGCCCTACCCAAGCCGCATCTCAGCCTCACAGTGCCTTGGTCCACGTTGCGAGCAAAGGGAACGCCACGCGTGGCTTCCACGATCAAGGAGACTCAAAATTAGTTTTTTTTTCTTCCATATTCCACCTTAAAGTTTCAGTTACATTTCTTCTGTCACTGTCCACGTCTCTGATCCACACGACTTAGCACGCAGTGAGTACGAATAAACAAAAGCAAAACTTTGTCATTTGGGCACACTGATACGCTGCTTTTCACGACTGAATATAGCTTTTCAAAATCATGAAGGTGGAGCTTTAAAGTGTAGAATCAACAAAGCATCATTTTATTCATATATAAAAAATAAAGAAAATAATCACGACGTTTCGGAGGCAACACAAGCTTCCGTCTTCAGGTCGAACCGTAAGTTTGCCGTGACGGTTCCACCTGAAGACGGAAGCTTGTGTTGCCTCCGAAACGTCGTGAGAAAAAAAAATACCTACGTGACTTTACCGAAAAAAACAAAGAGTATGGACCCTTGCAGTCACGGAAACTTAAAATCTAGCATCATTTTATTATCCTTGGCCAAGAGTGCGGCTGAGCCACACTCACTCATGATGTTCAAGTGCAAGTCTCCGTGGCAAAACAAACTTCTGGTATCAAGAGAACCCGCCACTCTAAAGAAAGTGTATTGCTAGGGACGGCCTACTGAGCTATAAAGCTCGTTTTCAGACGTGACTTGACCACAAGTGGCAGCTCCAATGAAATGGCTTATCATCATGTGGACATTTATGCAGGTAGGAACAACAGGTTCCACACTGCCCACCAGGGATTATTTGTCTGTCTGTCGTGCATATTTGTCTGTCGTGCACGAATGCGCTGTCCAACCAAGTTCCTACGTGCCCACTCCGAGGAACGTGTTTCAGACAAATACGCGTGATGTTGATTTGTAAATGTGGAGGAAAAAACCGGAGGACCCGGAGAAAATTCCACGCGACCACGGGGATAGAGAAAATGCAAACTCCAAATATACAGCAGGAGTCAGGGGTTGGGATCGAACCGACGAACTCCTGTATAGCAGGCGAAGTAGTTAACATCTCGCCACCGCAGCGCCTCACTAACCCCCACCCCCTGTCCTTCAATGTTCTTGGACACCCCAGGTTGGCAGCCAAGTCTGGCGGAAGCCCAAATTCTCGGGGACAGATCCGCTTCTCGGGCTGGCCTGGATGTTTTGCCAGAATCCGGCCGAGTGGAAATGCATCACCAAACACATCCATCAGCACCGCTGCAGGCGGTTGGGAACGTTACTTTTTTTTTTACATCCAGGGTAGTGACCTGAGCAGCTCAAGTGACAACTCGAGTTGCTTAGAAGATTATGGGAAATGTTTTTTTAATGAACTCGGGGCTGCCTGTCAACTCGAGCTCTCGGAGGAATGAGGCCAACTCGAGCACTCGACTTAGTTCGGGTCGACTTCAGAGGAGTGCACATTGATTGCATCTATGTTTTTGTTCGGAATCAGAATAATTATTTTGTACTGAAGGAATCCGATGAGCTATGAAGCTCTTTTTCAAAGATGTGCAGTCGGAGGTGGCTCAGAACGTTACGACAACAAACAATACAAAATCACGATAGCAATTCAAACGATAGGAAAGGTAAACAAATCAATTGAACATTTTTAGAAAAAAAAAAAATTTTCTTTTTATCTTACCGGGCAAAACCGACTGAGCTTTTAGCTTCTTTTTCAGAAGCGTCCTGCCAACTAATTATATCTCAACGAAGTGGGTTATCACGTAGAAATATATAGCATCAACATAATCTGAACGCACGTTGATTCTAAATGTGGAGGGAAAAACTGGAGGACCCGGAGACAAAATAAATCGACGCGACCACGTTTCGAGAGAGAGAGAGAGAAACGCAAGGCGGGTGGGAACATTCTGCCTTCTGCGGATTGGACATCGCGTGGATGGCTCTCAGAGGTAGCTCTGGGATTTTCGCTTCCGTGGCGCCGTTCTCGAGCACCAAGCGTCTCGCTGCTCTGCGAGAGATCTGAGCGGACGCTTGGCCTCGTGACGCCGATGACGTGGGCTGGACTGGCCAGAGGGGAAACCTGCACCAGCGGGGCCGTCCATTCCGAGGGCCGGTGGGTCGGTCTGTGTAGGGGACATGGTGAATGAGTAATTTTTGTTCATTATACTGTGCATTTTTTATTTATTAAAATATTTTATTACTTCTAATAATGTGTACGATGCATTGCCTATTTCTGCTCTCAGTCGGCATATTCGTCGGCCCCCAAAGATTCTTCTTGATCGACACCTTTTTTTTGACCCAGCCCCAAATGGGCCAATGAGCATTGCACTGTAATTCGGGCCCTTTCACCCCCCTCCCCCCCCAGTCCATCACTGCCGAAAGTGGACGAAATAAAATAATTGTTGTTTCGCCAACATCTCCGCGGCCGTGTCTAATTCAGAGAGGCTCGGTGCGCGCGTGCGTGAAGGCAGGTGAAGTGAGTTGGGGGGGATGGGGGGGTTCGCTCCAGAAGCGAGCGAGGGAGACGCGAATGAGAGACAGCCGAGGATGAAACGGCACCATAAGCGCTGCTTAGATTGGCAGATCTCAGCTGCCCGTTTGACGTTTGTCCGTGTAAGCTGGGGCTCATCGCAATTCGGCACTTGGCTCAGCCAATACGACACTGCCACGGGTTCCGTGAAATCAAATAGAAAGGGAGAGGGGAGCAGGCGGGGTGGGGTGGGGGTAAAAGAAAAAAAGGAGAAAACCATCCGTATAAAATGGACGAGAGAGAAATATAAAAACACAAAAGTGAATCGATAACAATCCAAAACGGCGTCGGTGGTGGAGAGAGAAGATATTGGACCATTATCTGGCGACCTTTTCGCCGCTCGCGAGCACTAAAGGTCACCGCGATGCCTGGGCTGCCTTTCAGCGCCCCGGTGGGAGCCGGGCACGGCGCAGGAGTGGCATAAGTGGCGCACGTGTGTGGGAGGAGGAGGGGGGGTTGGGAGCTCACCAAATGAAGGGCTGACGCCTGCAAGCACGCGCACGCACGCGCACACAAGATAAAGCTCTCCCCCCCCCCCCATAGCCTTAACAGGCTAATTCTAGATTTGAACCTCACTTGATACAGAAAATCTAGCTGTGACGGTCTCACCTGATGACGGAGACTTGTGTTGCCTCCGAAACGTCGTTATTTTTATTATTTTATTTTTATAAATTTTAATTTCATTTTTTACCTACGTGACTTTACCGAAAAAACTAAGAGTATGAATACCTTAACAGGCTATTAGGGCAAGTGCCGTAAGCGAGCACCTGCGAAGGCCGTCACGGCACACGAAGCGGTGGGTGGCCAGCACCACGCCCGGCCGCCTTTGTTTCCCTAGTGGCGATGATTACACACCGCACCAGGTACTCGTTTGATGCCGAGTCGACCTAGAAGAGGGCCCAGAACCGGTTCAAATAACCGTCACTGGTCTTGGCCGTGAGCGGCAATAGAACTCTGGTCGGGTTCGTAGCGCAGCGCGCTACACTACCCCTACAACGCACACACACGCGCGCGCGTGCACACACACACGCGCGCATACACACACGCGCGCGCGTGCACACATACACAAATGCGCGCGCATACACACACGCGCGTGCGTGCACACACACACAAATGCGCGCGCATACACACACGCGCGTGCGTGCACACACACACAAATGCGCGCGCATACACACACGCGCGCGCGTGCACACACACACGCGCGCACGTGCACACACACGCGCGCACGTGCACACACACGCGCGCGCGTGCACACACAAATGCGCGCGCGTGCACACACACACACGCGCGCGCACGCACGCGCACACACACACGCGTGCACACACACACACACACGCGTGCACACACACACGCGCGCGCGCACACACACACACACACGCGCGCACACAAACACACGCGCGCACGTGCACACACACACAAATTCGCGCGCACGCGAGAGCCAAGCGATGATGAAAGAGGGGGGGGGGAGCTGCTGGCATGCAAATGACGCCTATAAGAATTCTAAATTCCCCGCGAGCTGTCTGCCAAGAGGCTGACTTTTGTTTTTGAGAAGGCAATCAGAAGAAAGAGCGAGGAACGCATTTTAGATATACACAGCATCTTGAAAAGGTTACGTTTTCTCTCCATACTTCAGCCAGGCACGCGCGTGCCTCTGGCAATTTGCGACTCATTTGCATCGCCTCTCTAATAAGGCAGGTGTCATGGTAAAGGAGCATCCCTGCAATTGCTCGCTCACGTCACTGCTGGCTGGAAAGGCCTCCGCTAGAGGAAGTCCTAGAGAACCCCCCCCCCCCCGCCGTGAGGAGGGCATTTGCCCTTTTCTCCCACGCTCGCTCGAGTGGCCACACTTCACCTCTCCACTCGTGGAACTGCGGGTCGGAGCTGCGGTGCTGCCGTGTGGACAGAGGCGAGCGAGGGCGGTGGGGGGGCTGGGTTTTTGTTTTTTCCATCCACATTGAGAAACGATGCGTGAATAGTCGCTTGCCTGCTGCTATCAACGTCCACCCTGATAAGCCACTCCGTTGAGCTATCACTTGCGATGACCAAGTCGCTTCGGACAGAGAGCTACGTAGCTCGGTAGGGCCTTGCGTGGTAACAACGCAAATCGTTTTAGTTTGGATTCAAGAATCCCATGGTCAGCGAGTCCCCGATGTCACACATTGGCAGGATCCTCCAACAGTCGCTTCGCTCAGTTTAAGGCGACCAATATCATCCATAATACAGGTTTTTTTTGTTTTGGGTTAAATCGCGTAAATATATAAATGCGTCGTTAAACGCGCCACCACCCGACACAGCCAATTAGTAAGGCTTGTCACTAAACACAACATGCCAATTCGTTACTCGTACAGCACACCGGTGTGTTGGAGAGCAGATCCGCAACATTTGCAATCTGAGTCCGACGTTTCATTCTCTTCCCTCCGACTACGACGGAGGAAAAAATGCCACACGGTGGAACGACTGTCAAAGTGAGCCACGCAGTGGACGGGGAGGGATTACACCCGCTAATTCCTGGGGTGTGAAACGTAAAGGCCCCGCAGTTGGTCACAGGAGGATATACCCATTGTGCGCCGTCGCCACGATTCACGGTGGTATAAAAAAGAAAGAACAGAATATGTTAATCGCAATCACCGCGACACACAGTCTTACATTTCCCACGGAATATTTTCCAGCGTCTCCCTCTCTCAACCATCCGGACCCAGACCCATTGCCCCTCCCCCCCACCCCCTTCCAGGGAAACATATTCTAGAGCTCAGCCCCGGAGAGCTCCAGCTGAAGTTGCGTCCTGCTGGGCCCTGTAAACGATTCACACCCCTCGCCCCCTGCCTGACTCCCCGGTCGACGGCATTAATCGCCGTGTGATTTAGGGCCGTCATGCTATTCGATAATTGCATTTTTTTGTATCTCTCTCTCTCTCGTTCTTACCGTGTCGTTTGTATCGTTTCATCTTTGTCCCATCTCGTGTCTACAGTTTTGTTCTCTCCGTTAGCCGAAGTGTCACGTGGTCACATCATACAAACGAATAGATTCACAGCCCCGTCGTCAATCCACTGCTGGATGGGAAGTCTTCCCGCACCGTGTCAGTCATGGGGGTTGTTTGACCATACTTCACCACACTGGTCAGGGTGGGTTGGTGAAAGGGGGGGGGGCAGGACCGATTTCAGAGAACGTCGAGATAGTAGGAGCTCAATGCCCGCACCACTGGACATCCGTGTGAAAGAGCTTCATAGCTCATCGGATTCTTCCAGCTCTTAATAAAGATTCTGATTCTGGCCACTCCGGCCGAACATGGGCGTGCGACTTGCGTCACCGGTAAACGTTCGATTGTCGCGCACACACCCGTGGCAGTGTGCGCTGTGAGCGTGAGAGATGATGGGCACGTACACGGAGTGCGCACAGAGTGTCGTGATCGTGAGTGATGGGGGTGTAATGAGAACGATCCGAGGCGCCGTCTGCTTCACCGTGGACGTTAAAGATCCCCGCGACGTCGTTCGCAAGAGGAGGCAAATGCGACGACGATGATGACGACGATGATGACGACGATGACGACAATGATGACGACAACAATGATGACAATATCGACGATGATGACAATGATGATGACGACGATGATGTTGATAATGATGATGGCGACGACGATGACGATAATTATATTGACGATGATGACGATGATGTTGACGGTAATGACGATGGTGATGACGACGACGATGAAAATGATGACGACGATGATGACGATAACGACGACGATGACGACGACGATGACAATTATGACGACGGTTTGCCAACAGTGGAGGGCTGCCGCGAAAGGGCGTTCGTGGGACGCAGCGGACTCCGTAGAGGAGACGGAGGGAAAGACCGAGCGAGCGAGCGAGAGAGACCTACCCGTCGGAGGCCGTCAAACTGCGAGAAGGGCTGCGTGCAGAACGAGAGAGAGCGAGAGAGTGACCGAGAGAGTGAGCGAGAGCTGGGGGTTTACATAAAGCAAAGTTATTATATTAAAAAAATACGAAATGATGAACGAAGCAAAGTGCCGAATACACCGAGCATCTTCTTGTTTCCACTGATCGTAAAAAAAAAGACAGAGAGACCGAACGAGCGACCGAGCGAGCGAGAGAGACCGAGCGAGCGAGAGAAACCGAGCGAGCGAGCGAGTGGTGAGTGAGGGGCGACCGGGGCCGGGGAGGATTTGCCTTTCAACGCGTGCAATTAAGGGAAGGCTGCTGACAGCAGATTTTAGTTTTCCCTCGCTGCACCGGAGTCGACTTCCACCTTGCGCCACCCCATCCCACCTCCCTGTAGACGCTGCCTAATAAAGAGAGAGAGAGAGGGGGGAGAGAGCTTCATCTGGCTCCGCAGTTGCAAGAACTCTGAAATTCATGACGATGTCAAAAAGTTTGATGAAATGGAGTCAAATAAATTGCCATCAAACCTCCCGTTCTCGGCCAAGGTTACTATCGCTCAGAACGAGCACCGTCCTGTACGTACGTACGAAGAACTTATTTCGCACCCTACGTAGGAGACCCCACCACTCCACCACTCCACCACCCCACCACCACACCACCCCACCACCACACCACCCCACCACCACCCCACAACCTCACCACTACCACCCCACCACCTCACCACCCCACCACCTCACCACCACCACCGCCTGACCACCCCACCACACCACTATCTCACCAACTCACCACCCCACCACTTCACCACACCACCACCTCACCACCCCACCACCCCACCACACCACCACCCCACCACCCCACCACACCACCACCCCACCACCTCACCACCCCACCACACCACCACCCCACCACCTCACCACCACACCCCACCACCTCACCACACCACCACACCACCACCCCACCACACCACCACCCCACCACACCACCACCCCACCACCTCACCACCCCACCACACCACCACCTCACCACTCCACCACACCACCACCCCACAACCACACCACCCCACCACCCTACAACCTCACCACTACCACCCCACGACCTCACCACCCCACCACCTCACCACCACCACCGCCTCACCACCCCACCACACCACTATCTCACCACCTCACCACCCCACCACTTCACCACACCACCACCTCACCACCCCACCACCCCACCACACCACCACCCCACCACCCCACCACCTCACCACCCCACCACACCACCACCCCACCACCTCACCACCCCACCCCACCACCTCACCACACCACCACACCACCACCCCACCACACCACCACCCCACCACACCACCACCCCACCACCTCACCACCCCACCACCTCACCACCCCACCACACCACCACACCACCACACCACCACCCCACCACCCCACCACACCACCACCCCACCACCTCACCACCCCACCACCCCACCACCACACCACCCCACCAGCACCCCACAACCTCACCACCACCACCCCACCACACCACCACCCCACCACCCCACCACCACCACCACCCCACCACCTCACCACCCCACCACACCACCACCTCACCACTCCACCACACCACCACCCCACCACACCACCACCCCACCACCTCACCACCCCACCCCACCACCTCACCACACCACCACACCACCACCCCACCACACCACCACCCCACCACACCACCACCCCACCACACCACCACCCCACCACCTCACCACCCCACCACACCACCACCTCACCACTCCACCACACCACCACCCCACAACCTCACCACCCCACCACCCCACCACCTCACCACCCCACCACACCACCACCCCACCACCTCACCACCCCACCACACCACCACACCCACCACACCACCACACCACCACCCCACCACACCACCACTTCACCACCTCACCACCCCACCACACCACCACCCCACCACCTCACCACCCCCACCCCACCACCCCACCACCTCACCACCCCACCACCCCACCACCTCACCACCCCACCACACCACCACCCCCACCACCTCACCACCCCACCCCACCACCTCACCACACCACCACACCACCACCCCACCACACCACCACCCCACCACACCACCACCCCACCACCTCACCACCCCACCACACCACCACCTCACCACTCCACCACACCACCACCCCACAACCACACCACCCCACCACCCCACAACCTCACCACTACCACCGCCTCACCACCCCACCACACCACCACCCCACAACCACACCACCTCACCACCACACCACCTCACCACCACCACCGCCTCACCACCCCACCACACCACTATCTCACCACCTCACCACCCCACCACTTCACCACACCACCACCTCACCACCCCACCACCCCACCACACCACCACCCCACCACCCCACCACACCACCACCCCCACCACCTCACCACCCCACCACACCACCACCCCACCACCTCACCACCCCACCCCCACCACCTCACCACACCACCACACCACCACCCCACCACACCACCACCCCCACCACACCACCACCTCACCACCCCACCACACCACCACACCACCACACCACCACCCCACCACACCACCACCCCACCACCCCACCACCACACCACCCCACCACCACCCCACAACCTCACCACCACCCCACCACACCACCACCCCACCACCCCACCACACCACCCCACCACCTCACCACCCCACCACACCACCACCTCACCACTCCACCACACCACCACCCCACCACACCACCACCCCACCACCTCACCACCCCACCCCACCACCTCACCACACCACCACCCCACCACCTCACCACCCCACCACACCACCACCTCACCACTCCACCACACCACCACCCCACCACACCACCACCCCACCACCTCACCACCCCACCCCACCACCTCACCCCACCACCTCACCACCCCACCCCACCACCTCACCACACCACCACACCACCACCCCACCACACCACCACCCCACCACACCACCACCCCACCACCTCACCACCCCACCACACCACCACCTCACCACTCCACCACACCACCACCCCACAACCTCACCACCCCACCACCCCACCACCTCACCACCCCACCACACCACCACCCCACCACCTCACCACCCCACCACACCACCACACCACCACACCACCACCCCACCACCTCACCACCCCACCACACCACCACCCCACCACCTCACCACCCCACCCCACCACCCCACCACCTCACCACCCCACCACACCACCACCCCACCACCTCACCACCCCACCCCACCACCTCACCACACCACCACCCCACCACACCACCACCCCACCACCCCACCACCCCACCACACCACCACCCCACCACCTCACCACCCCACCACACCACCACCTCACCACTCCACCACACCACCACCCCACAACCACACCACCCCCACCACCCCACAACCTCACCACTACCACCCCACGACCTCACCACCACACCACCTCACCACCACCACCGCCTCACCACCCCACCACACCACTATCTCACCACCTCACCACCCCACCACTTCACCACACCACCACCTCACCACCCCACCACCCCACCACACCACCACCCCACCACACCACCACCCCACCACCCCACCACACCACCACCCCACCACCCCACCACCTCACCACCCCACCACACCACCACCCCACCACCTCACCACCCCACCCCACCACCTCACCACCCCACCACACCACCACACCACCACACCACCACCCCACCACACCACCACCCCACCACCTCACCACCCCACCACCCCACCACCACACCACCCCACCACCACCCCACAACCTCACCACCACCACCCCACCACACCACCACCCCACCACCCCACCACACCACCCCACCACCTCACCACCCCACCACACCACCACCTCACCACTCCACCACACCACCACCCCACCACACCACCACCCCACCACCTCACCACCCCACCCCACCACCTCACCACACCACCACACCACCACCCCACCACACCACCACCCCACCACACCACCACCCCACCACCTCACCACCCCACCACACCACCACCTCACCACTCCACCAACCCACCACCCCACCACCTCACCACCCCACCACACCACCACCCCACCACATCACCACCCCACCACACCACCACACCACCACCCCACCACACCACCACCCCACCACCTCACCACCCCACCACACCACCACACCACCACACCACCACCCCACCACACCACCACCCCACCACACCACCACCTCACCACCCCACCACCCCACCACCACACCACCCCACCACCACCCCACAACCTCACCACCACCACCCCACCACACCACCACCCCACCACCCCACCACACCACCACCCCACCACCTCACCACCCCACCACACCACCACCTCACCACTCCACCACACCACCACCCCACCACACCACCACCCCACCACCTCACCACCCCACCCCACCACCTCACTACACCACCACACCACCACCCCACCACACCACCACCCCACCACACCACCACCCCACCACCTCACCACCTCACCACTCCACCACACCACCACCCCACAACCTCACCACCCCACCACCCCACCACCTCACCACCCCACCACACCACCACCCCACCACCTCACCACCCCACCACACCACCACCTCACCACTCCACCACACCACAACCTCACCACCACCACCCCACCACACCACCACACCACCACTCTACCACCCCACCACCCCACCACACCACCACACCACCACCCCACCACCTCACCACCCCACCACACCACCACCCCACCACCACACCACCCCACCACCCCACAACCTCACCACCACCACCCCACCCGGCTTCTCTCCCCCTTCTCCCCGGCGGAGTGGCGCGGTTGCCACGGGCCCTGGCGTGAGGAATGAAATGGACTATGGCCGCGCAGCCTCGGAATCAGATCAGAATCTTAATTTCGACTGGGGGAATCCGATGAGCTTATGAAGCTCTTATTGTCACAGATATCCGGTATGAGCGAGTGGGGTGTGGGGGGGAGCCAGATGCGCAGGAGATGCGGGACAGCCACTAGCAGATCGCGCCGTTACCTGCTCTGATTCGCGTTTAACATTCACTTTATCATGCCCACCCACACCCACCCACCCCCACCCACCGACTAACCCACCCACACCCACCCACCTACCCACCCCCACCCACCCCCACCCACCCCCACCCACCCCTGCTCACTCCGACCCACCCCCACCCACCCACCCCACCCACCCCCTGATCGTGTAAATATATACATTTTGCATCGTTAAACCTGCCACCACCCGACACAGCCAACTAGTAAGGGTTGTCACGTAAACAGAACGTGCCAATTCGTCAACCAAAAAACCCTCTATTATGGATTATCAGAGCACGTTTGTCTGCATGTTTTTGCCAACAAGTGTGTGTGTGGTTAATGCAGACTTGGTGCCACGCAAGAGTTGTTTGTCTATTTGCAGTTCGAACACACTTAACACCTCCCGTTCTATTGGCAGAATGGGTGAAGCCTATTGGGTGTGGATTTTTTTTAGTTTGTTTGTTTGTTCTTCCATCATTTGGATACTGGCTAAAAGGATGCCACGGATGTTAAGGTTTGACGCCCGGACGGTCCGGGAATTGTGTGCGTCCGCGGAGTCGATTTGGTGACTCTGGCGCACGCAGCCATCTCCGGCACCCCCCCCCCCCCTCCCCATTGTCCGCTTGCAAGCGACGCGTTTCGTCGTCACCTTATGCCACGTGGGGGGGGGGGGGCAGCTGCCACTGGGGGTGCCCTTTCGAATGTTTCGAGATGAGCTGCGATGCAAGGCGCTCGCCGTCGTGCAGGGCGCACTAATGCCACACCTGTCAACCCCCTACAGACCAATTCACCCCGTGCCCTTTAACATCTCAACGTTCATCCTACAAAGTCCCATCACAAGGGAGAAGTACACGCACATTGTCTGTAATCCAGCACTGTGCAGGCAGCAGCGAGAGTTGGTGGATTTGTCCAGATGCTTGCGAAGCTCCCTTCTTGTCGGTGTCGAGGGGGAGCCGTGCCCTGGCGTGCCAGCTAAGGCGGTACAACAAAGTGTGCACTACTATCATATGTCCCTTCTGTACTGGGATAAAGTGTTTCCCCCTCGCACGTGTTATTTGTTTCGTTTTTTCCGGGTGCTCCGGTTTCATCCCGTATGCGTTCAACACTCATTCATTGGCTGAAAACATCTTCACATACAGAGCACCGCAGAGTTTGGGCAGTTGCTGGTGGTACCAACTCACCACCCAGGCTGCTGCCTTGCCGATTATCTGTGGTTCCCCAGCGATTGAGAAAAAAGATGCATTTGCTTGAACGGCGCCCGCTGTATGAAACATTATTATA
This sequence comes from Lampetra planeri, assembly GCF_965212315.1. Classification (NCBI taxonomy): domain Eukaryota; kingdom Metazoa; phylum Chordata; class Hyperoartia; order Petromyzontiformes; family Petromyzontidae; genus Lampetra; species Lampetra planeri. The sequence goes on from NC_136157.1 coordinate 3,286,244, forward strand.
ATCATATTTTTGTTGTGATATAATGAATAAATAACTGGCCTCGATTTCAGTTTTGACCTCTCGAGCGGTACCAACATCTACTGCGGCACATGGCACGAAGAAAGAGGCCGCGGACACAATTCGCAGGCGATTCACTTGAATTAGCGGAGGAGATTTTCTCTTTAAACCGCAGAAAGACAAATCCGGGGACCGGACTCCATGAATCGTCGTTAAATTCCGCGCGGGCCAAGGACACGCGCATTACAAACGAGGCGAGGTCACTGCTCGGCGACTTTAAACAGGAAAAAAAAGACGAGTCCATTAAAACTCCTCTCTGCGTTTCCTCCCCAAGGTTACGATCCATCGCGCAGCGCAGAGGCGCGCGGCGTTCGGAGGTAAGGCGGCAACGCCTTTTGCCCGCGCCCCGCTGCTGCCGCCGAGAGGGCTTCACGCTCGCTCCGGGGCGCCTTGGCCTACTCTTCCACGCCGGTCAGAGTACCCACTCTTTACTCGACAGCACGTGGACCCCGCTGGTTGACCACGTGTGGTTTAATCAATTATGCTGCTCCAAGGACGGAGGGTTGGGGACTGAAACAAACTTGCACCATTGTTGTCTCAACTGATGCGTGTGTGAATGTTGAACCTTTTTCGCACCGTACATAGCCAACCGTGCTAATTGGAGATGCGAGGGAAGAACAAACTAAACGCTAACAAACTTTTCTTAAGAAATTCGTTTTAATTATAGATTTAAAAGTGCATAGCTCCAATGGCTTCCTAATAACGGAAGGAAGAGCGTTCCAGACGGCCGCAGAATCGCACCTGAACCTTGCGCGATGCGGTGACCGTCTTCGTTCGACGGTTAGCCAAACATCGCGACTGCGAGCATGACCCGAGTTCGCGTGATGGTGTTTTATGCTCCTTGCCGAGCTCAGCGACGTGTTGTGTTTAATGTGTGGCAAGCGCTTTGTGTGTGTAATGAATGCGACCTCGTCATGAATTCGTTCGGCAACCGGAGTGGCTGAACGTGGAAACCCGTGCAGAGGTTGCTTGCGCTAGAACCAATCAAGGCTGCTTGAAATGCTGTACTCCCACAAGGCCGTGTAGCTGCTGGTGCGTGTTACTTTTCTTTTTTCACGGGGATAGGACAGATGTGGAAAAATGAGAGGGTGTAACGTCGTCCACTCATTAACGTTGTCCCCCTGAACCAAATTTACAAAGTATAAACACAACGCAGCCTCCTCCCGCCTCGGCTCGGGGGGAGGGGGGGGGAGACTGCTCGCTGCTTTTGACCTCGCAGGAGAAGGATGCGGTAAACATGAAAGGCGTCCCGTGGCGAAACGGTCGCAAAAAATATAAAAAGTAAATAAATGTCGGCGCACCGCGGCAAGCGAGCAAAGGGAAAATACCATCGGACGCTCCTTTGAAATATCCGTGCCCTTTGCGGGCTGTCTCCTGTCCGTGCTGCTATTTGTTGGCAACAACAACAACAAAATACGTGCGATAAATAATACATCGGCTGACACAATGACTCGGACCTCGGGAGAGATAGCGGACGATACCAATTGCTGATTTCTTGTTTGAGGTTTGTGTTTAAGGTGGCCTTTGCGCAGAGTTCACGCAACGGCCGGAATAGGTCCACGTGGCGTAGCATTTAAAACAAAAAAAATTAACCCGTAAAAACAAAGTTTTTCACTATAAATCCTTTATATGCGTGGCATCGGTTTTATTTTATTATTCATTTCTGTTTTTCTTGAGTAAGAGTTTCATTTGATCACATTGGTATTTTAAATTAAATATAAGGAAAGTCGTATATAAGGATTATAAGGTTTTCAGTTTTTGTATGATTGTTTATATTGTACATTTTTGTTGTTTTCTTGAATAATTTTCTGTGTTTAGGAAAAATATATGATTGTGTTAGTGAAAATTTTTTTTTCCTAAAAAGTGGAAAATTTTGGTAATTTTTTTTCACGAAAATAAATTGTCACGCACAACGAGTCTGTGTGCAAAATGTCAGCTCGATTGGATCACGGGAAGTGGGTTAAAAAACGACCGAAAGATTTGCACGGTTGTAAGCGCGCAAGCAAGCAAGCAAGTGAACTTAATATAAAGGATTTAAAAAGGAACGTATTTTAATATAACGCAACCGTGGAGAAGCGGTGATCACATTGAACTCGCGACCCCGACGTCGCCAGCTCGATTCGATCTCTAGGGGGGACGGGGCGGTGCTTGAAACGACGGCGCAAGTTCTGCAAGTCGACACAGCAGCGTTACGCAGATTTGCACCTCCGCAAATTGCCAAACGGCGCGTCCCGTGTGGCGGGGCCACCTCATCCACAGATGTCTGGCCATCGTGGAGGAGAAGACCAAATACCCCCTAAAGAGATCACTCGAGCTGTGGACCTTCCGCCAGCAGTGGTACTGAGCGAGCAATTGCAGGGGCTGCACCTCCAGAACCTCAATAATGCTGGTTCGATTTCGATTTAAAGCTTTCGTGACTGCATGGATTCATCTTCTTGGTTCTTACGGTAAAGTCACGTAGAATGGAAATAATAAAGTAATAAAAGTAAAACATAATAAAATAATTCTCACGACGTTTCATCCACAACGCAAGCAGCCGTTCTCAGGTGAAGAACAGGTCTGTCGAGAAGACAGAGTTTCAGCGTTGTGGCTGAAAAGTCGTGAGAATTATTTTATTATGTTTCATTTTTATTATTTTATTATTTCCATTCTACGTGACATTACCGAAAGAACCAAGAAGATGAAACGCTG
>NC_136157.1:3289191-3409191 GCF_965212315.1 Lampetra planeri
TTGGTGGTGATGGTGTTTTGGTGGTGGTGGTTGGTAGTGGTGGTGGTTGGTGGTGGTTGGGTGGTGGTGGTTGGTTGGTTGTGGTTGGTGGTGGTGGTGGTGGTTGGTTGGTGGTGGTGGTTGGTGGTGGTTAGTTTCACCCAGGTGAGGGTGTGTGGCGACTGTGGCAAGCGAGAGTGCAGCGAGGCCCCAACAAGCCCCAGTGGGGTCCTGTATTGATACAAACACAAATCTACACCAGCTCACTTTTCAAAACCCTAATATCGCCAAGAGAAATGGGCCAAGGAACGTGCAAAAAAACAACCACATCCCTCCTCATAGCCGACCTAGCCTGCGCTTCTCTTATCTAATGTATCTCGTGCTCTGTCTCTGTCGGTGTCTCCGACTTTCATCGCAGACTCGTGGACTTTGAGCGGGTGGGGGCGTCACGCCAAAACAAATTAGACTTATGGACCCCCCCCCCCCCCCCAATGGACTAGCAGCACCCGGCCCCCACCCACGCACCCCCATTGAGATTCCTTCCACATTTACTGCCCTGTGTGAATCCACTCCTATCGTGTTTCCGTGCTGTTTATTGTTGTAACTTTCTTACACGACCCCCGACTGGACATCTCTGTGAATAAAACCCAGCAGTGTCGCTCATCGGATTCCCTCCAGGATAAATATTCGGATTCTGATTCACTTCTGGATGAACGCATCCCGACGTCGTTTCAATCACGGGGATGGCCCGCACGGCTCTCCGAACGCGTTGTCGTGCTCGTTGGGCCACGATGTCCGACGTTTCGCTCCACGTGCCGGAAGCACCTTCAACAATGTCAGCGTTCAGATACATCAGAGTGCCGACCATGCCGGGGTTTATTTGACCATACTTCACCGTGATGGTCGGTACGAGTCGGCGGCGAAAGGGCAGGGGGAAGGATTAAGTGTGAAGGACCTCTTCAGATATCGCTCGCCGCTGATGTTTGCTTTTGGCCAGGAATCGAACTCGGGTTGTAGGACTCAGCGCGTTGTGCGCTATTACACTCCACCCCGCACATCCCTATAATTTACATCGTGACGGCCGCACTCGGAATGTTTATAAGCTGAACTTAATTTCGTACCGTACCTAGCCAACCTTGCTAATCGGAGGTGCGGTGTGTGTACGTTGAACTTCTTTCGCGCCGTACGTAGCCAAACGTGCCAATCGGAGGTCCGCTGTATGTATGTATGTTGAACTTCTTTCACATTGTACACAGCCAAGCATGCAAATCGGAGGTGCGAGGGGCAAGTATGTACGTTGAACTTCTTTCGCGCCGTACGTAGCCAAGCGCGCAAGTCGGCGTGATCCCACGCGTGCAGGTCAATCGCTCAACTCGGTGCCTGAAGCTTGGCGTAGCTGGCGGGAGAGATTCGCCCACAAATCACGGGGGAAAGGTAACACGCGCAGTGGACGCGACTATAATGAGCCCTTTGATTGATTTCATTACGGGCGAAATACATTTGACATATTGCAAGCGCAAAAAAAACCACCACCACCCCCCGCCACATTAATAACTTTAGGCGGTCTTGCAACGGAGGACTTTGAGCAGATTCCTGGAACATTAATCCAACGGGGACACGCTTCTAAAGCAGCCGCCATACGAGGAGCAGTGGGAGGATGGGATAGAGGATAATGAGGAGGAGGAGACCTTGAGGCAATTCACTGCTGGATGAAGGCCTCAAGCCACGCAGCAGGATTTCGTCGTGGTGGTGTCTCCTTCGTATGGATAGGTGTGAAACGGGGCCGAATGTCACGATGCGAAGGGAAAGCAACGCATGCCGCCATCGCCGACACGTCAAAAGAATCGGTGTTTGTATTGCCGAGTAACATGAATGCGATGATGTCCATCGGTGGTGGAGCAGTGACGCGATGGTTAGCGAACTGCGCTGTGCTGTGAACCCACGAGTGACCCGAGTTTGAATCCTAGCTACGGTCAGCATTATCGGTGTGTACGAGTCTATAGTTCTCTGTATGAGCCTATGGGTGTTAATCTATAGATTTGTCCATATTATAGCCGTACATTGTGCCAATGTGATCCAATATTTGTGTTTTTGTCGCCAATAACCGATTTTTAGCAGTGACAAATGTTATGTTCGCCGCAAACAGAATGCACTTCATAAGGGAATATGAGGATTTGCTGTTGCGATGGTTCGTGGTTACGATGGCTTGCTGACACCCATTGGCTCTGTGCGACTCCCTGCCCCTTCAAGGACGCTCACGATCCGTGTCAGCCATTCTGCGCGCGAGAATTTGATAGAATGAGGCGAGTAAACGATGATTGTTTTTTACGCGTAAAAAACTAAATAACAACAACAAAAAATCGCCCCTGAAATTTGAAAGTCACCGCGCGTGCCGCTGTGTTTAATCACAGAGCAGCCTGGCACGTTCGAGCCTCGGGTGCATCTCATTACCAATTAACCCCTCGCCTCTTTCCCTCCCTTCGTTGGGAATCCCTGCGAGTGCCGCTCGATCTGTAATTACTCATTCAGAGGCTGCAGTCCGGTCCCCCTGGGAACGGACAGATACGTCCCATTTCCTCAAGCTTTGTAGACGCGTGCGTGTGTGTGCGTGTGTGTGTGGCCAGGTTGCATCAGCCAGTCATCTCAGTCATCTCAGTCAGTCAACCCGTGGCACCTGGGTCTGCCCCCGTGACCTCCTGCCAGCGAGCGTTCGTCACTTCACGTGGCCTCAAGGTGCACCTAGCCTGGCACAAGCGTCGTGGTGACGTCGCCGCCACTTAGTGGCGAATGGCGGTTGTTGTTGTTGTTGCAGTGTGTGCGTGTGTGTGTCTGTGTGTGTGGTGTCTGGGGGAGCGGTGGTTGTAGCGGTTAGCGCTACGCTGCGCTACAAACCAGGCCAGCCGAGTTCGATTCTCGCTCACGGCCCCAACACCGGTGACGAATATCTGAACCGTCCTGGGCCTCCCCCTAGGTCGACCTCAGCCTCAAATGCATACCTGGTGCGGTGTAAACATCGCCACTGGGGAGAAAAAAGGCGGTCGGGTGTGGTGTTGTGGCCACCCATCCCCTCGTGTGGCCGTGCCGGCCTTCATAGGTGTTCGCTAACACCACTGGCCCCAACAGTACGTTGAGGCTTTATGGGGGATATTTGCCTTTGTGTTTGGGTGGGGGAGCGGTGGCACAGTGGTTAGCGCATTGCGTTACGAACCCGGCACACCCGAGTTCAATTCCCGCTCACGGCGAATATCTGAACCGGTCCTGGGGCCTCCCTTTTAGGTCTACTCAGCCTTAAATCAGTACACGGTGCGGTTGTGTCAGAATATCAGCACTGGGGAAAGACAAAGGCGACCGGGCGTTGCGTTTGGCCACTCCACCCCCCTCTCGTGAGCCATATCAGCCTTCCAAAGGCGTTGGCTAACAGCCCTTGCCCCCAACAGCCTGTCAAAGGCTATGTGGGTGGGAATCTTTGTCTTTGTGCGTTCAGGTGTGCTAGCGAGTGCACGTGGAGTGTGGTGTTTTTTTTTTGCCGGAGCGTGTTTGCGAGTGTGCATGTGGTCTCGCAGTGGGACGCGTGGAACTGCCATTAATTTTTAAATCACAACTGTCTCGCTGCCCCGGCTCGCCTGGCCCGGCACACCGATGGCCCATTCATCACCTCTCCACACGTCACGTGGCCGCGCCAAGTGACCTCAATGAATTTCACCCGAATTTTTTGAACTTGCAATTTTTTTTTTTCTTTTTAATTACCCAAACCAATTTGGTTTCTCATTTCCTTAAATTCACGGACGACATTGATGATGATGATGATGACCGAATTCCACGCTCGTGGGTTAATTTGCGATGCCGCACGAGCGGTCAAATATTCGTCACATTTGATTATCGCATTTTGACAGCTGCGCCGGAACATTTTGAGGCCGCGTCTCTGCATATAAATTATGGATGAAGGTGCAAGAGAGCCGAGTCAACCTTTAACCTGAAACATCAGCTGCAGGCAAGCTCAGAGACTGGCCAAGTCTGCTGATTCTCAAAGTCACAGCCTTGCGGGCAGATCCACGCTGGATCGTAAGATCATATGAAGCACAGAAAGAGGACGAAGACAGGAGAGGACTTAAAACAAAATCCCTTTATTGTGCCTCGCGTTTGTTCACGCACGCAGCATTCACTGATGTCTGCTCGTGGCTAAACAGAAGGTCAAGGTGCAGCCCCTGAAATCTCGCTCACGCCGACCGCTGGCGACAGGGGCCTCCTCCACAGGAGGGGCTTCCTAGAGAGGCCGTCGAGAAGATATGTTGCTGGACTACTCGTTCGGGTTGGTCAGACGTCTATGATTGGTGTGGACTGCTTTATAGTGCTGGACGGACACAGGCGGGGGGGGGGGGGGTCTTGGGGGGGGGGGGGTTACGAAACTTCCAGCACTGTTTGAACTTCTGTGCCAAAGATCGAAGCTGACAGGCCACCCCTGGATTAGCGGCTGTAGCATAGCGGCTGAATTTAATTCATGAAAACCGGACTGGATGGCACGGTGCGAGAAATGAAAACGTCACATCACGGCCATCGCCAAAACGTCAAAGAATCGGTGTTTGTATTGCCGAGTAAATGAATGCGATGATGTCCATCGGTGATGGAACAATGACACGATGGTAGCGAACTGCGCTGTGCTGTGAACCCACGAGTGACCCGAGTTTGAGTCCGAGCTACGATCAGCATCATCGGTGATCGATATCCCAATCAATGTATTGAAACATCCATCAACACATCAATAAATATAAACATGATGATATTTTTGGGTTTTTTCGGTAAAGTCATTTATATAAAAAAATTAAAATTAATAAAATAAAAAAAATCACGACGTTTCGGAGGCAACACAAGCCTCCGTCTTAAACGTCGTGATTTTTATATTTTATTTTTATTTTACTTTTATTAATTTTAATTTTAATTTTTTACCTACGTGACTTTACCGAAAAAACCCAACAATATGAATCCTTGCAGTCACGAACGCTTGAAATCTAAAACATGATGATATTCATGAGAGCAAACGTCCGTCAATTTTTTTTTCTTTCATACGAGTGGCATAATAATTTGACAAAACATAGAAAATTGAGCCGTCGGTGGATGCAGGGTCCTCTGGCAACGACAGGGCAACTCCTCGCTCCGCTCCACGTCATGGCTCGCGCTCGAGGTCAGCTCACACGCAGTTTGTTGTCCTTCCCCAGCACACGGTGCGAAAAAAGTTCAACATACATACATAGCACGGTCGGCTAGGTATGGTGCGAACGAAATTTAACACACATACGTAGCACAGTTGGCTACGTACGATGCGAAAGAAGTTCAACACACACGCGTGAAAACCAACGAAAATGCAGAATATCAATTTTTGAAAGTTAGCATTTTTTTGTCGCGGAACATTTCTGCTTGTCAACGCACATCAGCTCCATCGTCGTCGCGTGAGAAGCGGCGCTTGGCTCTACGGTTACGTAACCAGAACGACGGACACACACACACACACACGCGCGCACGGCGAACATCGTTTACTCGGTCAATCACAGAGTGATGTTTAGTTCCCCCACCACCAGCACCACCCGTCCCGCTGTCGGGAGGGGAGAGATTAGCGCCGCGCAGGAGCGAGCGAAGCGGAGCGCTCTCCGTGAGTCTCCGCGCCCGACTGCTCCGCACAGATTCAGCGACAGCTGCGCCGGTAATTTACCCCGCAGACGACGAGCGGAGATCCACACTCCATCGCCACCCGTAAACAAGCGCTTGCGTCCGCGTATTTATTCATTGTATTATTCCACTTTTCTCTGTGTGTGTGTGCCTCTCTCTCCTCTCTGTTGGTTTTATTTTTCTTGGTTCTGTCGGTACAGTCGCGGCGATGGAATGTGAATTCCTGCAGTCACGAAAGTTAAAGTCGAAAATTTATGATTTTAGTTGTTCCCAATCAGCTCCGTTCACGTGCTCCGAAGATCGCAATCCCGCCTGCCCTTCATCCCCACTCTTTGGTTCTTTCGGTAAAGTCACGTAGGTAGAAAAATTTAATAAAAAATAATACAAAATCACGACGTTTAGATCGTCCTCAAGAGATGCAATCGAAACGTCGTGATATATTATTTTATTTTCATTTATATACCCACGTGACTTTACCGAAAGAACAAAAGAGTATGGATTCCTGCAGTCACGAAAGCTTCAAATCAAGATTTTCCCTTCATCCCCTTGAACTTCCACTTCATCTCCAACTTCCCTGCCGTGGACAGGGAAGTTTTGTGCGCGCCGCTCATCGTCGGCGGCTCTGTGTGCGCCAACTGCTCACACGGCGTCGATCACCGCCCGTATCTTGCAGCGCATTGCTACCCGTGCCACCACACTGCTACCCGTGCCACCACACTGCTACCCCCGTGCCACCACACTGCTACCCGTGCCACCACACTGCTACACTTGCCACCACACTGCTACCCGTGCCACCACACTGCTACCCGTGCCACCACACTGCTACACGTGCCACCACACTGCTACACGTGCCACCACACTGCTACACGTGCCACCACACTGCTACCCGTGCCACCACACTGCTACCCGTGCCACCACACTGCTACCCGTGCCACCACACTGCTACCCGTGCCACCACACTGCTACCCGTGCCACCACACTGCTACCCGTGCCACCACACTGCTACCCGTGCCACCACACTGCTACCCGTGCCACCACACTGCTACCCCCGTGCCACCACACTGCTACCCCCGTGCCACCACACTGCTACCCGTGCCACCACACTGCTACACGTGCCACCACACTGCTACCCCCGTGCCACCACACTGCTACCCGTGCCACCACACTGCTACCCCCGTGCCACCACACTGCTACCCGTGCCACCACACTGCTACCCACGTGCCACCACACTGCTACACGTGCCACCGCGATTCTAAAGACGTTCAACATACGCACAGCGCCAATTGTGAAGCTGGGTCTCTCTCTCTCTCTCTTGCGATGAGGCCGCAGCCGGCACTGCTGTACATCCCAAGCGCATGTCGAAGTTTCAGCCACATGCGATGTTACCGGGTTCCCAAGCGTAGCGAGTCTCAGCCCAGCCACCAATGATTGCACCAAAATATATGTAACCAAAATATATATAAAACCACATTTTGTTAGGTTTTCACTCACGAGAATAAATTGAAAACTATGAGAATTAACAACAAAAACATCAGTTTGACTGTCGCATGATTTAAGATGTCTCTGTCGTTTGGCGAGTGAGAAAGTGCAGCGTATGTACTTTGGACTTCTTTCGTACCGTACGTCAGGGGGGACAGGGCATCTCAGAAGTAGTTCTGGAACATCTACTTTTGCGGGTTCAGTGCGCCGGTCACTGCGAGAGCTCCAAACGGGTTGTTTGCATCGTGTCCCGGAGCCGAGAACGCAATGGGAATAACATGGGGGGGGGGGGGGGGAAGGGGAGCGGTGAAATACGAACCCAATCTGCGTCTTTCATGCCCGTGGTGCAGTGGGTGGCACATCCAACTTTACACGCAGACGGCGCCAGTGCGATCTCCTTGCACGGCAATTAAAACAACGAGGACGGTTTTAATAATAAAAAAAATACCCCCCCCCCCCCTCTGTCCACTCAGCCATATACAATGGGTTCATAAGCAGTCAGTCGATAACGGGGGAGAGTCTGGCCGGTGTGGAAGAGCAGGCCAAATGCCCTCCCTCTCGAGAGAGAGAGAGAGGCCCTCTTCCATCGGCAGCGGCGGCGAGGCAGAAATTGCTTACTGAGACGAGCAAATCAGTCCTTCGGCGCGAAGAGAAAAAATTAAATAACTTAATAACCGAGCGGGTTGATAACCCCCGCAGATTTCTTCGTACACCCTCCGAAATTTGGCTTGACAAGGGTGCAAAAGAGAAGTTGCGCCAAGAGGCAGAACAGATGCGCCGACACCAACAACCCACGGCGCCGTAATGGCTCCATACATCACGGCGCAATCTGCATCGACGAGGCCACACACAAAGACAAAGATCCCTCGTAAAACCTTTATAGACTGTTGGGGCAAGTGCTGTTCGTGTGCACTTATGAAGGCAGGTACAACGCACGAAAGGTCGGGTGGCGAACGCCACGCCCGGCCGCCTTTGTCTCTCCTCGGTGCTGATATTTCACACGCTACGCCGTGCGCTCATTTACAGCTGAGTGGACTTAGGGGAGGCCCTGGACTGGTTCTCCACTGGTGTTAGTCGTGAGTGAGAATCAAACTCGGGTCACCGGATTCATAGCGCAGTGCGCTGACCCCTTACACCACCGCACCCTTCATATAAAAGACAAAGATCCCCTGCATAGCCTGTAACAGACTGTAGGGGCAAGTGTTGTTAGCGAGCAACTATGAAGGGCGATACGACACACGAGGGGGTGGGTAGCCAGCAGCGCGTCCGACCGCCTTTGTCTCCCCAGTGGCGATGTTTACACGCCGCACCAGGTACTCATTTGAGGCTGAGTCGACCTGGGAGAGGCCCAGGACCGGTTCAGATAATCGTCACTGGATGTTGGCCGTGAGCGGGAATCGAACTTGGGTCGCCGGGGTTCGTAGCGCAGCGCGCTAACCGCTACCCCCCCCCCCACACACGCGTACACACACCACACACAAACCACACACTACACACACCACGCACTCCACACACACGCGCACGCGCCACACACTACACACACACACACGACCACCACACACACACGATCACACACACCACACACACACTGCACACACCCCAAACACACCACACACCATACACCACACACACACCATACACACACACCACACACACACACACCATACACCACACACACACCATACACACACAACACACACCACACACACCACACACACACACCATGCACACACACCACACACCACACACACCACACACACCATACACCACACACACACCACTCACACTCCACAAACACCACACACACACCACACACACGCCACACACACACACCACACACACACCACACACACACCACACACACACCACACACACCACACACACACACCACACACACACCACACACACCACACACGCACCATACACACACCACACACGCACCACACACGCACCACACACACAGCACACACACCACTCACACACCACACACACACCACACACACCACACCACACACACCACTCACACACCACACACACACACCCGCTTCGTGTCACAGAGCGAGGACGAATATTCGAGGCAGAAGCGAGCGTCGAACAGACGACGACGGGCAGATGATGGCGCTTGCCACGTGGGGGGGGGGGGGGCGATGGGAGCAGTGTGGGGGGGATAGGGGTGGGGGTCGTCCCCCCACCTCCCCATCCTCACCCCCAGCAGATGCTTCTATCTCGGCGCGCGCATCTGCCACCGATGTGCTGGGCGCGCGGTGGAAATTTCCGAATAAAAGGGGAAACGTCAATAATATTAATCATGTCAATAATATCAATAATAATGTAAATAATATTAATAATGTCAATAATAATAATCACGTCTTTTTTATTTTCGCGGTCCAAAAATAATAACATAATAATTCATTAACGCGGCAAATCAATAAGGGAATCATGAGCGGGATTCAAATTGGAGCGCCGTGAAAAGCCACACACCACCACCCACCACCACCACCCACCACCACCACCCACGACCACCACCACCACCCACCACCACCCACCACCACACCACCACCACCACCCACCACACCACCACCACACCACCACCACACCACCACCACCCACCACCACCATCCACCACCACCACCCACCACCACCACACCACCACCACCACCCACCACCACCATCCACCACCACCCACCACCACCACCCACCACCACCATCCACCACCACCACCCTTCCTCTGTGCCAAGGAGTGCGGCAACGACCAGAACCAGACAGACGAGAGTCTTGACTCTTTGGTTCTTTCGCTAAAGTCACGTGGGTATCAAATAAAATAAAAATAAAGAGTATGGATTCCTGCAGTCACGAAAGCTTCAAATCAAGATTAGACCAGAGTCTTCTTTTAGAACCGACACAGAAGACGCAGCTCCATATTTCAAGACGCCGCGTCGCACGTGCGCGGATTTGCGCGCGACGGCGGCGTTCCTCGAAGAGCCGCACGCGCCTTCGAAGCCCGCAGGTTACCGACATCCTACTCTTGGGTTTTTTTTCGGTAAAGTCACGTAGGTAAAAAATAAAAATACAATTTATAAAAGTAAATTTAAAAAATTACGACGTTTTGGAGGCAACACAAGCTTCCGTCTTCAGGTGGAACCGTCACAGCACGATTGCTGTATCAAGTAAAGAGAAATTCCAAGAGACCCGACCTTGTATATATACTGGTTGAGGGGGCGAGGAGCCAGGGTAGGCCCCTGGATAGGAGTTTTTTTTATGATGATAAGGTTGGTGCGGCTGAGGCTGCTGCTCGGACTGACATCCCCCCCTGCCCTCTGGGGGCTTCCGACAAAAGAGGCTGCCACTGTTCCCCGTAGAGCGGCGGCGTAGCGGTGAGCTCAACGTACCCTCCCCTAGGTCGGCTCAGCCTCAAATAAGTACCCTGTGTGGTGTGTAAAAAATCGCTGCTGGGGAGACAAAGGCGGTCGGGCGCGGTGCTGGCCACCCACCCCCTTGTGTGCCTTTCCGGCCTTCATAATTGCTCGCTAACAGCCCTTGTCCCTACAGTCTGTTAAGGCTATACATGGGATCTTTGTCTTTGTACGTGTGTGCTCGCTAAAAGCACTTGCCCCAACAGTGTGGCAAGGCTATACGGGGTATCTTTGTCTTTTGTCCCCACGTGTCAAGACGCAGAGCTGCACAGTCAGGAGACACCCCGCCCGCCACATCACCAGCAACACCACCAGACGGATGGCCGCTGGCCCTGAAAGGCATTTCCAGTTGGGTGACTCCCACTGACATTGAGATTAGAGCATTTTATTATTTTTCTGCGAAACATTTGGACACGATAAGCCATTTTGTTGAGCTATCATTCGTGACCAGGTCGCTTCGGGAAAATAAGTTTATATCTCGGTGAGATTTGCCTGGGTAACATAAAATAAATAATGTCGTTTCATTTGTGTAGTTGTGAGTGATTTGTTTACCTTTCATGTATTTTGCAATTATGTCGTTTTTTGTTTGTTGTAATATTCTGACCCGCCCCTTGCTGGACATCTGTGAAAAATAACATCGGATTCCTCCCGTATAAATAGATGTTCTGATTCTGACATTATCATTAGTCAGGCATCAACACTCAACAAGTTCGTCGTTTCGGGCGATGGCTCTTCTTCACGGCTCACAGAAAGGTCAGAGAGGTCGCATGCGTTTAATTTTCAAGGCCATTGTGTTATTGGCACACGTGATGACCTGTATTGTTGTTGTGTGTGTGTGTGCTTGTGTACCATTGCCAATGCATCAGCACCAGTTAATTTTGATGTGTTGTAAACTAAACTATAAAGATTTTTATTTTATTTTACCATGTAAGGCCCCATTTTGCCGTAGAGCTCTCATTCAGAAGCGACTTGGCCACAAATGATATCTCAACTAAGTGGCTCATCGCCACGTGGAAATATATTGCAGTCAAATAGTCTAAACGCCTGACGTTGATTCTAAATGTGGAGATAACAAAAAAACGCGACCACGGGGAAAGAGAGAGAGAGACACCGCAAACTTCAAATATCCAGCCGCAGGCGTCGTCGGGGTCGGGATCGAACCCACCGCAGCAACTGATTGCGCTGCGCTTCTGCGATTGGCTGGCGAAAACAACAACAACTACTACATATTCTTGGTTCTTTCGGTAAAGTCAAGTAGGGAAATAATAAAATAATACTAATATTGTTCAATATTTGCATTATTTTATTATTTCCCTTCTACGTGACTTTACCGAAAGAACCAAGAATATGAATCCCTGCAGTCACGAAAGCTTTAAATCAAAATTTAACTACTACTACAGTTCGTAGTTTGACTTAAAACTTTCGTGACTGCAGGAATTCATTTTCTTTGGTTATTTCGGTAAAGTCACGTAGATATATATATCTAATATCAACTTACACATCGAAGCGTGGGATATTAACCGTGAAATGTCTCTCCCTGTCCCTCCCCTGACCAACCCCTCCCCCACTCCCCAAATAAAGGATATTACTAATTGCCTCCAGTCACGCTGCCGTACGGAATGGCCCAAAGCCATGAATAGTGGAGGAGGGACCTTAACGAGCGAGATAGTGTGACACGTACACCCCGGGCTATCGCGCCACTCTGAGCTAATTGCATAAACAGGTTTGGTCAAGAGACCCCAGTTCCCATAAATGAAGCAGAGTTGGAAACCACCCTCTCTCTTATTCACGTGGGGAGCCGGGGGGGGGGGGTGGTGCCCACAGCACCACCATCATCATCAGTGCCACCTTGGAGAGTTGGGGCTACAAGGCTGACACGTGGGCAGCTCGCTCCCCAGCCCAGCGACGACACGGAAGCGTCGTTCTCACCGACCCCCACGACCCCCACAACCCCAACGACCCCCACGACCCCAACGACCCCCACGACCCCAACGACCCCCACGACCCCAACGACCCCCACGAACCCCACGACCCCCAAAGGGAGCGTGCCCAATTTCAGCAGCACCGGCCCAACTCTTTATCCGCGATGTTATTCGTGAGTTTACCGCATTCGTATGTTAATTTTAAAAAACGTATTTATATACAGGGTGCTTCAAAAACGTTTTAACACGTACATGGGACTTTCGTTTTTAATGGAAAAAGAACGGATAATACACTGCAAACATGATAACAAATGTGATGTTAATAGCTGCAAAAAGTCAAAGAGTCTCCACTTGTAGTAGTAGGTTTTTACCCTTTAAACTGGTACAAAACTGACACCTTTATACAAGGCATCATGTTTGCAATAACCACAACACAAGCAGTCAAAATGCAAACAAAAAGAAACAACTCTGATAATGGTAATGATATGCACTGTCCTTGAAGTTTATTGGTCCACACCCGAGACAGCTTTTCTTAGAGCCTAGTCTCCATTGGTGTTGGACCAGATGACGCCAAAAGGCGCACAACTCAAAAACAGCGCACTATCAGAGTATTGAGAGCTCGGGGTAAGCATTTACACTGAGACATCTCCTTTACCAGTGGCAAAATATAGTAGTAGGTTTTTACCCTTTAAACTGGTACAAAACTGACACCTTTATACAAGGCATCATGTTTGCAATAACCACAACTCAAGCAGTCAAAATGCAAACAAAAAGAAACAACTGTATAAAGGTGTCAGTTTTGTACCAGTTTAAAGGGTAAAAACCTACTACTATATTTTGCCACTGGTAAAGGAGGTCTCATAGTCTCCACTTGCTCGCCACCATTGCCAACGCGTGCCTGGAATCTTCTCCAGGTGGTCTCCAGAGGCCCCCGGAAGGCACACTGCTTGTGGTAATTGTTGAAAAGTTCTCAGAAGTGTTCACATTTTTTTGTAAGCATCCTGTCCATGTACACATTATAGGGGTAATAGAGTCGCATAAACGAGATGTTCCACTGTTTGATTCGTTGCATACAGACATGCCCAGAAACAGAGCTCGAGTTCTCCCAGAGATTTTTAAAATCACTTTAGCCACCCCCCCCCCCCGTCATTAGAATGTTGGTTACATCTTCCATGCCCCCTATGCCATATGTATATAAAACTATTAAACTATTTTATCGGCTAAGGCTCACTGAGCTCTCACGCTCTTTTTCAAAAGCGACCTTGCCACAAATGGTAGCCCGGCGAAGTTTCTTATCCTCACGTGCGAATGGATAGCAGCCAAAAGTGTCCCAAACGCGCGATGCTGATGCTAAATACTATTTGGTTCTTTCGGTAAAGTCACGTAGGTAGAAAATAAAATAAAACAAATCACGATGTTTCGATCGCAACACAAGCAATCTTCATCAGGTGGAACAACCACTGCAATGAAATGCTGCTGATGAAGATTGCTTGTGTTGCGATCGAAACGTCGTGATTTATTTTATTTTATGTATACCTACGTGACTTTACCGAAAGAACCAAAGAGTAAGGATTCCTGCAGTCACGAAGGCTTCAAAACAAGACTGATTCTAAATGTCGAGAGAAAAAACAGAGGAGCTGGAATCAAATCCACGCGACCATTGGGAGAAAGAGAGAGAGAGACACGCAAACGCCAAATACACAGCAGGCGTCGTCGGGGTCGGGGTCGAACCCACGACCTCCTGCATACCAGGCGAGGGAGTTAACACTTCGCCACCGTAGCATCCCTTATAAGACCCCCCCAACTCTTCGCGACGGAAGATCCCCACAAGGTCGAGGCGTCAAGCCTTTCTTCCATCACCTACGGATGGCTCTGAAGCACCGAAAGTCCTCCCTCCCCTCCCTGCGGGTTTTCTGTCCCATTACTCTGAAACCATCGGCGCGTTTCACCGGCCTTGCGTGCTTACCACAAATAATAAAATACAATAAAAACACAAAAGCACTTTAGCCATGTCATTGCCTCTGTTTGCTAACACTGCCAAGAAATAAAACGTGTTCATACGCATCCAAATGTGCACAAATGTATTCAAATGTCGTCCGTTTAGTGCAGGGATGGGGAACGTCCGGCCCGCGGGCCGTATAAGGCCCGCGAAATCATTTGATGTGGCCCTGCCAAGGCAACCGCAGGCGGGACTCGACATTCAATAAATCTAGGAGCAAACCTGGAAAAGCAGTTGCGAGTAGCAACATCATCAAAACCGGCTAACATCACACGCCTCGCCAAAGAAAAGCAGTTCCAGCCATCACATTAGGGGCGAGTTAATGAAATGTTTTACAAAATATAACGGGCAAATTTTTAAGTGGATAATTTTGTATGGCCCGCGAATGATGTTGCAAATATCCAAATGGCCCTTGGCAGAAAAAAGGTTCCCCACCCCTGGTTTAGTGGCACGCGCCTCGCGATTAAAGAGGCATCCATTCTAAATTATCGTGGAGCACAGGCATCATCGCATCCCCCCCCCTGTGGAAGATGATACCACAGAACTACTACAGAAATGTCTTCACCTGACGTCTGATCAACGCCAGAGGTGCTGCCCTTTCGCACTCCAGAAAGAGATTTGTCGCGTGGCAGTCAATCCAACATGTTTCATTCTTGGAGTGGGAATATTTTTTTTTGCCAAATAAGAAACAACAACAACAACAACTAAATTCCACTAAACAGGATGTTTTGTGTAGTCACTGGTATCCGAGGCTTAAAGCCTTCAACTAAACACATCTGAGAAACCGTTTTAATCATGGGTGACTGCAACCTGGGTTCAAACCCAGGCTCTCGGCAACTCCGGCCCAGTTTCCCTGACCCTTGGTTCACGCAGCTGCTCCGTTCACAAACCGGATGAGCAGACCGCCTGTTGCCCGCTATGGCACCACGGTCACATACACAATGAAGCAACACAAACTGAAAAGTGCGCAAAGAAGCATGGAGAGAATGGACAACACAGAGGCGGAGATGTTATCCCCCTCGCCTGGTACACAGGAAGTCTTGGGTTTGATCCCGACACTGACGTCTGCTGTTCTCCCCGCGGTAGCGTGGATTGTTCTCCGGGTCCACCAGTGTCCCCCTCGACATTTAGAGTCAACATGCGTTTAGAGGATGTGGTCGCTATACATGTCCACATGCTACTTCGTTGAGCTATCACTTTTGGCCAGGTCGCTTCTGAAACGAGCTACGTAGACTGAAAACTCATTTCTTTAGAACAGCTGTTTGTGTTTACTTTGTTGTCATTCCCCCGAACCTGTGATGAGCACGGTTAGCTACGTACGGTGCGAGCGAAGTTCAACATACATACATACAGCTCAGTGGACCTTACCTGTTAAAATAAAATAAAATAATTAGTTACATTGAGAGACAGAGAGAGAAACGCGTAAATTAGAAAACAAACGGCGGTCAATGACATAATTCACATTGTTAAGAAATGGTTAGCGGGTCCTGGCCAAGATGGGTCATGGTTAGAAGGATTGACGGTGCCGATGTTTCAAGGATAGTTAGGGGGTGGCAGCCACTGAAAGGACCGAGCCTGCCGTGGATGTCCACCGAGGAGGTGCAGCGCCGAAATCACCTCGTGTACAGGCGCCAGGATGAATGATTAAATTGCAGGATTGTGAGCAACCAGTCAGAGGTGAGAGGTCACAAGTTTGTTTTGCAAGTAAAGTCCACTGAGCAGAGGTCGCAACCGGGTACCGGATACCCGTACCCTACCCGATATCCGGCTACCCATACCCGGCCCTGTACGGGTAGCTGTTTGCGACCCTGGTGCGGCCAGGTACGGGTACGGGTAGGCCGTGAGTCACTGGTGAGTCACCGTTTGTCACTCATTTCGGGTAGGGTGCGGGTACGGGTAGGGAACGGGTACCCGTGTACCCGGCCGGGTACACGGGTACCTATTTGCGACCCTGGTCCGGCCGGGTACGGGTACGGGTAAGGAATCAAAACCCGTTTGCGACCTCTGCCACTGAGCTATTATGCACGACTCGTTCGCAACTGCCGCTCGGACAGCAGACAGAAGAGATGGTCGATGCCTAGCAAGGCCTCAATCCAGCAGTGGAGTGAGGGTGGCCGATGGTTAAATATGAATTATCCCGCCAGGGAGATGGATCGGTGAAATTGTTTTGCATTTCAAAATTCTGCTGCCTTCCGTTTAAAAAAATTATTATAATAAACGACTGGAACATTTTGTGACGCATGCTATTTATTTCGTATTTAAATGATTTATATTTATTTGTTGTGTTCGAGCATAAAGCACGGTGCCAAATCAATCCGACAGCGGCGCATTTTGCACGTAACACTGTGCAAGGTGTGAAATTACAGCTGCCGGCTTTAACGGGCGATCGGCCCGCGGGCCACGGCTGATTTGGATTGGCGCCAGGTCCACCACCAACCTCCGCCGAAGATGATTATGCAAATGAGGCCCACGGCTAAGTTGAGTGGAAAATGAACTCAAGGCATTTGTTCCGCACCTGTGTTCATATTTTAAATATTTGTCTTATTTTCTCTCTCTCTCTCACCACAATCCCCTTGCATTATTCGAGCCAGTGGGTTCAGCTGAACAACTTTCAAACGGAATTGCAAGGTTAGGAAAAACAAATGCATCTGCGCAAGCATATGCAGACATATACACGCGATGACCCATCTCATTGCTTCAAACAGAATCAGAATATGTATTTATACTCCAGGAATCCGATGAGCTATGAAGCTCTTCATTCACGTTCGTCCAACAAGGCCGTCGTTAGCGGGGTGCGGGGCCTGGAGCACATCCCACTGTGCAGTTCCCCCGACGCCTTTAAACTAAACCGCTGAGTATTACATCTGACTCCGTGAGGTCGACGCGCGCCGCCCCCGCCCCCCCCCCCCAAAGCGCGGGGCCCGGGGCAGTCGCCCCGATTCGCGTATACCCCCAGCAACGGCTCTAGCTTCTTCGTCTTGTTCGTCCATCATAGTTGATGATGACCATGGCACGTTTGTCATTTTGTTGGGTTTTGATGAGTGCGCAGATGGCTGAGCAGGCCAATCCGAGCCCAGAATTCTCTGCGGCACACTGGACAGGTCAAGGAGGATGTAGAGCTCTGAGGTGCAGCCACAAGTCCTTCCTTGGTAGATTTGCGCTGCTGCCTCTTCCAAATGGCACAGGAGCTTCTCCTACTCTCACAGAGGACTGCACCGTCCTGTACTTTTCTTCTCCAGGCAGATCAGTCCTGTGCTAGGCTCTGGCTACAAGCATACGCATGCACAGGTGACGCTGCAGCCCTGGTCAGGTGGTGGCTTCTTCACGCCACTACCACCAACTGGGCCTTCGCGAGAGGAAGCGTCAGAGGATCCATACTTTTGGACTATTTCCCCTACACCCTCCAAACTGACCAGACGTCTTGGAAGAGGTCTCCCACCTCCACCGACCGGTGCCTACCCCACACTTGCCCCGTCGTACGACTGTGGTGTGCCCGCTTCTACTGCTGCGTGGACAAGCGGTGTGTGTGTGTGTGTGGGGGGGGCAAGGCCGTAATTAGACACATCCCCCACCAATATTCAATTATGCTCAAAATGTCCCCCCCAATATGTTGCTATAACATAGATTTATGTTTATATGATTGTGGTTATGGTTGTACTGTACTTTATAAATCCATAATCTCTGCCATTACATACACTGAAACAAGAAAAGGTGAAAAAGAAAAAAACTGAGCAATGTAATACAATACACTATTCGACATTATTGTAAATATGTAATAAAAAGTACATCCTGTGTGTTAGTGAATTTTTTGTATATTTTAGGCAGGAAATTAGTTTTAAAATTTCGATTTTTTTTCTGGGGGGGGGGACCCCCAGACCCCCTGGAAGATTTGTTCCCCCCCAATGTTGACTCCATGGCTACGGCCTTGGTGTGGGGCGTGAAGTTAAAGGTACCTGATATCGAACCGGCGACCTCTGGATTGAAAGTCCAGCGTGCTGATCATTACACACCGAAAGCATCTCTACGGTGGAGTCGGGAAGGGGGGGGGGGGAGCTTGAATGCAAGTGTAGTGACATAAGAGTGGAGGGGCTGCTGGGGGCTCTGGGACCCTAGGCAACCCAGACGCTTAAGCCCCTTGGCGCCAGGCGCTGGGTTCCCAGCAACCCAGACGCTTAAGCCCCTTGGCGCCACCAACGGGGGAGGGGGCTGTGTGTGCTCTGTGGGATATCTGGGGGCGCACACAACCCCACCCCTCGTTGGGGACGAGGCATAAAAGGGCAGCTCCCTGGACGATCGAGGCCAGTTGTAGCTCAAGACCCAAGACCCGAGACCAGCCATGTGAGGACCCTGGGACGTTGTGAGGGCCAGTGGTGGGACTCTGGAACTCCCGGCTCTACGTCCTTGTGAGGGCGAGTTCTAGAGCGTAGCCAGAGTAGAGTATCTAGGCTGTGTACCTAGGCTGTGTACCTAGGCTGTAACAGAGTATCAGGACTAATCTTAATTTTGGAGCTTTCGTGACTGCAGGAATTATTCGTTGGTTATTTCGGTAAAGTCACGTATAAAGATAAAATAATAAATTAAATAATAGCATACTACGACGTTTCGATTGCAACACAAGCAATCATCATCAGGTATTAAAGAAACAGCAACACAAATCTAACCAGAAAACTATAGACAGACATATAAGCAGACAGACATCATAAAGATACACAGAGAGAGAACACGTATCGGCACAAAGAGAGAGGTCGTCTCTGTGACGAGGCCTTAGATATAGAGAGGGGGCGGGGGCGGAGAGAGGGAGACGAAGTATCAGGACTGTTGGAGTGTTGGATTGTAATAAAGAAGTTACCTTTACAAGTGTCTCCGGAACCCATTACACACGTAGTGCGACATGGGCCTCCGTCCGTTTCCCCTTCGTCTAGATCAGCGTTCCTCATTGCAATGCCCGCGGGCCACTGGAGGTCCGTGGGGCCCTCCCACAGCACACAACGAGTGACATCACCACCCATCATCAGCATCGTGCTGCTGTCAAAACCCACAACGGTTTCAAAACGTGTGGCGGTCCTCACGATTGACGATGTCTTATCGGCGAAAGTGGCCACCCCCTCTGACAATTCGTGAAGAGCTGCTGCTGGGATGCAGTTTGACTGCCTGTGCACTCAACAACGAACCCAATCACAGTTCCAACGATCACTGTTGTTACATTGCTTTAATCGCTTTATTTTGGCGATTTCGAAAGCGTTTTGGTTTAGCCATCTTTGTTTGTTGTAGTACAGAGTTAGACTGATAACTTTAAATTAATCTAAATGGTTGTTATTGTTTGACTTGCATCCCACTGGGATTTTTGCACACAGTATTGATATACGGTGCTTTTTCTGGAAGATTTTGCTGTTTTTTCCTGGATTTTTCTGTTTGCGCATAGTCACTTTAAGATGTTTCTTGTTCATGTTTTTGGTTGTTGCGGTTGCACCCGATTCAAGAGCCGAATGGCTCACAGGGCTATACCAAATAAATGAAACTTAAAAAACTGAAACCCACACCGAATGGCATGGATGGGGGTACGGCACGGGGCGGTGTTTTTTCCGTTCGTGTCTCGAAATTTGAAAGCAAAAATAAAATCGTTCCATCGTTTTGTGCCTTACATTTAACAAATAAATAATTCTTACCATACCGGTAGGGTCACATTTCGTACCGTACATTTGAGGACTAAAATAAATCGTCCGTGGTTTTTGGATTGTTTTTTTGTCGAACCGTGCCAGCGCAATCACATTTCGTACCTGCACATTTGATAAAAAATAAAATCGCACCGTGCATTTGATTTTTCTTTTTTCTTCGTATCGTAACCAGTACGGTCAAATTTTCGTCCCCGTAATTTCGTACCGTGCCGCGTTGCCACACCATACCCGGCTCTGGCAGCCTGCCCAGCGATCGCCTCCCCTTCACCCCAGCTCAGCTGTTGACGGGACGGGGTTCAAGGGGACGAAGGCCCCGTCGCAGTGTGGACGTAATTACTGCGTGCGAATGAACGAGTAAGCCTCCCAACAGCTCGTCTGACCCGGGTTTTTTTTTGCCAGGCGAAGAATTTCACTAATACGAACCTCTTATGGGGGTGGGGGAGTAGGGGAGGGAGGAGGGGGATGGTGAGCGGTGGGAGCCCGCTTGGAGGAGGGGGGGAGAATGTTTATTCATTTATTAGCCAATTTTATAGCGACTTTATAATGTATAGGTACGTGCAAAGGTGCAGCGCTGCAATTACTCACTGTCACCACTGCGGAAAGGGCATCCACTTGCAACGGCCTGTTGTAACGTTCTGACCTGCCACCGAGTAGATACCTGTGAAAAAAATCTTTACAGCTCATAGGATTCCTCCAGTAGAAATAAATATTCTGATTCTGACCTCGAGAAAAGGGGGCTCGTTATATTATAGATGATATTTGGCCTACTTTCTTTGCACGACGGCTAGACGTCTTGGAAAACAGGTTGGAGGAGCCACACTTTACGCCACCACGCTGCACCTGCCGATCGCAGACTAAGCGCAGTGGGCCGATTCCCCGCGCCTGCGATTAGCGCGGTTGGCTACGTACGGCGCAAAAGAAGTTTAACATATACACACGTACATTTCGAATCCCGTGCCGGGAGATTGAATCGGCAACCTCCCTCTCTCTCTGGATTGCAATTCCACAGCGATAACCGCTATGCTCTGGCCGGCATTCACAGTTCGCGTTATTGTCGTGTTAATGTAAACAGGATTTATATATTTTTTAGTTAAACGCAGTGTCTGCGTTTTTTTTTTGACGGCAGTCACAATTTCGTCTCCGCGATGTTAATCTCTCTGCATTTGCAATGCGGACCAGTTTGATATGCCGTACATTGCATTCTGTGCGCACGTATAAATAGTGCATATTCTGTGTGTGTGTGCAAATATTAAAATACAATTTAGGCATGCGGCATAATTTCTGCATACACACACACAAGACAAAGATACCCTCCATAGCTTAACAGCCTGTTCGGGCAAGTGCTGTCAGTTAGCACCTATGAAGGCCGGAATTGCGCAGGAGGGGGTGGGTGGCCAGCACCACGCCCGGCAGCCTTTGTCTCCCCAGTGGCGATGTTTGCACACTACGTACTCATTCGAGGCTGAGTCGACCTAGGTAAGCCCAGGACCGGTTTCAGATAATCGTCACTGGTGTTGGCCGTGAGCGGGAATCGAACTCGGGTCGCTGGCTTCGTATTGCAGCGCGCTAACTGCTACACTACCGCTCCCCACACACCTTCCTACACACACACACCTTCCTACACACACACACACGCCTTCCTACACACACACACACACCTTCCTACACACACACACACCTACACACACACACCTTCCTACACACACACACCTTCCTACACACACACACACACCTTCCTACACACACACGCACACCTTTCTACACACACACACACCTTCCTACACACACACACACCTTCCTACACACACACACACCTTCCTACAGACACACCTTCCTACAGACACACCTTCCTACAGACACACCTTCCTACACACACACACACACCTTCCTACACACACACACACACCTTCCTACACACACACACACACACCTTCCTACACACACACACACACCTTCCTACACACACACACACACACCTTCCTACACACACACACACACCTTCCTACACACACACACACCTTCCTACACACACCTTCCTACACATACACACATTCCTACACACACATCTTCGTACACACATTCCTACACACACACATACCTTCCTACACACACACACCTTCCTACACACACACACACACACATTCCTACACACACACACACACACATTCCTACATACACACACACACACCTTCCTACACACACACACCTTCCTACACACACACACCTTCCTACACACCTTCCTACACACCTTCCTTCCTACACACACACACACCTTCCTACACACACACACACCTTCCTACACACACACACACCTTCCTACACACACACACACCTTCCTACACACACACACACACACCTTCCTACACACACACACACCTTCCTACACACACACACACCTTCCTACACACACACCTTCCTACACACACCTTCCTACACACACACACCTTCCTACACACACACACACCTTCCTACACACACACACACCTTCCTACACACACACACCTTCCTACACACACACACACCTTCCTACACACACACACACCTTCCTACACACACACACACCTTCCTACACACACCTTCCTACACATACACACATTCCTACACACACATCTTCGTACACACCTTCCTACACACACACACACACACCTTCCTACATACACACCCCTTCCTACACACCTTCCTACACACACACACCTTCCTACACACACATTCCTACACACACACACACACACACCTTCCTACACACCTTCCTACACACACACACACCTTCTTACACACACACACCTTCCTACACACACACACTTTCCTACACACAAACGCACACACCTTCCTACACACACACACACCTGGCTCTATTTCACGAGCAGCTTCCTCCATCGTGACGGCAATTTGGTGGTGGAGCTGTGGCTGCGTGGTTAGCGCACCTCCATAATGGAGTCGGCTCACCTGCCCACGGCTAACGGCTGTGACAAGTGATGTCGAAACCGGGCCGGGGCGCCTACCGTGAGAAACCCGCACTGCCCAGCGTGTTGAAGTGTGGGCAAACAATCCCGGTGGCTAACGTGGCGTCTTGAGACATTCATCCAGCGGTGGATTTAGAAAGTACCGCGAATTATTCCTGTTTTATTTACGTGGGAATTGGGGGGGGGGGCTGGGAGATCAGTTCAAACCGGGTGGTTCAGATTGGTGCTCAGAAGAAGATGTTGGACATCGCGCCGTGGCGAGATGTTAACTACCTCGCCTGGTATACAGGAGGTCGTGGGTTTGAGGTGGCTAAGAGATGTTAACTACCTCGCCTGGTATACAGGAGGTCGTGGGTTTGAGGTGGCTAAGAGATGTTAACTACCTCGCCTGGTATACAGGAGGTCGTGGGTTTGAGGTGGCTAAGAGATGTTAACTACCTCGCCTGGTATACAGGAGGTCGTGGATTTGATCCCGACCCTGAGGCCTGCTGTATATGTGAAGTTTGCGTGTCTCTCGCCCTGTGGTCGCGTGGATTTTTCTCCGGGTTCTCCGGGATTCCCCCCCCCCCCCCCCACATTTAGAAACATTCGTTTAGAGATTTTTGGTTGCCATGAATTTCCACAGGATGACAAGCCATTTTGATAAGCTATCATTTGTGACCCACGTCGCTTCTGAAACGAAGCTATGTAGCTCAGAGGGCCTTAACACAGTCATGAAATCATGCATTCCCATCGACTCCTCTTGATCACGGTAAGGCCCTCCATGCACGGCTCCCACGTGTCTTGTCTAGGCGGCTTCAGTTCGTGTTGAAAGCTGCGGCCCGACTTCTGAGACGTGCAGCACCGCTTCGAGCACATTACTCCCGCTTTAAAGCTTTCGTGACTGCAGGGATTCATCTTCTTGGTTCTTTTGGTAAAGTCACGTAGAATGGAAATAATAAAATAATACAAATAAAGCATAATAAAATAATATAATAATATAATATTATACTCTTATATAATCTAATAATATAATATATTATGTTTTATTTTTATTATGTTATTATTTCCATTCTACGTGACTTTACCGAAAGAACCAAGAAGATTACTCCCCCTCTCCGCGATCGGCGCTGCCTTCCAGTACGCTTTCGCATCCAGTACAAGTTAGCCACTCTGCTCCATAAAGCTCTGCAAGGTCTTGGACCAACGTGCCCGTCTGATCTGTCATACGACCGGTTAGTGTATACTCGACGTTCTCTAGAGGAGGACCTCCAAATTCATCTTCTTGGTTCTTTCGCTAAAGTCAGGTAGAAGGGAAATAATAAAATAATAAAAATAAAACATAATAAAATAATTCTCACGACGTTTCTGCCACAACGCAAGCAGCCGTCCTCAGGTGAAGAACAGGTCTGTCGGAAAGACAGCGTCTGAATGAACACCACCAGGCTTGGCAGCGTATATTTAAGCTGGGTTGGAGGGGGAAGAGCACCTTGACAAAGGAATTTGCATATCGAAAGAACCAAGAAGATGAATCCCTGCAGTCACGAAAGCTTTAAATCGAGACCTCCAAATTGTTTTCCTCAGCCTCGGCTCTTGCACTCGACGCTGGGTGAGGGTCGAACATTCTCACGCTTTGCCGGAGGGGCATCCGGCACGCTACGGAGCCTCAGTGTTGTTTAGGAGGGGAGTGCAAGACTCACTATTTTCTCACGGCTTTAACTCAAACGTCATTTTATTGTCCTTGCATTTTCATTTTTGCGAACAATGTTTGGATACCCCATATTCTTAGGTTTTTTCGGTGAAGTCACGTAGGTAAAAAATTAAAATTACAATTAATAAAAGTAAAATTAAAATAAAATTATTTTAAAAATCTAAATTAATAAAAGTAAAATAAAATAATTTAATTTTACTTTTATAAATTTTAATTTTAATTTTGTACCTACGTGACTTTACCGAAAAAATCTAAGAATATGAATCCTTGCAGTCACGAAAGCTTCAAATCTAGAATTTGGATACCCCCTTGAGTGGCGGTGATATTACATTTAAAATCAACTCGGTTACGGTTAACTGCTAAAATAAAATAAAAAGTTGACATAGTTTTGGTCAACAAATATCTCTGGGGACTCGTGGGACCGCTGAGATGAGCGCTCCCTTTGCGTGCCTGGGTTGTTCGTGATGTTGCTTGGCACTCTGTCCGCAGTGTCGCTCCTAGAGTTACAATATCGTGGGAAGGGAGAGAGAGAGATAGCGTAATATCTCACAATAGAAGGAGAGGGGATGACTCCATGTAAACGCGTTGCCTTGGATTATATTGGTCATCATCTATAACACTGGTCAACAAAAAAAACACATTTTTTTCTGGCCTGGACTTTTGCAGCTGTTTTAGACTAATTTCAGGGTGCTGATTCCAAATCTGATCTCAGATTTGCTCTATCACATCTCATTTTTATGCTATCGGCAAACCCCATTTTCATTGATTTAACCCAAAATTAACTCTGTCACTTATGATTGCAAGTTGTTGCGAGTCAGTGACTGCTTTAGTGTTAAAATATGGTGCTGTATTTTTAGGATAGTGTGTTTATAATATCATTTTATGTAGATATCCACATTTATTAAATATTTTTCTTCTGCAGTTTTTATTGAAAATGCAATATTTGATATCTCAAAAACCTGATGTGATAGACAAAAACTGATGCCAGATTTGGAATCAGCACCCCAAAATTACATTAAAACCGTTGGAATACCTTATGCCAGAAAAGTGCGTTGACCAGTGTAATAGATGATGATGGGTAATATTGGGAAAGCCGACGTGTTTATCTGATCATCGTCGTCATTATGACCAGAGCCCTCCCTAGGGGTACGGCAAATCGGGGCGACCGCACCGGGCCCAGCGCTTTCGGGGGGGGGGGGGGGGGCTGTCACTTTGCCGTGACTGTGGTGTCAGATGTAATACTCTAAGTTTAGTTTAAAGGCGTCAGGAGGCCCACACGGTGGGGGTTTGCCCCGGGCCCCGCACCCCCCCCCACTCCCGATATGAACAACCCTGATTATTGCAAAACTGAAATGAAAAAAAACTAGACAATTTTACTGCCTTGTGGGAAGACTTACAGATATACCCCCCCTCCCTCCCAGGACAGCTGCCTCAAAAACGACGACGACGCAGGGACAACCAGCAAAGGGTTGTCAACCCGCCTCCTCCTCATCCCAGCCGAGCCGGGCAGCTTTACCAAGGCGCCGGGGCTGATGGAAGCTCTCGGTCACGTGGCTGCGAAACAGTCGCGAGAAAATCTGCGGTGCAACTGCGAAAACCTCCCTTCGCTGCAAGTAGCTGTTTGGATCAATTACACGCGTACACAGGGCGCTGTGATTCGTGAGAGGGATGGGTGAGTTGAGGTGGTGGTGGTGGTTCTCAAAGTTCATTTACTAGGTATAGCCCTGTGAGCCATTCGGCTCTTGAATCGGGTGCAACCGCAACAAACAAAAACATGTGCAAACAGAAAATCCAAGAAAAGACAGCAAAATATTGCAGAAAAAATCACCGTACACCAACCCTGTGCAAATATCCCAGTGGGATGCAAGTCAAACAACAACAACCACAAGACAACTTTGATTAAGGCCATCAGTCTAACTCTGTACTACAACAAACAAACATGGCCAAACCAAAAAACTTGTCGAAAATCACCAAAATAAAAGCCATGAAAGCAATGAAACAGTGGTCATAGCAACTGTGGTGGTGGTGGGGCGAGGTTTTTGTTTGCTCTTCAAGGCCATGTAGGAGAGTGATGGATGGCAATCAACTCATCGCGTCGAAGCCATGAGCTGCACGTGGACGCGTGGGACCCGCTGATGGAGTCCCTCGAGCCCTCGGCCTGATGGAGGAGTTGGGGGGGGGGGCCTCAGTGGCAGCCCATTGACGACGGCCTGCTCCGTTTGCTCCGTTGACAAAACAAATAGAAACCCACCCAGCGCATCCAGAATTTCACTCAAGTCTGGTGTAGACCAATTAGTTTCAAGGACAATGCATATATTATCAGAGTGTTTCGATTTAAATTTCGATTTAAAGCTTTCGTGACTGCAGGGATTCATCTTTTTGGTTCTTTCGGTAAAGTCACGTAGACGGGAAAAAATAGATATAAAACATAATAAAATTATCAGAGTGTGTTTTTTGTTTGTATTCTGACCACAAGCATTGTGGTTAATGCAGACACGATTCATTGTAAAAGGCTTCAGTTTGGTGTTTTAACATCTTAACACAACTGTTTCGTTACCAGAAAAAACGGGGAAAACCCCTATTATCTATTGCAACTGCCCCGCTAAAGTATCACGAGAAATGACAGCGTGCTTTGCACGTCGAGATGACATCACCGTTCCGTGGCGCGCCAAGCCTCGGTCGTACGACTCTGAATTGTTCATGCGAAGTGCGCGGAGCCACACGCCACGTGATCAGCCTGCAGGGCCACGTGTTGTCATAACACCCTGGGGGGCCGCTACATCGCAGGCAGCGGTCGTCGTTAAACGATTGGGGTGGGGGGGGGGCGGTCAGCTGATCGCATTCGCTCGCTCCACGAACTTCTATTCCCCGTTTCCACTCTCGTCCTCGAATCTCATTCCACCGCATCCGTCCATCCTCACCCTCGGTCTCCCATTACTCCTTATGCCCTGCATCAGTGACATCTTCATAGCCCAACTGATTGCATCTCCACAACGCAACTCATTGCATCTCTACAACCCTCTCGTTGCATCTCCACAACGCAACTCTGCATCTCCACAACGCAACTCATTGCATCTCCACAACCCACTCATTGCATCTCCACAATGCAACTCTGCATCTCCACAACGCAACTCATTGCATCTCCACAACCCAACTGATTGCATCTCCACAACGCAACTCATTGCATCTCCACAACGCAACTGATTGCATTTCCACAACGCAACTCATTGCATCTCCACAACCCACTCATTGCATCTCCACAACGCAACGCATTGCATCTCCACAACCCAACGCAATGCATCTCCACAACGCAACTGATTGCATCTCCACAACGCAACTCGTTGCATCTCCCTAACGCAACTAATCGCATCTCCACAACGCAACTCATTGCATCTCCACAACGCAACTGATTGCATCTTATTTGTTTCTTCTCGACACAGGCCAAAACCATCATCGCCTCGCTACGTTCTCGTGAGTAAAAGTAACCCTGGCTGAAGAAAAAAAAACCCCACTACGATGCTTTGAGCTTAAAATTCCAGTTAGAACGAAGACGCGATAATATTTGAGGTTTTAAGAATCGTGTTTCTTTGTTTCCCTTCTGCCACCAATCATCCCTCTCTCTCCCCCTCTCCTCGCCTCCTACGAGACACACGGTCCGTCTTCTCCTGTCTGGTGCCCACACAACCCCGCATCACCCGCTCCGCTTTGCCCACTCAGCGCTTTGCTTTCTTCGGGCCAAAATCAACTCTCATCCGAGCGCTGCTTTTGCAGAGCGAGCGAGAGAGAGAGTGTGGGGCAAAGCCGCCGTGCTCACGCTCCGATGCGCGAATCAATAAAAGTTTCAACATTCGCGGTGCGCTTTTTCTTTTCTTTTCAGCGGCGTACGGACAACATCAGCCGGTTAACAACGAGGAACGAGGGGTAATTAAGACGCAGTAATGAATAATGAGAGCCGGGGGAGCGGCAGGTTGGGGAGGGATGCAGGTATCCATCGCAGACGCCGAGATCGTTCGTTCCGTTAGCGCGGGCGAGTCGGGGAAAATGATCCGTGACGCGCGCGTTTCCATTAAACGCGTCCCCAGCGAATCGAGCCGCTTTTGGAGGCCCAATGTCCCCGTCGCAGGGACGCGACGCGAGATTGGGAACAAGGCTGCCGAGCGCTCGCCGACTCAGCCTTGAAAACCACGTGCTCGCACTTGGTAGGTCGCGTCCGTGGAAGCCGGACGTGAGCGCACACGTCTCGTGCAGGTGCCCGAGATGTTAACTGCCTCGCCTGGTATACAGGAGGTCGTCGAATTCTAGATTTGAAGCTTTCGTGACTGCAAGTATTCATATTCTTAGGTTTTTTTCGGTAAAGTCACGTAGGTAAAAAATTAAAATTAAAATTAATAAAAGTTAAATAAAAATAAAATAAAAATCACGACGTTTCGGAGGCAACACAAGCTTCCGTCTTCAAGTGGAACCGTCACAGCACGATAGCTGCATCAAGTAAATGAGAGATTCCAAGAGATACTACCCCGTATATATACTGGTTGAGGGGGGGGGGGGATGGGCCAGGAACGGCCCACTTTTTTATTATTATGGTAAGGTGCGGCTTGAGACTACGGCTAGTCTACATAACAAAGGACTGAGCCTTTATTATGGTATTATTTTTATTTTACTTTTATTAATTTTAATTTTAATTTTTTTACCTACGTGACTTTACCGAAAAAACCTAAGAATAGGAGGTCGTCGGTTCGATCCCGACCCTGACGCCTGGTGCTGTGTATTTGGAGTTTGCGTGTCTCTCTCTCTCTTTACCTCCCGTGGTCGCGTGGATTTTTCTCCGGGTGCTCCGGGTTTTCCCATCTACAATTATAAACGTGCGTTTAGAGTGTTTGGCTGCTATAAATGTCCACATGATGATAAGCCACTTCGTTGAGCAATCATTTGTGGCCAGGTCGCTTAAGAAAAAAGATCGATGTAGTTCAGTGGACATGACCTGCTACCAAAAAAAAATCTGTGTTAGTTTATCGTTTTAAAATTAACACGTGGGTTTTTAGCAGGCAATTTTACAATTGACAATATGATTTGGGGTGAGGCCACGTAACAAACCGAACATATCTGTCACTAAGACCCTCCGCCACCCAACACAGCCAAACAAATGACACCATTGTCAAGTGTGCAAGCTTTTAACAAACGTGCCAATTGTTCGTTTGAGCTCACCGGTAAGTTGAAGAACGATTACCACGACCAACATGTAGCAACATCGGCGGTGTGAATGGGTTCTCCAGTTTACTGCGCAGTATTGGCCCTGGTGAAGGGAACGAAATGGGGGCCTATGTCAAATCCACCCCTCCACCCCCCACTTAGTAAGTCCCAAGGTCAGGGGCTTGCCCCTTGTGGTTCTATGGTCGCTTGCTTGAGGAGAGTCGTTTAAAAAAAAAGAATAAATCTGAAACGTAACTTAACGTAGAGGATAGCGTAATTAAATATGGCAGGGAATTAGTGGGTCATCGTGCAATGTCTTGGTGACGACAAAATGTACAGCAGTCAAACTGCGTTTCGATTTAAAGCTTTCGTGACTGCAGGGATTCATCTTCTTGGTTCTTTCGGTAAAATCACGTAGAAGGGAAATAATAAAATAATAAAAATTTCTATTATTATGTTTTATTTCCCCCTCTACAATTAGAAACGTGCGTTTACAGAGTAAAATTTAATATTATTATGTTTTATTTGTATTAATTTATTATTTCCCTTCTACGTGACTTTACCGAAAGAACCAAGAAGATCAAACTGCGTTGTTAAAGAATAACGAAAGGGGTGGAAAAAATTGAATAGACGAAATTTATTCCATCACCCGGTTCGTTTATTTAGGTCATAGTTTGTTTGCCATCGGCTGTGTACCTGCAGTGTTTGTGTACAAGTCGCTCTGCGTGTAATGTGGCTCTCGATATATTGTTTGTCAAATACAAAAAAAACAACGAAACAATGGCTCTTCTTCATAATTGTTTTTTTACCCTTCTATCTGGCAACAAAACTGACACCTTTTTTTACAAGGAGTCATGTTTACATAGACCACAATACCTGCAGTCATAATGCAAACTTCTTCTTCCTAGCGTTGTTCCCGCTGTGGCGCAGGGTCCGCTTTTCGGCATTGTCTTCTCCATTTGGCTCGGTCCAGGGCATCTTCAGGGGATGGGTTGACCGTCTTCATGTCTTCCTTTATTCGGTCCATCCATCGCTTCTTCGGACGCCCGCGTGGACGGCGGCCCTCTGGCTCAATACGCAAGGCAGTCTTGGCCACTGATGACTCTTCACTTCGCATCACGTGGCCGTACCACCGAAGCCTTGCCTCAAGCATCTTGTCCGCAATGGGGGCCACACCAAGTCGCTTCCGAACGTCTTCGTTCCTGACACGATCCCATCGAGTGAGCCCGAGGCTCCATCTGAGCATCCTCATCTCCATGGTGTGGAGAGCTTGTTCGTGTACAGTTGTGGCTGGCCAGCACTCGGATCCATAGAGTGCCACCGGTCGGACGATGGTCTTGTATATTTTTCCC
Organism: Lampetra planeri; assembly: GCF_965212315.1. Classification (NCBI taxonomy): domain Eukaryota; kingdom Metazoa; phylum Chordata; class Hyperoartia; order Petromyzontiformes; family Petromyzontidae; genus Lampetra; species Lampetra planeri. The sequence goes on from NC_136157.1 coordinate 3,320,515, forward strand.
TTCAGCCTATCCGGAATTTTCCGATCACAGAGGACTCCGGTGACTTGCCTCCATTTCATCCACGCCGCATTGACTCGTGACCTCACATCAGTCGTGATGCTACCATCTGAGCTGATGGTGGAGCCCAGGTACTTAAAGTCCGTCACTTTCTTCAGATCTTCTCCGTCAACACTGATGGTGCCGTCGGTTTGGGGGCCACACTCCATATACTCCGTCTTTTTGATGTTGAACCTCATCCCGTTTTCGTCCAAACGTTCCTTCCACAGGCGCGTTTGTCTTTCCACTTCTCCTCTCTCTTCATCTGAGAGGAGGACGTCATCCGCGTAGAGAATTGACCATGGAAGGGGCGTGTGCAGGTCGGCAGTGATCGTGTCCATGCACAGGATAAACAGGAGTGGTGACAGGGCCGATCCTTGGTGCACTCCAACGCTGATGGGAAATGGCGGTGATATGCCCACTGCACACCTGACTGCACTGGTGACGTTCTTGTATAGGAGTTGCACCCAATGCACGTAGGTTTCAGGGACTCCATGGGATCGAAGCGAGTGCCAGATGAGGTCGTGGGGGACCCTGTCAAATGCATTTTCAAGGTCGAGGAACGACACGTGCACAGCTTGGTTCTTCTCTCTGTGCAAACAAAAAACATAATTCTGATGTGCACTGTCCTTGAAGTTGATTGGTCTATGATTGGTCTATGTAAACATGACTCCTTGTAAAAAAGGTGTCAGTTTTGTTGCCAGATAGAAGGGTAAAAAACCAATTATCATATTTTTTACTGGAAAATGAGGTTCCAATGGTGTGAATGGCTCTTCTTCTTTGAAATGTTTTCGTACCCCTGCCCTCGGCTTCTCCAGCCCACAGGGCCACAATGCAGTGGGCACTGCCCGCGCGCTCGATAACCACCTCGCGGCACGCGCGATGACTCTCAAGGGGACCTCTATCGCCCTCTACGCGGAGTAGATGGACCGCGTTTGTGTTCCGCGCCGTGACTCAGAGTGGAGGGGGGAGGGGGGGCAGGAGGAGTGATGTTCTGGAAGTGCTAGAGAGATGGGCGACTTCTTGTGAATTATAATATTGTCGAATATCTAGAAGGATGAGTGTCTGTTGTGAATTATAATATTGTAGAATTGCTAGAGGGTTGGGTTACTGTTGTGAATTCTAATATTGTAGAATAGCTAGAGGGATGCGTGACTTGTGAATTCTAATATTGTAGAATAGCTAGAGGCATGGGTGACTGTTGTGAATTATAATATTGTAGAATAGCTCGAGAGACGTGTGTCTGTTGTGAATTATATTATTGTAGAAGGGCTAGAGGGATGTGTGTCTGTTGTGAATTATAATTAAGTAGAATATCTAGAGGGATGGGTGATTGTTGTGAATTATAATTATTGTTCGATAAGGGTTATAATGCGGATATTTGGCATGACTATATTCAAAGCTATTACTCACAGTTACTACTGTCCATATATCCCAAATAGCGAGGCTGCATCACTATATGAATTCCAAAATGTGTGTGAATCCAATTCAATAATGCATTGGGACATCACGCTCTCGGTGTGGTCGCTATGTTTGTGTGGAAAGCGGCGTTTGACCAGGCATCTATCTGCTCAGTGTAAACTGCATGCACACGATACATCGTGTGTGAGACATTGGGACGAGGAGGCAACATACGTTTCCCTAAGCTCTACCCTGGCGTTAAGTGGGTTTATGAATTGTGTTTTCAAACAGCGTGAATCGCATTCACTCATGCCAACCATTTTCGGCCACGTTATGAAACAATGGGCCACATACTGCCGGATGTGAATTCTAACGGTGATTTATACGGGCTATAAATGTGAATCGTGTTCGCAAAAAATACACAGCATTGTAAAGTCTGTGCTTACGACTATAACCATCTGAAAAGAACCATCGTCGAATTTGGGCCACCAAAGATGATTTATCTATTTCAGAATATTTATTCATATTTTGGATCAATCCGATGAGATGTACAACTCTTTCTCACAGATGTCAAATAGGGGCAGGTCAGAATATTACAACAACAACAACAACTAATAATACAAAGCACGATATGACTGCAAATCATAGGCAAGTTTAACACATCGCTTACAAATATATACAAATAAAACTAAACTAAGTTTTTTTTTATCTTGTCGTGTGAAAGCAATTACCACAGTACTTGACGCAAAGTAGAATGTCAGGCTGACCCTGACATATGATAATCGGTCTGGCTCGTGGGGAAGGATTAGCCTGATACACATTGCTTCACTACCGTGGTAGATGCTTTCACACAATGTGTAAACTCATCATCAGTGAACCAAGTCGTTTGTCTCCCATGGCATCTGATTAAAAAGCCGATACAAAGCGGACAAGAACCGCTGCCGGTTACTGGCATTAATTAATATTCCCTGCAGCAGTTCGCATCACCGCATGGAGTATTAGAATACAAATTAAATAACTACAACGGGAGACACGTCGGACGATGGTTTCAACCCTCGCATTCCCACACACAACAACAACGACGACAACAACAACGAATCAGTTCTGTATTTTCTCAGCCATACCTGCAGGAAGCCGTTGGCAAGGTGACTAGATGTTAAATCCCTCGCCTGGTCTACAGGAGGTCCTGGATTCGATCCCGACCCTGACATCTGCTGTATATTTGGAGTTTGCGGTGTCTCTCTCATCATCATCACGGTGGCTAAGAGATGTTAACTCCCTCGCCTGGTGTACAGGAGGTCGTGGGTTCGATCCCGACCCTGACATCTGCTGTATATTTGGAGTTTGCGGTGTCTCTCTCATCATCATCACGGTGGCTAAGAGATGTTAACTCCCTCGCCTGGTGTACAGGAGGTCGTGGGTTCGATCCCGACCCTGACATCTGCTGTATATTTGGAGTATGCGGTATCTCTCTCATCATCATCACGGTGGCTAAGAGATGTTAACTCCCTCGCCTGGTCTACAGGAGGTCGTGGGTTCGATCCCGACATTGATATCTGCTGTATATTTAGAGTTTTCGGTGCCTCTCTCTCTCATCATCATCATCACGGTGGCTTGGAGATATTAACTCCCTCGCCTGGTCGACAGGAGGTCGTGGGTTCGATCCCGACATTGACGCCTGCTGTATATTTGGAGTTTGCGTGTCTCTCTCATCATCATCACGGTGGCTAGGACATGTTAACTCCCTCGCCTGGTCTACAGGAGGTCGTGGGTTCGATCCCGACCCAGACGCCTGCTGTATAATTGGAGTTTGCGTGTCTCTCTCATCATCATCACGGTGGCTAGGAGATGTTAACTACCTTGCCTGGTATGCATGAGGTCGTCACTTCGATCCCGACCGTGACATCTGCTGTATATTTGGAGTTTGCGGTGTCTCTCTCTTCCAGTGGTCCTGTGGATTTTTTTCTCCGGGCCCTCCACATTTAGAATGAACATCACGCGTTTAGAGCATTTGGCTGCCGTTATAAATTTCCACACGATGATGATAAACCACTTCGTTGAGCTATCATTAGTGGCCAAGTAGCTTCTGAAAAAAGAGCTGCATCGCCCAGTGGACCTTACCTTGTAAAATAACAATAATAAAATTGCTGAAAGTTTAGTTTATATTGAGAGGTAGCAGGTGGAACACCGGGAATGTTCGCGGGTTTTGCTGATCTCGTTTGAACTCTCAAGAAAAGTCAGTGGGCTTGGGCAGGTCACGTGGCTTGAATAAGCGACGATGGGGGCGCGATGGTCAAGACTGATGACGGAGTGGCAGCCAAGGAATGGAACGCGTCCTAGAGGGCCTCCACCGAGGAGATAGGGCGATTAAATCAGCTCGCGTGCAGGTGCTAAGGGGCCGTCCATAAATGACGTCACGCGATTTTGGACGATTTTTCACCCCCCCCCTCCCTCGTCACACGGAGTCATAAAAAGTCAGACCCCCCTCCTCAAATATGACGTCACAAAGCTCTGTTTCAAATCGCTTTAAACTATTGTCATTGTAGTGCGTATTTAATGTGGCGCTGCACTCTGATGTTGTAGGAGAAAACATTTATTAAACGTCTATTTAATTCAGTAGAACGTGTTGTCTATATTTATTTAAAGTTGCGCATTTTGATGAGGCGTCACATTTCTCAACCCCCCTCCCCTCCTCACACAAATGTCTGACCACCCCCCCCAAGTGCGTGACGTCATTTATGGACGGCCCCTAAGCGGATTGCGGGGTTACGCTTCATCCAGCAGTGGATTGCTCGTGGCTGATGATAAATTACGTGCAGTGAACGCTGGGAATGAGATGCCACGTAAAATACAAATATCTACCGTATCACCTTAACAGGCTGTTGGGGCAGGTGATGTTTGCGAGCGCCTATTAAGGCCGGTACGGCACACGAGGGGATTGGTGGCCAGCGCTATGCCTGGCCACCTTTGCCTTCCCACTGCCGTTTACACACTGCACCAGGTACTCATTTACGGCTGAGTCCACCTATGGGAGACCCAGGACGGGTTCAAATATCCGCCACTGTCATTGGTCGTGAGCGGGAATCGAACGTGGGTTTTAACAGATTCATGGCACAATGCGCTAACCACTACACCACGGCTGCTCGTCAGCACACCACACACAAAGGAAAAGACAAAGATCCCCCGTATAGCCTGAACAGACTATTGAGGCAAGTGCCTCAATGAAGGCCGGCACGGCACACGAGGGGGTGGGTGGGCCAGCACCACACCGGAGCAGGTACTCATTTGAGGCTGAGTCGACCTAGAGGAGGCCCAGGACCGGTTCAAATAATCGTCACCGGTGTTGGCCGCGAGCGGGAATCGAACTCGGGTGGCCAGGTCCGTAGCGCAGCGCAGCGCTAACCACTACACGACCGCTCCGCACACACACAGAGACACACACGCGAGTCGTGAGATGCGTGTGTGTGTGTACGTTGCGCCATCAATCATCATCAGCCGCCACCGCCGCATTTGCTGACGGCACAGCCTCGTGTGCAACCAACGGCCGCGTTCAGCAAGAGACCGGGGGGGGGGGTCGTCCATCGGCGAGCCCTCACGTTTGTCAATTAGCGCCATTCACTCAATGCGCGTGTGGTTACCACCACAATCATCGCCGCCGCGGTGAAGCAAGACATCGTGCTGCACCGATGAGCGGTCGCCGTGCGATTGCGTCACAAGTTGGAGGCGCGACGTCGCCACGTGCTTGGGTTTACTCGACGGAGATCATTTGCGAGGACTGTAAAATGAAACGTCGGACTCGAATTGTAAACGTTGTGGGTTTAGTCTCCAACACGCCGGTGTGCTGTACTCGTAACGAATTGGCACGTTCTGTTTGCGTGACAACCCTGACTAATTGGCTGTGTCGGGTGGTGGCGGGTTTAACGACACATTTATAATGCTTACGCGGTCTCACCCAAAAACCTCTTCTTGTGGATACTGCAAATAGCTCAACATTTGGAGAAACCTTTAGGGCCGTGACGCCGACACACATTGGGCTCATAGAAGCACTAAACAACGCCACGTGACGTTCAACGGTCGCCGTGACGCAGACGGCGCGTGGCATTTACGGTCACACAGCACGAAGCGGCGTCATTGACTGGGGTGGCCCCATTGACCTGGGGGTTCGAACCGCGCGCCGCTGCAACGAGCGGCGAACGCGGCACCGCTCGTGACCCCCACAGAGCAACCTCTCGGTTTCAATCTCCGCACATCACACACACGCACACTCTGCATTACGAACCAGAATCAAGAATATTTGTACCCGAGGAATCCGATGAGCTATGAAGGGTTTTGTTTTTTCTCACAGATGTCCAGTAAGGGGGCGGGTCATCGCACGGCGGTCATAGGCGGCCATCTCCTAAACCAGTGGACAACTCAGAAGAGCCCAGAGTGCGACCAATCTCACACCGCGGACCGCATAGCAAGGGCCACAGTGTACTGTGTGGGTCTCTGTGCGAAGTTGTGATGCTCTGTGTGAGTCTCTGGGTCTCTGTGCGAATCTGTGAGGCTCCGTGTGAGTGTCTGGGTCTCTGTGCGAATCCGTGTGGTTCTGTGTGAGTCTCTGGGTCTCTGTGCGAAGCTGTGATACTCTGTGTGAGTCTATGGGTCTCTGTGCGAATATGTGACGCTCCGTGTGAGTCTTATGAGTCTCTGTGTGCGTCTATGCTTCTCCATGCGCGTTTTATATCTCAAACCCATGCATCGCATAGTGACGGCCACTGCCCGCTTCATTCATCTATTGGTCTCTGTGCGAATCTATGAAGCTCTCTGGGAGTCGACGGGTCTCTTTGTGCGTCTATGATTCTCCATGCGAGTCTACACGTCGCACCATGGACAGCTCCATTCCACTCTGGGCATTGTATCTGCGTGAGCCTACGGGGGGATCTCTCCGTAAGCCAATGAATCTCCACGTGAGTCTAAATCTCAAACCCCCCACACCACTCGCCCGCTCCCATCACTCACCAGCGACGTTTCAGACATTGACCGCGAGGCGACTCCTGCGGCCGCTCTCATATCGCACGAGGGTGGTTTGTGCTAGCAAAGTGCCAACGCTCTACGCGGGGGGGGGGGGGGGTCAATCGATTGGAACGACAAATACCTCGCCAAGGAGCATAAACCATCACGCGGATTCTGGTCATCCTCGCGGCAGCAGCGGAGGAGGCTTCTGGCTGACCGTCGGACAAAGGCGGCGGTCACCGCATCGCGCGGCGCTTTCGGATGCGCTTCTGCGGCCGTCTGGAACGCTCTTCCCTTCCGATATTAGGAAGTCACTGGGAGCTATGCACTTTTAAATCACCATCCAGATTGAATAACTAATTTCTTTAGAACTCATATATGCGTTCAGATTATTGTCCTCCCCCCCCCATGTCGCCGATTAGCGTCATTGGCTACACACAGCGCAAAAGAAGATAAACACCCATGCATAGTGCCATTCTTTTTCTGTGGGTCTTTCGGTAAAGTCACGTAGATAGGTTCAAAGAAAATAACAAACCTATCAACCTATCTACGTGACTTTAACGAAAGACCCCAAGAATATGAATTCCTGCAGTCACGAAAGCTTTACGTCAATATTTAATGCCATTCTTATTCTTCTGGGGAATAACAACGGAGTGGAAGCCTGAGAGTAGAAGACGTCCGATGGGAACGTCCACCGAGGAGATGGAGCGATCAATTTGCGTGTAGGTGCCGGGATGGATGACTACATCGTAGGATCGGCAGGTGGCTGCGGATTGCGGAGGCCTTCATCCAGCAGTGGACTGACCATGGCTAACAATGATTTAATTAGTGGTTGAGTTACAGAACATGTACTCGTATATTCGAATACGCTTGTTTCGAATTTCAGATTCCCAGCCCTTGTAGAACATCACCGGAATGCACACCGGTCACTCAGATCCATAGCCACTCGAGAGGATAATTAAAAATCACAGCAGTCACTCGGCTCTTTAGCCCTTCGAAGAATACCATTACATCATAGATCAGTCACTCAGATCGTTGGGTCCTCTCGAACTCTATCACTCGAACATAAATCTGCCCACTCGCTCACTCACTCACGGTAATGTGCATTACATAGACTCAGCGGAGTTTCACTGATAGAACAACACGATTTCTCCGCGGTAGAGTAATTACGCGCTGACACACACACAGGGGCGCGTAGATTGTGTGAATGCAGAGGAATGTTACCGTCACGCTGCCAGCACGGCCAACACAGCTGAATGCAGCTCACTCGCTGTTTACAACGATCTGGGGAAAGTGCGGTTAGCGAGCACCTATTAAGGTTGGGGGGATGTGTAACCAACACACTGCACCGAGTAGTTTTACAAGGCTGAGTCGACCTAGGGGAGGCCCAGCACCGGTGCAGATAATGGCCACTGATGTTTTGCCGTGAGCGGGAATCGAACTCGGGACCCGCTGGATTCATAGTGCAGCGCGCTAACCGATTACACTACGTACGGTGCGAAAGAAGTGCAATATACATACAAAGACCCCCCGTATTGCCTAAACAGACTGTTGGGGTAAGTGCTGTTAGCGAGCACCTATGAAGTCCGGCACGGCACACGAGGCAGTGATTGGCTACGCCCGGCCGCCTTTGTCTCCCCAGCGCTGATATTTTACACAACCACACCAGGGTACTCATTTGAGGCTGAGTCGACCTAGAGGTAGACCGATGAGCGGTTCAGACAAATCGAAACGCATCCACGCACGTGCGCACACACACGCACACACACGCACACACCCGCACGACAAACCTGCTTCTCGTAATTGGCGATGTTCACGGAGAATCCCATTGCTCGATCGGTGGCAAATCGGTCGCTGTAGCTGGAAGTCGTCGTCGTCGTCTTCGTCGTCTTCGTCGGCGTTCCCTGCCCCGATGTCGCTCGTCGCTGTCGTTGCTGCCCGGGCGCCGCTCTCCACTCTCGCTCGATCCGCTCCGCTCGGCTCTGCGCGCGCTGCTGAATGCAGTGCGCGAGGAATTCTTCCGCCGTTCTGACGATCAACTGCGCGCGTGCGCGTGTGTGTAGGCGCGTGCGTGCGCGTGCGCGCGCGCGTGTGTGTGTGTAGTGACGTGGGGGGGAGGGGGAGCGGTGGCTCAGCGGTTAGCACGCTGCCGCGCTACGAATCCGGCGACCCCCCGGGGTCGATTCCGGCTCTCGGCCGCCAATAACGGTGACGTTATCTGAACCTGGTTCTCGGGCCTCCACTAGGTCGACTCAGCCTCAAATGAGTAACCTTGCGCGGTGCGTGAACATTCCCTCCCGAGGAGATAAAGGCGGCCGGGCGTGATACTAGTCACGCATCCCCCCCCCCCCCTCGTGTGCCGTTCCGGCCTTCATAGTTTCTCGCAAACAGCACTCGCCCCGAGCAGTCTGCTGAGGCTACACGGGTGAATCTTTGTCTTTGCCTCGATGGGGACACGACACGCATGCACACGTCTGCACACAGAGCGCTATAAATATGAACGGGGCCCGGGACACGCGGGGGCCGTGCCGTTCCACCGGGTGCGGGGAGAGAGAGGGAGAGAGGAGACGCGATCGATGTCTGCGCGCGCCTGTGAAGGATGGTGCACTGGTGGTGTTAATGGTTTGAACGCGCTGGAATTCCAATGCAAGAGATTCGATCTCCAGGCGCGGTATGTGACAGCAATGGTCACAGGGCTCCGTAAATTTCCTCCGCAGCCGCCTCTGTGTACCAATCGGTAAGATAAAAATTAGCTAAAAAAATATTTATTTTTGGTATTGATTTGGTTACCTTTGTAATCGTATCGTGTTTGTTGCGTTGTTTGTTGTTGTAACGTTCTGACCCGCCCCTACTGCACATCTGTCATAAAGAGCTTCATAGCTCACCGGATTCCTCCAGTATCGATAAATATTCTGATTCTGGGACAATACCGTCGATAGGCAGGTCCACCCGCGTGGGTACGTCAGCGTTTTCCACGACGTCTGACCAAGCGTGGAAGAGTAGGCCAAAATACCGTCCAGAGGGCCTCTGGAGAGCTCCCTCTAGTGGAAGCTCTTCAGCCAGCAGTGCCGTGGGCGAGTCAGTTGCGGGGCCGCGCCTTTATCCGTGCCGATAGATGCACGACACGTGGGGGGAGCGGTGGCGCAGCGATTAGCGCACTGCGCAATACCACCTGGAAAATCGAGCTAGATTCTCCGAGCACGAGGAAATTAATCTTCGTGCCAAATGTCTGAACCGGTCCTGCGCCTCCCCCTAGGTCGACTCAGCCTAAAAAAAATAATACCTCGCTGTGATTGGTAAACATCGCCGCTGGGCAGGCGAAGGCGGCCGGGCGTGGTGTTTGTCGCCCGCCCATCTCATCGTGCTTGCTAACGGGACTTGCCCAAACGGTCTGTGTCAACCTTTAGGGGGGACGTGGATGGGCAGATCTGTCAACACAGTCGACCGGATCTCAAATACGCCGTGGCACATAGGATGGGTCTACGTGAGTTGGATGCGTGGGGAAAGAGTGGCATGGGATCTTTTTTTTTTACGATCAGTGGAAGCAAGAAGATGCTCGGTGTAGTCGGCACTTTGCTTCGTTCATCATTTCGTATTTTTTTAAAATAACTTTGCTTTATGTAAACCCCCACCTCTCGCTCGCTCTCTCGCTCACTCTCCCGCTCACTCTCTCGTTCTGCACGCAAGCCCTTCTCGCATGGGATTTTGCACGCATCATCAATGGCCATGATCAATCCGCCGCTAGATGAAGGCCTCCCTCCTCCGCGCGCACGCTCCACGCGAGTCGCAGACTCTGTCTGACCATACTTCACCGTACACGGCAGGAGCATCGCATTTGGCCGCGCGGGTTGCCATCAACGCCTCGCGGCGGGGCGTCTCGTGCCGCTAACGAGAAAAAAAGAGGATTCGAAGGTTTACGGCCAGCCGACAATCCATACATATATAGATAAAAACTCTTGAGTAAATAAATAAATAAGCATCACCCAAAAAGCGGAGCATGCACAAACAGATCGATATCTCATTCCCCTCGCGCCGTGCCCGTTTGCGGAGGCAAACACACACGCACAAAAATGAAAGAAGCTTTCATGCAGCCACACTTGCCAATTGGGTGAGAGCACAAAGCGAAACCGCACGAGGAGGCTGCCTCTACGAGAGTGAGCGAATGGTGTGGTGGGATGCCGGGTTACAAGTTAAAATCGTTATTATTGTTTCTGTGACACCAACAGCATCGCTACAGCAATTGGCAGCGTTCGTAAAAGCCCAGTCACATGCGTGGGCAATCAGTTGCATGCACCTGCAACCGGTTGCGAGAAGTTGCTTAACCGATTGCTGCCGGCAGAGACAGACTCGATCTAATTACGCAACTAACCAGGCCTTACAAATGACTTCTTGAGCACATCAAGTACATACGGTTGTGTCGAGGGTCAAGCTCCGAATAGCAACACGACTCTATGCTATACAAAAAAACACTCAACACATTCATCAATAACATTAGCGTTGAAAGAAAAAAAAGAAATATATAAAAGGGAACGTTTCGGGCAATGCCCCTTTTAATAGCAAACTAAGAAGGCCCATGCGCTATAAAGAAGGGCAGTTGCCCGAAAACGTTGCCACACATTTGTATGTTTTCATTCAGTGCCACGGCGTTGCTGACGAATGAGTTGAGTTTGTTTTTGTTAATTGTGCTCGAGCCCCGCTGCCAATGCAACAGCATCGTCCAAATAATAATTCGTTTAACTTCATACCACGGTCCGGTTAATCGTCCACATTACCGCCCCCCGTCCTCCCACCCCACCAAGGACAGAACGGACGGTCGGACAACACTGACGCACACACGCTTTCAACTTGATTCGGGGATCGTTAATAATATAATGAAGAGCGGTGTTTGGTGGGCCATCGACTCGTGGCCATCGCAGGCAACGCGCCGCGTCCTGCGACACCCATCTTAATTTCGCCTCCTCTGCGCCCTGAATGTGATCGCTCAATACCGACTCGTTAGACCAGGGCACGTGGCGAAACGAGGGGGGCCCATTACTGGATGTGTGCACTGCCCATTGATTGCGTTTAAGGCCACTTGGTGAAAGTGTGAAAGTAAAAAACGATTTCAGTTCTCAAGCGACACATCTAAATGGTTGCGCAGTTTCATCATCATCATCATCAGCAGCAGCAGCATCATCAGCAGCAGCAGCTGCGACACCATCAGCACTCCTACATGAAGGCCTCACAATTACAATCGTCATTGCCCATGTCCAATCCGCTGCTGTATGAAGGCACGTTGAACATCATCATCAGCAAAAGCTCAGGTCTTATTCATGTTTGGATGAAGGCTTTTCGTACGTATGTTGAACTTTGACACCCAAACTGATTTCATCGCCACGGTGGACGTGCGATCGGACGTGTTCTACTCTCTGCCTGCCACTCGATCATTATCATTCTCCAGAAGTAGAATGATGTTATGTACGTTGAACTTCTTTCGCACCGTACGTAGCCAACCCTTGCAATTTATCGGAGGTCATCACCACGGCTCGCTAACAACGCCAGTAGCGAGTGACATCAGAACAGCTGCTGTGGCTTATTCTCGGCCGACTCCACCTTTAAAAGCACGACGTGTGGACACCAGCACTGAGCGTGGACAGAGGTCGTGCAGCCTGAATGAGTGCTCGCAAACAGAACTTCATCAAACAGTCTGTAGAACGGTTGGAGGGGAGGTGGGGGGGGGTTGTACTGCTGCGTACGCTATATATAGTCTAGCTTTCCCTGGAGCTATAGGGATCATATGACTTATGCGGTTTGAGGTTTGCCTTTTTCCGGGCAGACACCTGGAAAGATTTGGAGATTATCTGCAAGGGTCTGAAAAGTCGCAACATCGCAGCTAAGCCAGAGATTCTGAGGGGGGGGGATTATTAACGGGGGAAGTCCAGACCACAAATCAAGCCACGGCTGAACGTATGAAAAGTTCAGAAAGGTCTGTGCCGGTATCACTCAGTGTTAGAGAAACTTGGAGTTGCTTTGTTTTCGGCCCGGTTTAAAACGTTTTGGACTCGTTCCCGACTCGTGGTTTGGGTCGTGTTGCCAACTCGTTAAATCGGAAAATCACCAAACGAATAATACGTTGCTAGGCTGGGACTACACTGCTCGGCTCTTATAAGAGCAGCGAGTCAAGGTAGTCCCAGGGCTGTCTATCTGGTCTTCAGTCTTCACTGGTTCTTCTGCTCCAACGACTGCCTCGAGCTCTCTCGCGCACCGCCTTATATACCCAACTGCCCCCCGAGGGGCGGGGCTGTATGCGGACGTTGATGTAGACACCCCACGCACGGACCGTGATGTAAACACCGCAACGTAATGGCTTGCTACACCCCGGTACGTAACACCTCTACACACGTATTAAGTCACCTGCCGTTCGTTCCGTGCCGTTGAGGGCACGCAAAGCTGAACGTGCGAAGCGACCTCGCACTCGACACCAGCCCCGATGCCCTCTACAAAACGCTTTCAAATGCGAGGCTCTTTCCTTCGACTGAGATCATCGGCGGCCTGCGTTCGAGAGCTTTCTGTAATTTCTGCTCATCTCAATTAAAAGACAGGTTGCTCCGAATGTGCGGGACCGAAACACAATTATCATAATGAACGCCGTATGCGTCGGCTCCCCGTCGTTAGCATGTAAAAGTATAATTTGAGCCATTAGCATCGTTACAATAGCATTACTGTGGCAATTATCAGACGGCGCGTGCAATGTGGGGACAATTACCTCTTTGAACGACGCGTGCATGTGTACATGATTTAGAATTACGTACGGCACTCTGTCAATCCACTGCTAGATGAGGGCATCATCACGCCGAGTAATTTGAACATATTTCACCACGCTGCGCAGGTTATAGGTGCAACACGGTATTGGCCACGTTCAGCGTTCAAAGACAGGGTTGACTCAGGGAAGTGAGATGCGGGGTGGAAGGGGCAAGCATAGTTATTCGAGACGGGAATAGCCAAATCATTGCTTGTGCTGGGATATATCGGATTATTTAAGTAAACTATAAACTATTAAAAAAATCATCTTCTTGGTTTTTTCGGTAAAGTCACGTAGAAGGGAAATAATAAAATAATAAAAATAAAACATTATAAAATAGTACAATTTTAATTTGTTTTATTTTTATTATTGTATTATCTCCCTTCTACGTGACTTTACCGAAAGAACCAAGAAGATGAATCTCTGCAGTCACGAAAGCTTTAAATCGATATTTAAAAATTCTACCAGGTAAAGCCCACTTTTTCAGAAGCGACCCGGCCATGACAAATGAGATCTCAACGAAGTGGCTCACCGCATAAACATTCTTTTATCGCAGCCAAATACTCTAAGCGCGTGTTTAGAAACATGGAGGGAAAAACCGGAGCGCTCAAAAAAAAATCCACGCGACCACGCGGAGAGAGAGAGACACGCAACTCAAAATATACAATAGCAGGCAGGCGTCAGGCTCGAACCCACGAATTCCTGCATAACAGGCGAGGCAGATAACAGCTGGCCACCGCGGCGCCCAAATAATGTATCACTCGACTGATTCACCGTTCGACAATTACTCGACTAATTGGATAACACGAAAAATTATTCGAGAGAGAAAAAAAAGTCGCGCGTGTGCCGCTGGACGGGAGGTGTTGCATGGGCGAGGTGCTAATGTGTGACCGGAGTCTTCAGCCGCAACTTGTGCTGGGGGTTTCCCGCCTTCGGGCCCGTCACTCTGAAATGGACCCGAGTAAAGGGCCACAATAAAAGGTAGCCGATCACAATGTTGTGTTCGACAAATCGTCAACAAAATTCGTACACAACCTGCCACTTCGCCACTATCCTTCATCATTGGCCATTGGTCTTAACAGTTTGAATTGTCATCAACTTGCGCGTGTTCTCCGATCCATTCTAGATTTCAAGCTATTTTATTTTATTTTTATTAATTTTGATGTTTTACCTACGTGACTTTACCGAAAAAACCTATGAATATTCTCCGATCCACGTGTTCCTCTCGACCCAATGTATTCATCTTCCCAGCACTACATCTACGTTCGTTCGCGACCGCTCCGAGTTTAGTCGTTTTTTTTGCCTCCACATTTAGACTCAACACGCGTTTATATTATGATTTGTCTGCATTAAATCTCCACATTGATAAGGCCACTTCGTTGAGCTATCATTTGTGGCCAGGTCGCTTCTGAAAAATACCTAATAGCTCAGTCGGCTTTACCTAGTCAAATAAAAATAAACTATTTTATTTTCGGTAAAGTCACGTAGAAAGACTTTACCGAAAAAACCAAAGAGTAATTACTGCAGTCACGAAAGCTTCAAATCAGGTTTATTTTATATTACTATGTTCATTTTAAGTTTATTTACAGCGCTTTGCTTACCCTTCATATACCTTGCACTCCCGTAGTGTTTTTGCTTATTGTAACTTTCTGACCCTCTTCAGGATTAAATACAGATTCTGCTCGCAATAGCAGTGAGCTACGCGTGGGCAGTAGAGGGCAGTACAACAGAAACACGCCGTTGATTTCACACGTGCTCCCTCCCGCATTGATCCCACTCTGTCTTCAACAGCCCCGCACGGAGCAGCAAATCCATCTGTCGACACGGACAAAGATCCCCCGTAGAGAGATGCTGGCTGCTTGGACAAGTGCTGCATACGATAACACAAATACCAACAACTCTCAATCCAACAATGGACACAGACCTCTCAAACGATGTGTCGGATGGCCTTATGCCATACTTCACCACGCCGGCAGTGCCGATGTATGTATGTTGAACTTTTTTCGCACCGTACGTATCTAATCGGAGGCGTGGGAGAAGGACAACAGGCCAAAGGGAGGTGAGGGGCGTGTTACCGTTTCCGAAATTATTTGCCACTGACATTCGATGTTTATTGGGAATAGAATTCGGATCGAGGGGTTCATAGCCCAAGTGCCCCAACCGCTGCACCACCGCTCCATCCAAATCGCTGTCAGCGATCAGCTATTAAGGCCTACGCAATACATGTTGTGGTCTGCACCACGCCCGGTCGTCTTTGTCTCCCCAGGGCCGGTACTCCGCACCAGGTACTGATTTTAGGCTAAGCCGGTGCTAGTGGAGGGGGCCCAGGACTGGTTCTGATCACACTCGCCGCTGGTGTGTTACCCGTCGCCAGGACTCGAACCGAGGCGACGGAGTTCGTGCGAAGCGCAATGCGCTAGACACGCACACCGACTAAGAAAGATCCCCCGTATGGCACACACCAGCTCGGCAGCGCAGCGCGCTAACCGCTACACTATCGCTCCCCTTTGATGGCATAAAGACAAAGATCCCCCGTATAGCCTGAACAGACTGTTGGGGCAAGTGCCGTTAGCGAGCACCTATGAAGGCCCGCAAAGGTGCACGAGGGGGTGGGTGGCCAGCGCCACGCCCTGACGCCTTTGTCTCCCCAGTGGCGATGTTTGCACACCGCACAAGGTAACTCATTTCATGCTGAGTCAACCTAGGGGAGGACAAGGACCGGTTCAGATAATCGTTACTGGTGATGGCCGTGAGCGTGAATCGAACTCGAGTCGCCGGCTTCATAGCGCAGCGCGCTAACCGCTACACTACCGCTCCCCACAAAGATCCCCCGTATAGCCTTAACAGACTGTAGGGGCAAGTGCTGTTAGCGAGGACCTATGAAGGCCGCAACGGTACACGAGGGGGTGGGTGGCCAGCACAACGCCCGACCGCCTTTGTCTCCCTAGTGGTGATGTTTACACACCGCACCAGGTACTCATTTGAGGCTGAGTCGACCTAGGGGAGGCCCAGGACCGGTTCAGATAATCGTCACTGATGTTGGCCGTGAGCGGGAATCGAACTCGGGTCGCCGGGTTCATAGCGCAACGCGCTAACCGCTACACTGCCGCTCCCCACACACACACACGTACACACACACAGACACACACACACGTACACACACACAGACACACACACACGTACACACACACAGACACACACACACGTACACACACACAGACACACACACACGTACACACACATGCGTGCACAAATTCAGCGCTTACCCCGTGTCCCACATCCATTACCGCCTTCATTGTATGTGACATTTCATTTCCTCGAACGAGCGCATAACGACCCTATAAAAAAAAAACACAGAGTCTCTCTAAATCTATCTCTCTTCCCTAATTTGCCTACGATATTGATTGCGCGACCGTGAGAGGCGGTGTGCTAACAATGATCCCCAAGTTCCCCTCTCCAGGCCCTCACTTGTAGTCGCCTTTCACGCAAGGCCCACGCTGCCTCTTGTCGATGGCGCGTGAAGTTCTTCGGCTCGTTATGATGTCGCCTTTAAAGAGCCGCGCCTTCATTTGCGTTCAAGTGAAACTGAAACAATGAGAATAGGTTTCATCTTCTTGGTTCTTTCGTTAAAGTCACGTAGAAGGGAAATAATAAAATAATAAAAAATAAAATATAATAAAATAAAATTCTCACGACGTTTCGGCCACAACACAAGCACCTTTTTCACCTGAGGACGGCTGCTTGTGTTGTGGCCGAAACGTCGTGAGAATTTTCTTTTATTATATTTTGTTTTTATTATTTTATTATTTCCCTTCTACGTGACTTTACCGAAAGAACCAAGAAGATGAATCCCTGCAGTCACGAAAGCTTTAATACGAAAAAGAGAATAGGGTTTTTTTTCCCTTTCTGGCAATAAAACAGGAGGAGTTACGATGCTTAAACACCAAATATAAACCTTTTGCAAGGAATCACATTCGCATTAACCGCACAGAGTACTTGTGGTGAACATGCAAATAAAGATGCTCTGATAATAATATCTGGCATTGTTTTTAAACTGATTGGCCTTCAACAGAGACAGCATTCTTTCGGGCCTCGTCTCACCGGTGTCAGACCAGAGAACGCCAAAAGGCGGAGAGTACAAAAACAATACCACCACCAGATCATGTAGAGCTCGGGGTGAGCAGCTATGAAACGGGACCTTTATTGCCAGTATCAAAGTATGAACAAACAAGAACAGGTTTTACCCTTTCAAGCTATAAAACAGGAGTTGTGTTAAGATGTTCAAGCACCAAATGTAAACCTTTTGCAGGGAATCAAGTTCATACTCTGATACTGGCAATAAAAAGTTCCCATGATGCATCTGCTCACCCAGAGCTATAAATGCTCTGATGGTGGCATTGTCCTTGTCCTGTTCGCCTTTTGGCGTTCTCTGGTCTGACACCGGTGAGTCGAGGCCCTAAAGAATGCTGTCACTGCAGTAGACCAATCAGTTCTTTAAAAATGCAGCATACATTATCAGACCATGTTTTGTTTGCATGTTCACCACAAGTACCTGTGGTTAATGCAGTCACTTGATTCCTTGCAAAAGTTTTCTCTTTGGTGTTCGAACATTTTAACACAACTCCTGTTTTATTGCCAGAAAGTGTAAAACCTATTCTTATTTTTTCCATACTTGGATACTGTCAACAAAGGTCCCACTGTGTAAATGAAACGGGACCCGCGCTTATCCGGGGGGCAGCTCCACGTCGTTGTAAGGGATGAAGGCTGGGCCAGGTTCGGGTTTGGCAATAACGACGGCGTTGCGGGCGAGGGACGAGCGGAGGGAACGCGTTCGAGGGGCCGCTCACCGTGGAGATGGAGCCGCGAAACGCGGGGTTGGTTGAACGTCGGTGGCGGAGGCCAGGAGGGGTTTATACAGGTAGGAACAACAGGTTCCACACTGCCCACCAGGGATTATTTGTCTGTCGTGCATAGCCCCTCCCAAACATGTACGCTCCCGAATTGGTTGAAGTGTGTCACGTGACCGCGAGCTTTCTCTCTTGCACGAATGCGCTGTCCAACCAAGTTCCTACCTGTCCACTCCGAAGGAACGTGTTTATATAGACACGCACTGAGCCTGCGGAAGGGAGTCGAACTCAGGGTTCAGAACGGAGGAGCGTCGCGGTGGCTAGGAGATTATAAACCACCTGGCCTGGTATGCAGGAGATCGTGGGTTCGATCCCGACCCGGACGCCTGCGGTAGATTTGGAGTTTGCGTGTCTCTCTCTCTCTCGCCTCGTGGTCGCGTGGATTTTTCTCCGGGTCGTCCGGTTTTTCTCTCCACATTGAGAAACAACATTTAGAGTATTTGTCTACTATGAATTTCCACACGATGAGCCACTTCGTTGAGCTGTCATTTGTGATAGCCAGGTCGAGTGGACCTTACCTGGTAAAATACAAAATTGTTTCGGTTCGTTTCCATCATGGCTTGTGTACACGCTCGCGCTGCTAATATTGATATGAGAGGTCGATTAGAGACCGTATAGGCGGGCTGAAGTGACAATGCGCGTTAAGAAAGGAGACCGGGCTTGGGCAGAATGAGCACATCAGTGGCAGCCAATCGGACGAGGGGACGTGCATGAGAGAGATGGACGTCCAGCGCGGAGATGGAGCGACGGACTCCGCTCGCGAGCGGCTGCTTGACGTCTGCCCGCATTGCAGAGCCGTGGACGGCACAGCGACAGAATGGGGTGGACCTTCATCCAGCAGCGGCTTGATCATAGCTGACGATGAACTTGTTGATGATGACCATGAATAGAGAGTTGATCACATCGTTGTGCACTGAAACGCGACGGATGAGCGTTTTAAAATAAATCTGTGAAATATGTTTGCGACACACGCGCTGACACGCGTGATAAAACGATGATGATGATGATCCCGGCCGGAGAAAACTTCACGCACGATTATCATGGATGTGCGTTGGACTTTTTTCTCACCGTACGTAGCCAACCGTGCTAATCGGAGGTGCGGGAATTGATGTTGCAGCCCCCCACCCACCCCGTCATCCTTCCCATCCCGTGGGTTGGGTCCACTGGGAGATGTCGGCCTCCGACCGCGACTCTCAATGTGAAGCGACGCACGAGCCGACAATGTGACGACCTCGGCAGTGGGTCAAGTGCTCGGGACGTTGACTTTGCTCGCGAGCAAGTTGCAATAGCGCCGTGGTTCTTCATTGCATAGGGCCCGCGGGTCACTGGCGGGCTCCTGGTGGCCTTGAATGCGGCCCCTGTCTTGTGGTCGTTGTTGTTGTTTGACTTGCATCCCACTGGGATTTTTGCACACAGCGTTGGTGTACGGTTTTTTTTCTGCAATGTTTTGCTGTCTTTTCTTGGATTTTCTGTTTGCACTTAGTCACATATTCACTTTAAGATGTTTTTTGTTCATGTTTTTGTTTTTTGTTTATTGCGGTTGCACCCGATTCAAGAGCCGAATGGCTCACAGGGCTATACCTAATAAATTAACTTGAACTTGTAGCCCCCCCCCCGGCGATACACACATTTTAAAAACACCACCCTCACCGTCGTGCTGCCGTCAAAACACACGCTGGTTTCAAATGTGGCTGCCCTCACACCGGTTCAAGTTCAATTCATTTATTAGGTATAGCCCTGTGAGCCATTCGGCTCTTGAATCGGGTGCAACCGCAACAAACAAAAAACTAAAACATGAACAAAAAACATCTTAAAGTGAATATGTGACTAAGTGCAAACAGAAAATCCAAGAAAAGACAGCAAAATATTGCAGAAAAAACACCGTACACCAACGCTGTGTGCAAAAATCCCAGTGGGATGCAAGTCAAACAACAACAACCACAAGACAACTTAGATTAAGGCCATCAGTCTTACTCCGTACTACAACAAACAAACATGGCCAAACCAGTACAATTTTCGAAATCACCGGCGATGTCTCATCGGCGACAGTGGCCCTCCCCTCTGAAGATGAGTGAAGAACAACTGACATTCATGATGAAGGGGTCTTTTTTTTGGTGAGATCGCGTAAGTATAAATGCGTCGAAACCCTCCACCACCCGACGCAGCTAATTAGTAAGGGATTTGTTACGTAAACAAAACGTTGTCTTTCTGTGTGCCTATGTGTGTGTCTCTCCCTGTGTGTCTCTGTGTGAGTCTCTCTCTGTTTGTGTGTCTGTCTGTGTGTCTCTGTGTGTGTTTCTCTCTGTTTGTGTGTCTGTCTGTGTGTCTCTCCCTGCTTGTGTGTCTGTCTGTGTGTCTGTGTGTCTCTCTCTGTTTGTGTCTCTGTGTGAGTCTCTCTCTGCTTGTGTGTCTGTCTGTGTGTCTGTGTGTCTCTCTCTCTGTGTGTGTCTCTGTGTGAGTCTCTCTCTGCTTGTGTGTCTGTCTGTGTGTCTCCGTGTCTGTGTTTTGTCTCTCTCTCAAATTTAGCAATCCTTGGAAGAACGTAATCAACCAGGTGGGGTGTTGACTGTTGTGTTGACCGACTCTCTGTGTTGTATCGCATTATATTTCCAAGTTTACTATGTTTGTTTTCTCATTCATTTGTACCTGATGATGGTTGCTTGTGGTGCAATCGAAACGTCAAATTCTATTACGATTTTATTTATTTCTACGTGACTTTACCGAAAGAACCAAAGAGTAATTCCGGCAGTCACGAAAGCTTCAAATTAAGTTTAAACAAAAACGTGCCAATTCGTTTACTACTTCAGCCCACCGGTGCGCGTTGGAGAGTAAATCCACAACATTTACAATGTGAGTAGTACGACGTTTCGCTGGTAATTACATCCGGCATCATCGGGCGATTTTCCAGAAGAGATTCGCACGTTTTCTTTACGTGACAAATCCCTTTACTAATTGGCTGTGTCGGGTGTTGGAGGGTTTCGACACATTAATACTGGTAGGAACCTCCTGGTTACACCAGCCCACAGGGGATTATTGTGTCCGTCGTGCAGGGAGGGGCTGGGTGGGGAGGGAGGGGCTGTGTGGGGAGGGGCTGGGTGGGGGCTGGGTGGGGAGGGGCTGGGTGGGGAGGGTGGGGAGGGGCTGGGTGGGGAGGGTGGGGCTGGGTGGGGGATGGGAGGGGGGTGGCTGGGTGGGGTGGGGCTGGTCACCCCGTGGTGCCCTTATAAAACTCAACGTTTAACCTACTCACGCCGGCTTGTGCCCGCCCTCACAGTCGGGCATATTTGCGGAATACACCACGCCGCCGTTGACCCTGGCCATTGACCGAGCAACCCAACGTTCCTACCAGCTCCCTCCGCAGGAATGTGTTAGTTACGCGATCTCACCCCAAAAAAAAACCTTTATCACGAATAATATTGGTCGCGAAAGCCTGCGACGTGCTAAACTAGACACTGACATTGTCGCAACGCAATTGCGGAGGTGGCGTGTTTCCCAGACGAGCGGAGGGGGGCACACGTGTTCCTCGCAGCGAGAGGTGATCGGGTTGGGACTCCCAACTCGGTTGAGCCTTTGTGTGTAGGGCTTGAATGCTACCCAGGTGCTCTGTATGGGATTCCCTCGGTATTCCTAAGTTTCATTCAATGCATTTTTTTCTTAAAACGTACAATTTAGCTTCTTTTATATAAGGTGTAAGGCCCACTGAGCCATGCGGCTCTTATCCATAAGGGGCCGTCCATAAATGACGTTACGCGATTTTGGACGATTTTTGACCCCCCTCCCACTTTGTCACACGGCGTCACAAAAAGTCAGACCTCCCCCTCAAATATGACGTCACAAAGCCCTGCCGCCCCACCCCCCAAAAAATAAAACATGCTTCAAATCGCTTTAAACTATTGTCATTGTAGTGCGTATTTAATGTGGCGCTGCAACTCTGATGTTGTAGGAGAAAACATTTATTAAAAAGTATATTTAATTAAGTGGAACGTGTTGTCTATATTTATTTAAAGTTGCGCATTTTGATGTGACGTCACATTTCTCAACCCCCCCCCCCCTCCTCGTCACACATCGTCACAAATGTCAAACCGCCCCCCCTCACCCCCTAGGTGCGTGGCGTCATTTATGGACGGCCCCTAAGCGACCCGGCTTTCGCATATGACAGCTCCACCAAGTGGCTCATCGTAGTATGGAAATGTCGAGCAGTAGCCAAATCCTCGAAACGCGTGGCGACGTTGATTCTAAATGCGGAGGGCGGAAAACCGGCGGACCCGGAGAAAATTCCCCAGGGAGAGAGACACACAAGACAAAGATCCCCCCCCGTATAGCCTTAACAGACTGTAGGGGCAAGTGCTGCTAGCGAACACCTATAAAGGCCGGGACGGCACACGAGGGGGTGGGTGGCCAACACCACGCCCGGCCACCTTTGTATCCCTAGCAGCGATGTTTAAACATCGCACCAGGTACTCATTTGAGGTTGAGTCGACCTAGACGAGGCCCAGGACCGGTTCAGATAATCGTCACTGATGTTGGCCGTGAGCGGGAATCGAACTCTGGTCGCCGGGTTCGTAGCGCAGCGCGCTAACCGCTACACTACCGCTCCCCACACACGCGTACACACAACCTCCTACGTGCCAGGCGAGGTAGTTGACATCTCGCCACGGGATGTTGTGTTTAATTCGCACGGGAACACGTGGCATTTGTGACTGCATGATAAGAGCCCCACGACGACTTTGCTGTTTGTTCCTAGATTCTTCTGTTGCGTGTGGTCACTTTCAGATGTTTCTTGTTCATGTTTTTGTTTTGTTGCGGTTGCGTCCGATTCAAAAGCCGAATGGCTCACAGGGCTATACCTAATGAATGAAACTGAATGAACTGAACTGAACGACGCTGTGCAGATCGTGGGGTGATAATATGACCATACTTCACCACGCTGGTCAACGCGGGGAGTCGGGGACTCGGGGTGCATTCGACGTGGGAGCTTAGCAATAGATGTCGCCCTACTGCGCTCTGCTGCACGCCACGTGGGATGTACTGCAGTTTCATTCTCGACTTGCGCATGGAACCAGGCAGGGGGTTAGCAACCTGCAGGTCCGGTGCCACGTGCGTCTCGTTCAGCACTGCCTCGTGACCGTTATTCAATTGAGAACCGCCGTCTCGTATTCACCACAACGCGTTGCGAATCTTGAAATATTGAGGGTTTTTTTTTTCCCGAAATCGAAAGAAAGTATTTTCTTGGTATTTTAGTTGTCGATCCCTGCGCAAGGGGGCCGTCCATAAATGACGTCACGCACCTAGGGGGGAGGGAAGGGTCAGACATTTGTGACGATGTGTGACGAGAGGAGAGGGGTGTTTGAGAAATGTGACGTCACATCAAAATGCGCAACTTTAAATAAATATAGACAACACGTTCTACTTAATTAAATATACTTTTTAATAAATGTTTTCTCCTACAACATCAGAGTGCAGCGCCACATTAAATACGCACTACAATGACAATAGTTTAAAGCGATTTGAAGCATAGTAATAGGTTTTACCCTTTCAACTGGTACAAAAACTGACACCTTTATACAAGGCATCATGTTTGCAATAACCACAAAACAAGCAGTTAAAATGCAAAGAAAAAGAAACAACTCTGATAATGATAATGATATGCACTGTCCTTGAAGTTGATTGGTCCACACCCGAGACAGCTTTTATTTTTTGTACCAGTTGAAAGGGTAAAAACCTATTACTATATTTTGCCACTGGTAAAGGAGGTCTCATAGTCAATTTGAAGCATGTTTAATTTTTTTTTGGAGGGGGCAGAGTTTGTGACGTCATATTTGAGGGGGAGGTCTGAATTTTTGTGACGCCGTGTGACGAAGGGGGGGGGGGGGGTCAAAAATCGTCCTAAATCGCGTGACGTCATTTATGCACGGCCCCCATTGTAATATTTATTCATATATTCAGGGGCTAAATGCCAATGTCGAGTTTTGCTCACCACGAGAGGGCTTCAGCAGGGAGACTTGGTGCGGTTTCGTTCTTACTCCTCCGTCGAAGGAGCTCACACTACAGTGGGTTGCAGTGGTTTGTAGTTCGGGTTGATAGGCCAAAGTGGCAATTCGGTACTTTTAATTCCAATTACTGCTTCGAACGAAAGATAACTTTCAACCAGCAATTGTACATGTCTAATTGGAGCTGTTGAACCTTGACGGGCAAGTCAATTGTTCAATGCTAGTCAAACTCAGCGATCCTCTATCCCATGCGTACAATTACAATCACCATCGGCCATGATCTATCCACTTCTGGACGAAGGCCTCCCTCTCCACGCCGTCGCTGTCTCGCTCGCTGGCGCGATGCAACGACCCACCGAGACCCTGCACACGAAGCGGCGACGACATTGCTCCACACAGTGCATGTACAGCCCTTTGCCAATCCACGCTTCGTGCGTATCGTGGGGGGGGGGAGGAGGTGTCATTTTGACCATACTTCCCCGCGCTAGTCAGTGCGAGAATTCGCGAAGAGAGCGTTCGGTGGCACGCCCGTGCCGGTGCAGACATCGCCGCTGATGCCAAGAGCCAGGCTCGGGAATCGAACTCAGTCGTCGGCTTTTGCAGAGGGCGTCGCCGGCTGAAATCCGCTGACTCCACGAGGGAACGGAAACTTCCGTGCGCTCGTGAGCCACACCCACTCCAACTGGTGCCACGAGTGCGACAAGACCCCCCCCCCCTTCCCACCCGGGCAGCCCGCAAACTTATCGCAGAACCACAACGGGCGCTGCTGATAAGAGGCACTTCAAGTCACCAAGCGGTGAACCTCCAGAGGCAAGGTGAGGACGAGTGAAGTAAGTAACAACAACAACAGCAACGAAATCAACAACGCCGGCAGCGTTATCGAAGCCGTAGAGTTGTCACCGCTGCTTTGTCGATGTATTTTTTGGGGTTTTGTTGACGGATTGTCTACCTCGTGTTGTTCGGCACGATGTCCGATGTTTCGCTCCACGTCCCTGGGGAGGTCCTTCAGGAATTCTAGCATACATGCTGAATGCTATTCTAGCTGAATGTTATTCTAGCATGTATCCATGGGACTTTTCTTACAGTATCAAATTGATGGGGGGAAATAATAAGAATAGGCTTTACACTTTGTGACTATGAAACAGGTTGTCTCTGGCGTAGGCCAATCAGTTTCAAAGACAATGCGTCTGTTATTAGTATTATTATCAGAGTGTAATTGTTTGCATGTTTTGGTCACAAGTACGTGCGGTTAATGCAGACTTGAGTCCTTGCAAAAGGTATCCGGTGTCTGAACATCTTTAACACCCGTTTTGTTGCCAGAGAGGGTATAATACAAAAAATATTCGTATTGTGCTTATACAATTCAGCACGGCACCTGGGGAAGGGAAGGGGTGGGGGGGGGGGCTGCTGAAACCTCAGGCCCCCTCAATATACACGGGGGGGGGGGGGGTGAGCGCTAGAGAAGAATATACAATAGACAAAAGCAGATCGTCCCGTCGCTCATTCTGTTTCGAGGTTCGCACGTGTTCAAAGTTTGACATTGGCTCTGTCGTGCCCTCCACCCCGACCAACTCCCCCCTGACGCTCTGTATGATCCCCTTTAAGCAAGGTCTCGATACGGGTCTCGTTACGGGGTTGAGTGTTGCCGTGGGGGCTCATGCCAGCCAAGCTACTCGACTGATGCAGCGCACGTGCGCGCGCTCGTGTGTGACCCGAGTTGATCATGATGCTGGCACCTGGTCTGGAGTAATTGGAAGGCATGGGCCAGATCAGCTCAATAACAACGGTAGGAGGCTGTTATATTGTTGTGCAGCCCATGGGCTTGTAATTATAAACACGCTGCTCGGGCATCGGCGCATCCACACAACATCATGGATGCATGGAGACTAGGCTCTAAAGAAAGCTGTCTCGGGTGTGGACCAATCAACTTCAATGACAGTGCATATCATTATCATCATCAGAGTTGTTTATTTTTGTTTGCATTTTGACTTCTTGTGTTGAGGTTATTGCAAACATGATGCCTTGTATAAAGGTGTCAGATTTTGTACCAGTTAAAAGGGTAAAAACCTATTACAACTGAAGACATAGTTGCCATCATCCTGCATCTCCACAGGTGTGCGTGTGCGCGTGCCCCCCACCCCCACATGATGGACCTGTTCACGGAACCGGACGAGCTCTCGACAAGCTTCACCTCTCCGGCCCCGTGGAACACGTCCTCGAACTGGAGCAGCGCCTCGCCGCGGCCGCCGCCTGGCCAGTACCGCTGCACTTTCCAGGAGGACTTCAAGTACGTGCTGCTGCCCCTGTCCTACTGGCTGTGCTTCGCCCTGGGAGCTCCCCTCAACGGCGCCACCCTCTGGATCTTCCTGAGACAGAAGCGCAGGTGGAACTTCTACTACCACTGCATGTTCCACCTCATCGTGTCGGACACCCTGTACACCCTGTCGCTGCCGCTGCTGGGCGTCTACTACGCCCTCGGCAACCACTGGCCCTTCGGCGGCGCGCTCTGCTCCATGGCGCGCTTCACGTTCTACTTCAACATGTACACGAGCATCATGTTCCTGGCGTGCATCAGCGCGCACCGCTACCTCAAGGTGCACTGGAGCGGCTGCCCCACGGTGGGTCGCGTCGCCGGCCATCTGCTGAGCGCGCGCGCCGCTCCCTGGGTCTGCGCCGCCGTCTGGGTGGCGGTGCTCGCTCAGACGGCGCCCATCTTCTCGTTCACCACCACCAAGGCCCCCTCGGCGTCGGCCAACAAGATCGTGTGCCCGGACACCACCACCAAGGAGCGCTTCCAGAGCTTCCTCGTCTACAGCTACGTGACGTCCGTCACGCTGTTCGCGCTGCCGCTCTGCTCCATCCTCGCGTCCTACTGCATGATCGTCCGCAAGCTGCGCGCCGGCGGCGGCGCGGGCCTCAACGAGCGCTCGCGGGCCTTCAGGATGAGGACGACGAGGCTCATCTTCACGGTGATGCTCGTCTTCTCGATCTCCTTCGTGCCCTTCCACGTGACGCGCACGCTCTACTACGCGATGAGAGGCGTCGGCGACGCATCGTGTGGCCTACTGAACGCCGTGAACACCGCCTACAAGGTGACGCGTCCCTTGGCGTCGGCCAACTGCTGCCTCGACCCGCTGCTCTTCGTCTTCTCCAGCAAGAAGATCCGCGCGGAGTTCCTGCAATCCGTGCGGTTCTCGAAGAGCGCCGCGCCAAGGACCGGCGCCGAAGGGGTCATGGAGCGGGAGAGCGCGCTCGTGTAGACGACTGAGGCCCGTGGGCTTGTGACAGCGGGCAGGTCGGTCAGGAATACCGCACGCGTCACCGATCTCACGATCTCTCACCATTTCTACGTGTGGCAGCTGAAGGTGCAGCAGCAGTAGCAGCAGTAGTAGCAGCAGCGGGCCTACGATTAAGCCGCTGCTGAGTTAATAATTTCAGTCGTGTGTTTGTACGATCGGATTTGCTTGTGTAACTGGCGGAATGTGCGTAATAATCGTGAGAGATTGTAAAGTTGCAATAGTTGGGAGATTCGTGGTCAGGGAGTATTTTGTAAGTGCGCATAATAATGTGAATGATTGAAAAATGTGTTTATAGTTACTGTATTTGGGACCTCAGCGATTAATGCGGAAGAATGTGGTTGTCTTGATTTATTCTCGTTTTAAATTCATCCATAAACCCAGTAAACTAGGAACGATCGGGGAAACGTTGGGTCAACGTTGGCTCGAACCGCATATCGACTTTGGCCCCACGTTGGCATGTTGAAGCGGCCTTCATTTTATAAGCGAGTGGTTTTTGTTTTCTATAAATGTATTTTACATACGGGGACTCCTCTACTAAAGAACGAGTTAGGTCCCAGAGGTATGTTCGTAAGTCCAACTTTACTCCTGTCGATTCCAAACATATTGTACGACGTGTACACTAAACACGGGGATTGATTTTAAACGTTGTATAATCTCCTGTGGATGTAGATGCCACTGGTTCTTCACGTTCTGTAGATGTAGATGCCACTGGTTCTTCACGTTCTGTAGATGTAGATACCACTGGTTCTTCACGTTCTGCAGATGTTGATGCCACTGGTTCTTCACGTTCTGCAGATGTAGATGCCACTGGTTCTTCATGTTCTGTAGATGTAGATACCACTGGTTCTTCACGTTCTGCAGATGTAGATGCCACTGGTTCTTCATGTTCTGTATATTTAGATGCTACTGATTATTCATGTTCTGTAGATGCCACTGGTTCTTTACATGCTGTAGATGTAGATGCCACTGGTTCTTCACGTTCTGCAGATGTAGATGCCACTGGTTGTTCACGTTCTGTAGATGTAGATACCACTGGTTCTTCACGTTCTGCAGATGTAGATGCCACTGGTTCTTCACGTTCTGCAGATGTAGATGCCACTGGTTCTTCATGTTCTGTAGATGTAGATACCACTGGTTCTTCACGTTCTGCAGATGTAGATGCCACTGGTTCTTCATGTTCTGTATATGTAGATGCTACTGATTATTCATGTTCTGTAGATGCCACTGGTTCTTCACATTCTGTAGATGTAGATGCCACTGGTTCTTCACGTTCTATATATGTTGATGCCACCACCGCCATCTATTGCACGACGGTTGATCTTACGTATCTCGGTCCGAACAGGCAACTGGACATACGGACAGGTTTGTTCGTATCTCTGAAAGTTCGCAAGTCGGATGTTTGTAAGTAGAGGAGTCCCTGTATTTCTTTTAATGAGGTGTTTTCATCTCTCGACATTAGATTGTATTTTCAAACTAACAGCTGCACAGGATTTGTTTACGCAATTAATTTGCTTGGTCTAAACCAAATCTTCAGTGTTTGCCGGCAATACTCCTTTGAGATATTTTTAAGGTTTAATAAACACAAAGACCTTATTATTCAATAACCAAAAATTCATTACAAAGGCGGTGAGTGATCAATTAACCAGCAAAACATAAACGTTAGGGCAATGGTGTTACCATGAGGTTGCTTGAATGAACATTATGTTGTCGCAACGTTTCACAACAAACAAACGTAACAATATACCTGAACATGATTAAGAATAGCCTGTTTTCACCAAATCGCTAAATAGATTTACCTCACAACACTAACATGCCATTCACAACCAAATCAATCAACTAATGATTGCACCAAATCACGTGCATGACTGCGCCGTGACGTCATGTCATCTACCTAAGGACCCGGATAAGGAAGCACGTTCACTTGAGGTCTGAGCTCCTGTTAACTACCTGATGATGCTGGTTGCAATCTGTAGCGAAATGTCGTTTATCCATTTCAATACTCTGAGGTTGCTTTCCAACACATCCTATTAGCACAGTTGGCTGTGTACGGTGCGAAAGAAGTTCAACGTACATACACACACCGGTGGAGGAGAGTTAACGACATACATTTGTACACGACTTGACCAAGAAGTAAATCAATTCTGGCAATACCTCTTGGTTATTTTTTTCAGTACAGATTGTGCAACGTTGAAAACGTTATACTGGTAGGAACCTCCTGGTTACACCAGCCCACAGGGGATTATTGTGTCCGTCGTGCAGGGGAGGGGCTGGGTGGGGAGGGAGGAGCGGGTGGGGAGAGGAAGGTGGGGAGGGGCTGGGTGGGGGGTGGGAAGGGTGGGGCTGGGTGGGGGGTGGGAGGGGTGGGGCTGGGTGGGGAGGGGCTGGTCACCCCGTGGTGCCCTTATACAACTAAACGTTTAACCTACTCACGCCGGCTTGTGCCCGCCCTCACAGTCGGCCATATTTGCGGAATACACCACGCCGCCGTTGACCCTGGCCATTGACCGAGCAACCCAACGTTCCTACCAGCTCCCTCCGCAGGAATGTGTTAAATGTGGCACATGTATGGTGGAATCATCGTCATAACTTCATCGTGGACCATTTAGTTTCATATTCTTTGGGTCTTTTGGTAAAGCCACGTAGATAGGAAAATAATACAAAAAAAATATCAAGACGTTTCGATCGCAACACAAGCAATCGTCGTGATATTTTTATTATTATTTTCATATCTACGTGGCTTTACCGAAAGACCCAAAGAATGTGAATTCCTGCAGTCACGAAAGCTTTAAGTCATCATTTAGTTTCATGTTTAATTAGCCTACAAATCCGCACAGAGATTGAGCTGCAACGAGGTGAGCGCATCATGCTGCGTTAAAAAAAGAAAAAGCACAACCAGCGAGATAATCTCTGACCAAGATGACCGGATGACTCATTGTTTTAAACAGACACAAAGGAAGTACAATCACAGACATTTGCATTCATTTCCATGATTTAATTGACTTTATCGAAACTCACTTTATCGTGACTGACTTTCTCGACACAATCGCAAAATTTCTTCTGCTTAAAATATGTATTTGTAATGCTGAATCAAGACAAGTAGAGTGTAATCATACAATTAATACAACATTGAAATACAGTTCGTGAAAGTTTCATCGCAAGGCCCATGGCCCTATGTAGTATCTTTGTCCAGTATAATCATACAATTAATACAACCTTGAAATACAGTTCGTGAAAGTTTCATCGCAAGGCCCATGGCCCTATATAGTATCTTTGTAGGGTTCATGCGGGGACAAGGGCAGGCGTGGGGATAGTGATCACACAAAGATCAGATGACCACGTCCAGAGATAACATCAGAGCATTAATTTATACTGGAGGAATCCGCTCAGCTAGAACGCTCTGTTTTTAACAGAAGTCCAGTACGGGGGGGGGGGGGGTAAAAACGTTACAACTGTAATGTAGGAACTTGGCGGGAGACGACCTTACGGGTAGCACACTCTTTTATTAACACCAACTTATATTACACGGGTGGCTAACTCCAGCCTTAACCCACAGGGTTCCCCCGGCTACACCCACACGGGCTCTTACGCCCCGTAGCCTCTCGGAACACACCCAGCCGGGGTGTCCGTCTCGACTCTGGGTCCCACAGTCTCGGTCCACAGGGACGTCAGACCACGGGTCCCACAGTCTCGCCTCCGAGCCACACAGGGCCCCGGCCCTCACAAGGACAGCGGGACTAGGGGTCTCAGGGCCTACCTCTGAACTCCGTCTTCGGTCTTCGACTGGTTAACAACTCCCCGAGTGCTCCCGCGCGTCCCCCTTTATAGTCCTTCATGCGGACGTCGCTGAGAGCACCCACCCCAGTTGACCAATCACTGCGCGCTGCCCACGATCCTCTTTCCCACCTTGTGTCAGCGCGCACAACCACGCACCCCGCGCCGCCCCGTAATCTCTCACTCCCGGCGCGCGCGTCAACACCACGCCTACATCGCGTGCCCAACCACGCACCCCGCGCCGCCCCGTGATCTCTCACTGCGGGCGCGCGTCCGCACCACCACTACACAACAATTAAGGCATGAGATCGGGGATTGGGGAACCCCAAAGAGATGCAGATTGGCGGGAAAATGTAGAGGATGAGAGAGGCG
Organism: Lampetra planeri; assembly: GCF_965212315.1. Lineage (NCBI taxonomy): Eukaryota > Metazoa > Chordata > Hyperoartia > Petromyzontiformes > Petromyzontidae > Lampetra > Lampetra planeri. Next base: position 3,352,067 of record NC_136157.1, read on the forward strand.
TTAACACATTCCTGCGGAGGGATCTGGTAGGAACGTTGGGTTGCTCGGTCAATGGTCAGGGTCAACGGCGGCGTGGTGTATTCCCGACTGTGAGGGCGGGCACAAGCCGGCGTGAGTAGGTTAAACGTTGAGTTTTATAAGGGCACCACGGGGGTGACCAGCCCCTCCCCACCCAGCCCCACCCCTCCTACCCCCCACCAAGCCCCACCGCACCCTCCCCAACCTCCCCTCCCCACACAGCCCCTCCCTCCCCACCCAGCCCCTCCCTGCACGACGGACGGACACAATAATCCCGTGGGCTGGTGTAACCAGGAGGTTCCTACCACTCTAAGGAGACAGGGTATACTGTGCAGTATAAGGAGAGGAAAATACAAAACCACGGGGCTTCGAGGGGCCACGGTGGCAAGATGTTAACGAACGCTCGTTAAGCGAGACAAGCCTCTATCGTTCCCCATTGGCTGTTAACATTAATGGCAGTTAGGCGCATGTCACATGACCGCTGTATTCACTTAAAGGTGTGTATGATGCTCGCAATTGTGCCTACAATTTGTACTTTTGTAAATATAAAGATGTTTCAAAAAAACAGTTATACGTTGCGTGCGATATTTATTTCGCAATCGATTGCTCTCACATGGCTGTATACATTTAAGCGCGCGGTTTTACCTTACGACATTGTGGCCACGTTCCCACACAGCGTCCGGACGAGGTTACCACAATGTTCACAACGGTATTCTGCAATGCAAGCGGCGAGGCTTGTTTTTTTTCTTCTTCTTACAAACTACAAGTGACCATTGCTGCAACGTTAAAAGCCCAACGTTTCCGTGACCGTACCGCGGACATTGCTACACCGCTCCCAACCCGTCGAATCGCTGGCGTGAGAGAGAACCACTCGCGGATTGGACTTCACGTGCGGTGGCATGAGCACGCCCATATTCTTGGTTTTTTTGGTAAAGTCACGTAGATAAAAAAATTTAATTAACATTAATAAAATAAAAAAGGCTCAGTCTCATTTACACGCACCTTTACACCAGCCGCACCTAGTTTACACAACAAAGGTCCATTCCTAACAGCGTGCTTCAGCCGAACCGAACCTCACAAAAATAATACTGTATTCAGGGCCCACCTTGGCTCCTCCCACCCTCAACCAGTATATATACAAGGACTGTTTTCTTGGAATTTCTCTTACTTGATACAGCTGTCGTGCTTTGACGGTTCCACCTGAAGACGGAAGCTTGTGTTGCAGGTGAAACGTCGTGATTTTTATTTTATTTTTATTTTACTTTTATTAATTTAAATTTTTTTTATCTTTTTTTTTATCTACGTGACTTTACCGAAAAAAAAAAGAATATGAATCCTTGCAGTCACGAAAGTTTCAAATCTGGAATGAGCACGCCATTTTGGGGTGGTTGAACGTTTTTCCCGTCCTCTTAACGTCGTGCGAATGAATTATTTAACACGCGACATTTTGATTGCATGCATTGCACTGGTCATACGATCAAGAATTGTCACGGTTAAATTGCGACGATGAAACATCGGGATCTAAGCAACACCAATGGTCGTAATACCATCACGTAGTTATCACTGCCTGGAGACTGGATGCCGTGCGTCATCCAAACAAGGGTTAAGAAGCACGGATGAGTTATTGTCCCAACCCTGCTTCCCACGTCTGACTTCTGAGTCATCTGAGGACCGATATGTACACTGCGGTTAGCAGTGCCGGATTAAGATAGTGCAGGGCCTGTAGCATATGTTATAAAGGGGCCCTACGTAAAAAAACACACGTGTAAATATTAAAATACATACATTTTTCACTTGCATTGTAAAGTAATTATATTTATTAATTTGCTCTACAGCCGGATAATACGACAAATCGCTAACCTTAACACCCAGTCATTCATAAAAGTCGAAGGCGGTATAGTACTACAGTAATAGAGCAAGTGCAGAATCACTGAACCGAAATTGATAGCTTGAAAGTATTTAGCGTGGGACCCTTGAAAGTGTGGGGCCCGTAGCAACTACATATGTAGTAGTAGCTACTACATGTGTAGTAGCTACTACTACACATGTAGTAGCTACTACATATGCAGCTACTTTTGTTACGAGGATAATCCGGCACTGGCGGTTAGAGATCATCCTGGAATCGAGCGACAGCCAACGACTGCTTTTGGGTGCCACAGTGGCGAGATGTTGACTACCTCGCCTGGTGCGCAGGAGGTAGTGAGTTTGACCCTGACGCCTTCTGTATATTTGGAGTTTGCATGTTCTCCTCGTGGTCACGTGGATTTTTCTCCGGGTCCTCCGGTTTCTCCCTCAACATTTAGAAGCAACGTGCCTTTAGAGTATTTGGCTGCTTTACATTTCCAAATAATACGTCACTCTGTTGAGCTATTACTTAGTTACTACGGTGACTTCTGAAAAAAGAGCTATGTAGCTTAGTGAGCCTTATCTGGTAAAATGCAAAAAAAAACAGTTTCTAGTTTTCGCTGCTACTGCAGATTATTATGATTCTGCTCCTGTTAACGATGAGGCTGGCTGCTGTTAATGCACCATTTGCAGCGGTTGAAAATGAAGCTACTGCTGCTGTTTTTTTGTATGCTGTTTTCTGATGTAAACTGGTGAAATTCTGACGTTGTTGCAGCTGCCAAAGGTGTCTTTAAGATCTTAATACTAACTGCGTAATATTTATGTGCGGGTTTTCGCGGTGGTGCTGTTCGGCTCTCTGATGTGCATCCGGTTGGCACTGCGCGTTGTTCGGAACGTATGCCAGACGTTTCGCTCCAGTCGCTGGAATGCACTTTCCGCAGAAGCTCCCAGCACGTGGCGCGAAACGTCAGACATCTTTCGATTTAAAACTTTCGTGACTGCAGGGATTCATATTATTGGTTCTTTCGGTAAAGTCACGTAGAAGGGAAATCATAAAATAATAAAAATAAAACAATTATAAAATTCTCACGACGTTTCGGCCACAACATAAGCAGCCGTCCTCAGGTGAAGAACAGAGCTGTCGGAAAGACAGCGTCCTAATGAACACCGCTAAGCTTGGCAGCGTATTTCAAGCTGGGTGGGTGGAGCAGAGCGCCTTGACAAAGGAGTTTACGCATCATAAATTGATTGAAAATTAATTGATGTGTAAACTCCTTTGTCAAGGCGCTGCCAAGCTTAGCAGTATATTCTTGGTTCTTTCGGTAAAGTCACGTAGAAGGGAAACAATAAAATAATAAAAATATAAAACAATAACATTTGTATTATTTTATTGTTTCCCTTCTACGTGACTTTACCGAAAGAACCAAGAATATGAATCCATGCAGTCACGAAAGCTTTAAATCAACGCTTAGCAGTGTTCATTAGGATGCTGTCTTTCCGACAGCTCTGTTTCTTCACCTGAGGACGGCTGCTTGTGTTGTGGCCGAAACGTCATGAGAATTGTATAACGTTTTATTTGTATTATTTTATTATTTCCCTTCTACGTGATCCAAGAAAACGTCGGACATCGTACGGAACAACATCGGAGCGCCTTACAACTGCGGGTGATACCAACAGTGTGGATTCGACGAGAGTGAGCGAGCGAGCGAACAGGCGTTCACACGGAGTTGGTATAAGTCACGATGGAACCCCCGTTGGCCAGGAGCGGGCGGTACGTCCCGTTGCTGCGTCGACGAAGCAGAACGAGGATGCTGGTGCAGACCAGAACCAGAGCCACCGCGCCCAGGGTCGAACTCAGCACCAGTGGCGTGGAAGAACTGGGCTCTGTTCGGAGACAAGACCATTGTCAGTCGTCGCTGGCATCAGCGCTAGCAGAGGTAGTAAAAGCAGCGGCGGCAATAGCTTCATCATGATCATCATCAGCAGCATCACTTTCAATAGAGCAGCAATAAGCTTCATCATGATCATCATCAGCAGCATCACTTTCAATAGAGCAGCAATAAGCTTCATCATGATCATCATCAGCAGCTTCACTCTTTCAATAGAGCAGCAATAGCTTCATCAAGCACTAGCTTCATCATGATCATCATCAGGAGCTTCACTCTTTCAATAGAGCAGCAATAGCTTCATCATGATCATCATCAGCAGCATCACTCTTTCAATAGAGCCGCAATAAGCTTCATCATGATCATCATCAGGAGCATCACTTTCAATAGAGCAGCAATAAGCTTCATCATGATCATCATCAGCAGCATCACTCTTTCAATAGAGCAGCAATAAGCTTCATCATGATCATCATCAGCAGCATCACTCTTTCAATAGAGCAGCAATAAGCTTCATCATGATCATCATTGGCAGTATCACTCTTTCAATAGAGCAGCAATAAGCTTCATCATGATCATCATTGGCAGTATCACTCTTTCAATAGAGCAGCAATAAGCTTCATCATGATCATCATCAGCAGTATCACTCTTTCAATAGAGCAGCACTAGCTTCATCATGATCATCATCAGCAGTATCACTCTTTCAATAGAGCAGCACTAGCTTCATCATGATCATAATCAGCAGCATCACTCTTTCAATAGAGCAGCAATGGCATCAGCAGCGTCATCAGCAGCGTCATTGGCACCAATGGCAACAAGAAAGAGATCCCCTTAGCGGCTGCACAGACGGATGGGGCAAGTGCCGTTATCGAGTGCCTATGATGGCCGGGACAGCACACGAGGGGGTGGGTGGACAGCACCACGCTCGGACCGCCTCCGTTTCCCCCAATGCTGACGTTTTACTGTACCAGGTGCTCATTTAAAATGCAGCAAGTTGGCACCCATCTTCTGATGTGCATCTATGGGTCATCTCAGTCAGCCAACCCATGGCACCCAGGTCAGGCGAGCCTTCGACACTTCACGTGGCCTCAGAGTGCACCTGGCCTGGCACGGCCGCCGTGGTGACGTCACCGTCACTTAGTGGCGAATGGCGGTGGTATTGGTATTGGTGCTCGTTCAAGGCCGAGTTGACCTCGGTGAGATCCAAGATCAGTTGAGACGTAATGTGCAACCGGCGTTTGGCGTGACCAGGGATTCAACTTGGACCACTGGGTTGGATGCGCAGTGTGCTAACCGCTGCACTATCGCTCCCCCACACAAACGGAATCGCCCACAAACACCCAAACAGCTACGAAGAGGCCATTTAAAGTTGGGCCACAGGACAAGTTCGGACATTCGTTACTGATGTTTGTCTTTGAGCAGGGAATTGAACCCGGGTGTCTGGGTTTTGTAGCGCACGTGCTAACCATACAAAGATTCCCCTCCCCCCCGTGTAGCCTTAACAGACTGTTGGGGCAAGTGCCGTTTGCGAGCACCTACGAACAAACACACTCACATACACCTACAGACAAAGACACAGATTCAACTCAACTGAATTATCAAATGTATTTATTTATTTTACTATTTAAGGCCCCACTGAGCTATATAGCTGTGTTTTTAGAAGTGGTCTGGCCACAATATATTAAAGCTCAACGAAGTGGCTTATCACGTGGACATTTAGAGCAGCCAAGTAATCTAAAAGCATTTTTCTAAATGTGGAGGGGAAAACCGGAGGACCCGGAGAAAAATCCACGCGACCACGGGGAGAACATGCAAAGTTGTAGCCTTAACAGACTGTTGGGGCAAGTGCTGTTAGCGAGCACCTATGAAGGCCGGCACGGCACACGAGGGGGTTGGTGACCAACACCACGCCTGGCCGCCTTTGTCTCCCCAGATACTCATTTGAGGCTGAGTCGACCTAGGGGAGGCCCATATCCGATTCTATTAATAATCGTCACTGGTGTTGGCCGTGAGCAGGAATCGAACTCGGGTCGCTGTATTCGTAGCGCTACCCTATGGCTCCCCACCTATAAACAGACACAAGCGCTCACAGACACCCATACCACACTCTCAAAAACACCACGTCACAGGGCCACCAAACACTCCACCAAACGCGCACCCACACTGCAAACATCTACAACATTGCTTGTTTCCCTATTCAAGTTCATTTCAAGTTCAAGTTAATTTATTAGGCATAGCCCTGTGAGCCATTCGGCTCTTGAATCGGGTGCAACCGCAACAAACAAAAAACTAAAACATGAACAAGAAAACATCTTAAAGTGACTATGTGACTAAGTGCAAACAGAAAATCCAAGAAAAGACAGCAAAATATTGCAGAAAAAGCACCGTACACCAACGCTGTGTGCAAAACTCCCAGTGGGATGCAAGTCAAACAACAACAACAACCACAAGACAACTTAGATTAAGGCCATCAGTCTTACTCCGTACTACAACAAACAAACATGGCCAAACCAATAAACTTTTCGAAATCACCAAAATAACGCCATGAAAGCAATGAAATAGTGATCATAGGAACTGTGATGGAATTTTCACAATAAATGACATAAACAACATGTCCTCCCAAAACCCTGCAGCCATAGCTGGCTGCATGAGTCACTGATTGTTGATGCAATGCGATTTTACTTCCCATTTTGTAACTTCCTCTCACACCCCCCCCCCCCGACTCCCTCACTTTCCTTCTTCCTCTACCGCCTCACTCGATTCTCGTGCATTTCTGACTTGGCCCACTTCCTAAAATCACGGCCAGAGACACCCCCAAAAGATCGAGCGAGTGCCCCATCTGCCTTCTCGAAAATGTGTTGGGCAGTTTTTTTCATTGTATTTCGACTCTCGCCTTTGTCTCCCTAGTGGCGATGTTGACACATGTTCACACATCGCCACTAGGTACAGTACTCATTTGAGGCTGAGTCGACCTAGGGGGAGGCCCAGGACACCGGTTCAGATAATCGTCAACGGTGTTGGCCGTGAGCGGGAATCGAACTCGGGTGGAGCGGGTTCGCAGCGCAGCGTAGCGCTAACCGCTGCACCGCCGCTCCCCGCAGAGGCGCGCGCCCCCCGCAAAACAAGCGCTCACCGGGCAGCTGAATGTCGTAGCCGTAGCCCAGTTCCTCGGCGGGCACGAACATGAGCTGGTTGGGCACGGGCGGGAAGAAGGGCACCATGTTGTAGTGGAGGTTGTGCCCGATCGGCGCCAACTGCTCGGGCCAAGCCTCCGTGACGTTCGGACGGAACCGCCGCATCCATTCGTCGAAGACGGCGTCGACGAACGTGTGGAGGACCTGAACAATGGGGGGGGGGGGGTAGGGTGGGGGGCAGGGAGGGGGGTAGGATGGGGGGCAGGGGGGGGGATCAAACCGATAATTCTTCATAATCAACGTTTTTGGGTTTAGATCGCGTTATTTATAAATGTGTCGTAACCCTCCACCACCCGACATGGCCAATCGGTAATAAAGAGTGTCAAGTTGACAAAAGACAAATAGGTCACTACTTTAGCCCACCGGTGTGTTGAAACGTGAAACCACAACATTTATCATTTTTGAGTACGACGTTTCACCAGACGAATTGCCTGATGATGCTGGATGCAATTACCAGCGAAACGTCGTACTAAAAAATTACGACACATTTTTAAATAACGCGATCTAACCCCAAAAACGTTGATTATGAATAATATTGGTCGTGAAAGCCTACGTGTTAAACCAAACCGAGAATTCGTTCGTGCGCAATTCTTACAGAGCGCAAGACTATCTCGGGGGGTGCTAAGTTTGTTCAAATGTCGTCTCCTGTAGTTTTGCAGTGGAGGAGGAGGGGGGTGATGTTGAAAAAACAAATCACTTGGCGCATTCGCCCACGTGTCTGTTTGGTTTGATTGGCTAGGAGATGTTAACTACCTCGCCTGGTATGCAGGAGGTCGTGGGTTCGATCCAGACCCCTGACGCCTGCTGCTCTATCTTTTGAGTTTGCGGTGTTTCTCTTTCCCCCGTAGTCCCGTGGATTTTTCTCCGAGTCCTCCGGTTTTACCCTCCACATTTAGAATCAACGTCTCGCGTTCCGAGTGTTTGGCTGTTCTAAATGTCCACGTGATGATAAGCCACTTCGTTGGGCTGTCATTTGTGGCCAGGTGGCTTCTGAAAAAGAGCCATATGGCTCAGTGGGCCTTACTTGGTAAAATAAAAAATAGTTTAGTTTATAGTTTAGATTGAGACTGTTGGGTAAGTGGGGAGTTATCGTTAACAATTGGTATTACTCCGACACGACCTGACCCTTAAGTAAATATGAAGCATTAACCATTAGTCGTTAAAGCTTTGGTATGGAATTATGGTAGCCAATGTCTATATCAGTTAGTCAATTCATTTCGGGTAAGGCCCATTGAGCTAAGAACCTCTTTTATCAATGTCGATCTTATATCGAACAATAAATAGTAATATATACGATGTAAGATTCTCCAATTTTTTTTATCATATCCTGTTTATTGTGGCTTATATCATTTCCCTCAAATACGATTTGAATGTTTCCAAATAATAGCTCCTAGCGCCACGGTGATTATTACATCGTATTTTTTTCTGACAGCATGTTGCATTATAATCATGAAAGATTATAGAGCTCATGGCAGACGTCTGCTTACTGACCTGCAGTTTATAAACTTTTCAGCAATTTCTTAATAGCTGCAGTGCATAAAAGCACAAATAAACATGAAGCCATGACAAAGTTTTGGGAAAGTGACATCGCTACCGTTATCGTATGGTGACACTTCATACCGTACCATATTGTGTCATAAAAAATACTGCTTGTGGTTAGCATGGATGTAGGCGCAATGAACAAAACTGAGCCCTTCTGCAGTGCCGGATTTTCCTAGTAGCAAAAGTAGCTACATATGTAGAAGCTACTACATATGTAGTAGCTTCTACATATGCAGTAGCTATGGGCCCTGCACTTTCAAGGGCCCCGCGCTAAATGATTTCAAGCTATCCATTTCGGTTCAGTAATTCTGCACTTGCTCTATTACTATAGTACCGTACTGCCTTCAACTTTTATGAAGGACTGGGTGTTTAAGGTTAGCGATTTGTCGTATTACCTGGCTGTATAGCAAATAAAAAAAATGCAATTACTTTACTATACAAGTTAAACACTTATGTGTTTTAATATTTAAGTGTTTTTGTTATTTAAGGCCCCTTTATAACATGCTACAGGCCCCACACGAGCTTAATCCGATACTGGCCCTCTGTCTGTCTAGTTGGAACATATCTTTGATGGAGAGCTTGTGCCAAAAAATGCATTTGCTCCCGAGTGTGTGAATAAAAAAGGGCAACTTCAAGGGACCTCAGAAGTAGTTTTGTAATAGGCAGAGGCGCCAAGGTAAAGGTGCGCCAAAATGAGGCTTACAACGTTACATTATAACTTATTGCAGCGGGCGCGGCAGCCTGAAACTACTGCACAAATCTACACCTCAACCTAAAAGTTAATATATCCCACCACACACAGCCTATATGTCATGTAATTACATTTTGGTATGTGATTAAACGGGGGGGGGGGGGGGGGCAATTTTATAGTTCGTCCCCGGGTGCAAAATATCCTAGCTACGCCACTGGTAAAAGGCCACCTTGAGCGCGCCATTTTCCAACACGTGGTGGTGCTCTGCTGTGTGAGAATTATGAATGGAACGTACGCCACGTGACCACGTGATGTCGGTATTCGGGAAAGTACGTCTCGTGACCACGTGATGTCGGTATTCTGGCCACCTTGCAGCTCATCAGGTTCGGGAGGTTTCGCACGAGATCTCTACGCGATCCAACAAACACTTGTCTCCAAAGTTCCGGTCCTGGGGCGCACATTGCCACGCCCCCGGTAATTTCTCGAGAACTGCTTTTGTATGTTTAGTTTGATGTCCTTTCTCCCCCCGGTGCCCCACCGATTAGCACGATTAGCTACGTACGGCGCGAAAGAAGTTCAACATACTTACGTACAAAGACAAATATCCCCTGATATAGCCTTTAACAGACACTTCAGGCAAGTGCTGTTAGCGAGCACCTATGAAGGCCGACACATGAAGCCAGCACCACGCCCGGCCGCCTTTGTCTCCCTCGTGGCGATGTTTTCACACCGCACCAGGTACTCATTTGAGGCTTAGTCGACCGAAGGGAGGCCCATAACCGGTTCAGATAATCATCACTGGTATCGACCGTGAGCGGGAATCGAACCCGGGTCGCCGGGTTCATAGCGCAGCGCGCTAACCGCTACACTACCGCTCCCCGCACACATACATACAACAACAACAACAACCGCCATTCGCCACTAAGTGGCGGTGACGTCACCACGACGCTTGTGCCAGGCCATGTGCACCTTGAGGCCACGTGAAGTGTCGAACGCCCGCTGGCAGGAGGTCACGGGGCAGACCCAGGTGCCACGGGTCGACTGACCGAGATGACCGAGATGACTGGCTGATGCACCACCTGTGCCCCCTACTGTGCCAACTTGCTGTGCTTTAGCCACCCGGCGCTCCGCTCGTTGTTGTGAGCGTCGCTCCTCCGCCCTCCGTTGTTGTTGGAGGGCGACTGCCTCCAACTGCCCAGCAGCGTCCTTCACGAGCCTCCTCCACTGAGGCCGATCTTGACACCGCTGGTACCAGTCATAGGCAAGTCCACTCAGCTCCACGTCCTCCTGTACCACATCACTCCATCTCTTCTCTAGCCCGTGCCGCGCCCGTTTAGCCCCCTGGATCCGGCCGAACAAAAGCTGTTTATGCATGCGGTGGCTGGGCATGCGGGCTACATGACCCAGCCAACGCAGCCTTGCCTGCCGGAGGAGCTCACTGATGGGACTTTGCCCAGATCTTTCAAGGACTTGTGAGCTCCTCACACAATCCAGCCTGGTTAAACCCAGGATGGATCGTAGGCAGGCCAGCCTAAATGTTTCCAACATACATACACTCGCACACACACATGCACACAGGCGTGTCGTCTCAAAGAGGCGTACCACGAACACGGGGTCGTTGGCAGACGAGAAGGACGCGCCGCCGGTGCCGTTGAGAAAGCGGTGCACGAGGTTGTGGAGGCTCAGCACCCCGGGCTCGTAGCTCCCGTCGGGGTGGTCGTAGCCCTCCAGGGCGTTCCTGGGCAAAGAGAACGACACCAACCAGGGTGGTGGTGCCACCGCCGCCGCCGCTACCACGTGCGGGGTTGTTTGTGCGCGGTGTTGGATGTTCCAGAACGCGGTGGCGCGTCGTGCAAGGGAGAGCTATGGATGGATGATCGCATCGCGAGACCGTGGCTGATGGCGACAGTTTGGTGAGGCCTTCATCCAGCAGTGGATAGATTATACACAGGTCAACAACAACAACAAAATTCTGGCCTGGACTTTTGCAGCTGTTTTAGACTAATTTCAGGGTGCTGATTCCAAATCTGATCTCAGATTTTCTCTATCACATTCCGTTTTAATGCTGTCGGCATAACCCATTTTCATTGATTTTACCCGAAATTAACTCTGTCACTTATGATTGCAAGTTGTTGCGAGTCAGTGACTGCTTTAGTGTTAAATATGGTGCTGTAATTTTAGGATAGTGTGTTTATAATATCATTTTATGTAGATACCCACATTTATTTAATGTTTTTCTTCTGCGGTTTTTATTGAAAATGCAATATTTTTTATCTCAAAAACCTGATGTGATAGACAAAAAACTGATGCCAGATTTGTAATCAGCACCCCAAAATTACATTAAAACCGTTGAAATACCTTATGCCAGAAAAAGTGTGTTGACCAGTGTAATGGTTACTTTTAATAAAAACAAATTATGAATAATGGATCATGGATGTCGACCGCGACCCTCACCAGGACAAGCGGATTGAGAAACGAAACGAACCAAATGAAAAAGAAGATCCCGGCTATTTGATGATAATGCTGATGATGGTGGTGGAACATGCATATAATCAAGTACTGTCCAGGAAGGGTTGGAATATTAGGTGGTGTCACTCTTCAGCAAGTGGGGGGGCTAAGAGGTGACCGGGTGGCTAAGAGGTCAGAGCGCTGAGCTGGCAAAACTGAGGTCCTGGGTGATGAAACCGGCTTCTCAAGAGTTGATTGATGGTCTCAGCCCGGCCGCCAATGACTGCAGAAATAAAGCTAAAAAGAAAAACACGTTGAACTTAGATTTACATTTCATTTGGATAACGATGTGAAATAGAATTACAAAGTAAACGGACACAAATATCGCGATTTTCGTCACATCGTGAAATATAATATCATAACATTAATAATTATTATATGCCTGGTGTGGGCGGGTGACTGCTACGTGTCTACATCGTCAGCCCTATTGGTGAAGACCGAGGCACGTACTGGCTGGAGCCAAGCTACTTCCACCTGAATTTACCACTTTTCACTGAATTTGAAATAAGTAATTTTAAAGCACTTATTTGTTTGACAAAATATAAACATTTTTTTTTAAAGCTTTCGTGACTGCAGGGATTCATATTCTTGGTTCTTTCAGTAAAGTCACGTAGAAGGGAAATAATAAAATAATACAAATATAAAAACAATACAATTCTCACGACGTTTCGACTGCAACACAAGCAATAGAAACGTCGTGAGAATTTTAATTGTTTATATATTTTTAGTATTTTATTATTTCCCTTCTACGTGACTTTACCGAAAGAACCAAGAATAACTATAAAATATATGTGTATTCTGTTTATCCTATTTACAAGTTTAGATACAACAATCATTTACGTAGAAGTGACTTGAAACCCCTGTAATCGATGCCAAAAAAATATATAAATCGACAAAGAGGGCTGTGAAGAAAAAATTATTGATCGAAACTATTCCCGTCAGCTCACGCCACCACCTTTATATTTTTTTAACCCTTTCCCATTCCGATGACGTATGTGTACATCATCAGATTTTCTTCCAATTCTGTTCTAATGACGTGTACGTCATTGGAAAGGAACTGAAAGAAAAACGAAAATAAAGTAACGTTATCAGTACCGAGGCTTGCCCAAGGCCATGCAGAAGGGCACGCGGCACAGTTTGGCACCAGCTATCATCGAGTGCGGTCGTGTCGCTACAGTTCTCTGCGGTGAGTACAATGGCTTTCAAAACAGCGGTGCTATGCCTCTCAGCTGAACCGCTCGCGCGTTGCGAGCTTCAACAGCGAACGGAACACCCCCACCCTGGAACCTGCAGACGGGTTAATATTTGTTTTTCTTTTGTTTTTATTTTCGTTTCACCTGAAGCTGCGGCTAGAGTTGGTTGAGAACGGCTCGTCGTCGAAGCGCGCCACGCCGAGGCACTGGGCTACGTCGTCGTGCGTGGGCAGGCGCCCGGCCCCCGGGTGGGAGAGGTCGCCCCCCGGGTTCCGACGGATGGGTCCCTCGGCCGATCCGTTGCACAGGGTGACTCGCAGGTTGTATTCTTCCAAGCTGCAGTCACCCGCAAAGGGATTCCCACCCCCGCCCCCACCCCGCAGCGTAAGCGGAGCGACAAAACACGCGCCGCGAGCCCACGTGGAAACGCCGTGCGGGGCGGCGGTGGTGAACGTGGCGTGTTTCCGCGGCTGGAGCCCAGAGGTGGCCCCCAGGTCAAAACTGGTAAAGATTCCGTGACGTTATAAAAATTTCTATACAATTAAAAAATTGTGTGTCGGTTTGTTGCAGGGTTTGTGTGTGGGTTTGTGTGTGGTCACGTGCTTGGCGTTCCAATAGCCAGGCACCACGCCGTAAGCCCCGCGGTGAGCAAGCGCTATTCCTTTTTCACATCCGTCAACTTTAAATTAGTTTAATTAGCGATTTAGTGCGATTTCTATTTATGACGCGCACACGACCATACCAACTCACACGCCTTTGGTGGGGAGGACGGCCCATGCCAAATCGCACGCCTTCGGTGGGAGTGAGGGGGACATTTCCTTTCGCGTTAGAAATTCTATAAAAATACACTCAGGTACATTCTTCACTGTCTCATGTCCCCCCCACCCCGATGCGTGCAGTTATTACTACTATACAGTCGCTAGATGCTACCACGATAGGCCGTAGATATTACTGCAGAGCGGCCGGGGACATCGTGGCTGGGGGGGGGGGGGTCAGGGGTAGCAGCCCAGCCCCAGCCTGCCAAGGTGCCACCTCGGCCGGCTGGACAATCTAGGCGAGGCCCGAGGCTCTGCACTAGGCCTCACCACGCCACTTTTTCAGGTGAGTACTTTGTGCTATAGAGTCAGCATGTACTACTGTAGTAATAACATGTACCACCACAGTCAGTATGTACTGCTGTAATCATAGCAGGTACCACCACAGTCGGTATGCACTGCTGTAATCATAGCAGGTACCACCACAGTCGGTATGCACTGCTGTAATCATAGCAGGTACCACCACAGTCAGTATGCACTGCTGTAATCATAGCAGGTACCACCACAGTCAGTATGCACTGCTGTAATCATAGCAGGTACCACCACAGTCAGTATGTACTGCTGTAATCATAGCAGGTATCACCACAGTCAGTACGCACTGCTGTTAGATTTTTAAGAGTAGTTTTGAAATATTTTTAAGACCCGGGCAACGCCGGGTACTTCCCGCTAGTATATAATATATTTAAAAAGTAGGCCATGTGTGCCAGCCTTTTTTGCTCCAAATTCGATCAATTACTCACAAATTACTTAAATTGTTAAACCCTCACAGCAAAGTCGTCCCCGACTGTCTGACTCATGCCCATGTGCTGTACGTACGTTGAACTTCTATCGCACCATACGTAGATAACTGTGCAAATCAGAGATCAGAGCTGCGGATGTAGACTAATTTATGGTCCAGGACCGGTTCAGATAATTTGTCACCAGTGTTGGTGACCGTGAGAGGGAATTGAACTCGGCTTGCCGGGTCCATAGCGCAGTGCCACAATCACTATGCCACCGCTCCCCACAGATAGATACCATACACAGAGCACACTCTACGAACTGTGGGTAAAAAAAATAAAAATCCGTGCTCAGTTGTGTCAGTAGGCTCATTAACAAAAAAAAAACTCAAAATATCACCAATAACACTTGCCAAGAAGAAAAAAATATAAAATAGGTGATACCGCAGGCATTGGCCGTTCTCCATATTAGAGAGGGCGTACAACTCAAACACAGTGCACTATCAGAGTATTGAGAGCTCGGGGTAAGCATTTACACTATGAGACCTCCTTTACCAGTGGCAAAATAAAGTAGTAGGTTTTTACCCTTTAAACTGGTACAAAACTGACACCTTAGAAGAAATATAATCATAATAATTGCTAAACCGGGAATGCTGGCACCTGTTGCAGACGATTTTCCATTGTGAGAATGGGGACACAGGGCTCAGAAGGGTGGGCTCTGCGGGGTCAGGGCCCCCGAAGAGGTCGTCCACGCACACGTCACACGCGGCGCTGCCCGTTGCAAAGTCCCAGAAGGGAAGCGCGAATGACGGATCTCCCGTGAGCCTCTGTACAAAGACAAACACAAAGATCCCCCGTGTAGCCTTAACAGACTGTTGGGGAAAGTGCTGTTCGCGAGTAGTGCCTATGAAGGGTGGGCACGGCACAAGAGGGGGTGGGTGGCCAGCACCACGCCCGGCCACCTTTGTCTCCCCAGTGGCAATGTTTGCACACCGCACCAGGTACTCATTTGAGGCTGAGTCGACCTAGGAGAGGCCCACGACCGGTTCAGATATTCGTCACTGGTGTTGACCATGAGCACGAATCGAACTCGGGCTGCCGGGTTCGTAGGCAGTGTGCTAACCACTACACCACCGCTCCCACTACTGCTCCCCAGGTTACGGAAGGGTTAGGTTCCCGAGAACGATCTGTAACCCGAATTTTCCGTATGTTGGAAACTAAATTATTTCCCCCCAAAAACATTGATGAAATCCCATAGCTGGAAATAGTTGTGCCTCCCCTACCCGATTACTAGGTTCGTTTTCTCTCGGTGCCGTATCACGCTGTCATCCGTTTTCTATCGCTTCCTGTATCGTATCGCTGTACGTACACTCTGCACTTCCTACGATTCTTTCATTTCTACCCTAACTCTATCCCCATAATTAAACTAACAGAACATATACTGTGTACAATTGTTCATGAATACCACAAAACATTTCTATATTAATTGTTAACAGAACGCAGTCACTTCCGATGTTTGTTTACCATGCATTAGGCTAGGCCTAGGCTTCACTGATAGCTATTGGCTGAGACCATACGCAATCAAAATGTAATTGTTTTAAATAAAGTACATACAATGAATGACTCATGAAATAAACTTAAAATGAAAAAAGCAAACAATAGAAACACGGGGGCAAAAAAGATAGTTCCAAGCATAGAATTGAAACAAAAGGAAAGGAATCACGTCACGCTACAAACATTTCCATTTCCCTTCATCCTAATGGTGGTTTGGTGGAGCGAGGCATAAGGTAGAGCTTACCCCTCGTAACTAACGCAAACGTTTACGGATATCAAAATGTTTTTTTCAACATGATTTATGGGAGCATTTCCGTAAAGTCGGATTTTCCTAAGTTGGGTTTTCTGCAACCCGATGATTTACTATATAACAAAATCATCTCCACACCCAAATAATATACTTCTAGTTCCAAACACTCAATGTGTGGAGGGGGCTAGCGTTGAGTGGGCGTGGTTATGTAAAAGTGGGCGGGGGCTAACATGGAGGGAGGAGCCGCCAGCTCCAACCATGTCCGCACCTAGTTTACACAACAAAGGCTCATTCCTAACAGCGTGCTTCAGCCGCACCGAACCTCACAAAAATAATATTCAGGGCCTATCTTGGCTCCTCCCACCCTCAACCAGTATATATATACAAATACTGTATTCTTGGAATTTCTCTCACTTGATACAGATATCGTGCTGTGACGGTTCCACCTGAAGACAGAAGCTTGTGTTGCCTCCGAAACGTCGTGATTTTTATTTGACTTTTATTAATTTAAATTTAAAGTTTTTACCTACGTGACTTTACCGAAAAAACCTAAGAATATGATCCTTGCAGTCACGAAAGCTTCAAATCTAGAATCCAACCATGTGGTTAAGGCTCCCAGGAAGGTAGCGAGTCCTGAAAGCTAACGGAGCCAGTGCCGGATTATCCTAGTAGCACAAGTAGCTACATATGCTATGGGCCCCGCACTTTCAAGGACCCCGCGCTAAATGCTATCAAGCTATCAATTCCGGTAGCACTTGCTCTATTATTATAGTACAGTACTGCCTTCAACTTTTATGAACGACCGGGTGCTTACGGTTAGCGATTTATCGTATTATCTGGCTGTATAGCAAATTAAAAAATCTAATTATTTGACTTTGCATGTAAAAAAGATTGTGTTTTAATATTTACGTGTTTCTTTTTTATTTAGGGCCCCTTTATAACATATACTGCAGGCTCCACACTAGCTCAATCCGGCACTGAACGGAGCCCTGTGTGTGTCCCTTGACCTGTATGTCTCGTTCGAGCAGGAGAAGGTGGTACCGATGCCAGGTGATGAAAGACGGCCCCTTGTGTGAAAAGTCGATAGCTGTAAAGGGTCGGCCAGGACCTTCGGAGAGATAGGGGAGACACAACAACGAGCGCAACGCAGAGTCCGTCGTGAGTTTAAAACGAGTAACCGCTGGTTTCAATGTGTAACCAGCGAGCATGAACAAATTACGGCATTGAATGCAGAGGATCCGTTCATGTTTCCATATTCGTTTGTAGTTACTCATCTAGTTAGAAGAACTTCACAGAATGTTGCTTATACTGGTAGGAACCTCCTGGTTACACCAGCCCACAGGGGATTATTGTGTCCGTCCGTCCGTCGTGCAGGGAGGGGCTGGGTGGGGAGGGAGGGGCAGGGTGGGGTGGGGAGGGGCTGGGTGGGGAGGGTCGGGCTGGGTGGGGGGTGGGAGGGGTGGGTCTGGGTGGGGAGGGGCTGGTCACCCCGTGGTGCCCTACTCACGCCGGCTTGTGCCCGCCCTCACAGTCGGGCATATTTGTGGAATACACCACGCCACCGTTGACCCTGGCCATTGACCGAGCGACCAAACGTTCCTACCAGCTCCCTCCGCAGGAATGTGTTTCATGCGTTTATTGCTCAGAACCGTGCTGGGTCAGGCAAGGGGGAGTGGGGGAGGTGGTTTAGGTACTCGGTCGAAACAAAATTCAACAAGGCGCGGCAGGAGGGTACAGCGGTAGCCAAACAAGGTTGAGAATAAATCTTGACTCAAAGCTTTCGTCGTGATTGCAGGAATTCATATTCTTTGGGTCTTTCGGTAAAGTCACGTAGATAGGTTGAAAGAAAATAACAAAAAACGACGTCGTTTTTTTCCCCTTTCTGATGACGACCGCTTGCGTTGCGATTGAAACGTCGTAGTTTTTGTTTGTCATTTTCTTTCAACCTATCCACGTGACTTTACCAAAAGACCCAAAGGAACACGGTTGAGAATAACCACCGGACTGGGGAGTTTCCTCCGGACAGACAAACACCGACGCGCAGTGGGCCAACGCACCCAGCAGAGTGTCCCGCACGGAGTAGTAGTGCAGCCACACGAAGTAGTCGTAGACCGACACGTTGCTGAACATGGGGCTGTTCCCGTCGGGCCCCAGGATGCCGAGCCAGTGGTTGGTGGACACCACGTAGTCCGGGTGCGGCGTCTCCTTGGCAAGCTGCAGGGCGCCCAGCAGGGTGGCCCTCTCGCTCGGCGACAGACTCCGCACGTCGCGACGAACCACGGTCGGGGCGCGGGCATCGCACGAGGTGCCTGTCCAGCCCGGCCGGCACTGCCCGCAGTTGTGGCCCCAGAAATTACCTGCGCGCTCGCACGTGCGTGCGTGAGTCGGGGAGCGGTGGGTTGTTGTTGCGGGGGTCAGCGGCTACGCCGCGCTACGAACCCCGGCGAGCCGAGTTCGATTCCCGCTCACGGCCACCAACGCCGGTGACGATTATCTGAGCATGGTCTTGGGCCTGCTCCCATAGGTCGACTCAGCCTCAAGGCAGTACCTGGTGCGGTGTGTAAAAATATCCCCACTGGGGAGACAAAGGCGGTCGGGCGTGGTGCTGGTCACCAAACCCCCTCGTGTGCCGTGCCGGCGTTCATAGATGCTCGCTAACAGCACTTGCCCCAATAGTCTGTAAAGGCTATAAGGTGGATCTTTATTTGTGTGAGTGGGGGGGGGTTAGGGGCCCGAGTGAGGAGCGGTGGTGCACCGGTTAGCGCGCGCGTGCTTCGATTGCCGCTCATGGATAACGTCAATATCGAATGTCTTGAACCGGTCCGATAGGCCGGACCCTCCCCGATAGGTAGAGTCAACACCGAGGGAGACAAAGGCGGCCAGGCGCGGCCCATCGTGCCGGCCTTAATAGGTGCTCGCTAACAGCACTTGCACCCAGCAGTCTGTTAAAGGCCACACGGGGGGTCTTAGTCTACGAGACGTGTGGCAGGCGATTTGATGAATGACAACGGAGTCCATTAGTGGAACCTCTCAAAGCCGGATTCGAGAGTAAGACAAACTGGCTTTCCTAAAATGTGTCTGTAATTTTTGCTTTAATTGATCAATATTTCAAAGTTGACCCAAACTCTGGCCCATAACACTGTCCGTGCGCTAATGAAGCCGCGTGCAGTATAGGAGACTCTGTGGGCACTAACAAGTCTAAACAATGCAATATTCTGCTCGTGTGTTGTGCGGAACTTTCGTGTTCAGTTCGTCGTCATTCCCTCGGCACCTCCAATTACCGCGGTTGGCTACATACGGTGCGAAAGAAGTTCAACACACATACGTACAAAGCTCTCTTTAACTTTTGACTTCACGTTTAATTCGCAAGCAATAAACGCTTCGAGCCCGTCAGAAAGTAATCCTACTGTGCTTCACGCGGTGATGCATGTGACTCGGATTAAACCGAACTGTAGTGATATTTGTTCTGAAGTTAGAAACATTAAAGAGTAAATATTCAGTTAATTCATCGGTATTCAGTGTTGATTGCGTGCATTGGATGTTAATGAAGCAATGTCATTAATATTCTATAAGTACTGTACGTTCAACTATTTGATGATTTGCAGTCAGCCAGACCATCTCATGTAAGGGTCGGCCCCTCGCCCTCAACAGCGTGGCTTTTGTTGATTGTTGGAGCTTACAAATATCCTTAACACACATTACAATTGACCTCATACACAGCAGTCCCCGTAGACATTTGATCAGTGTCACCAGACAAGAATAACATTTTTTTGTCTCGTTTTTACCCTGTCCCTATTGTTTCTCATTTTTTTCTCGTTCGTTTGTACATTCTCCCCATCATGGTATGTTTGATTCTCGCATGTACGATTCGATTCATTTATCATGAAAATAAGAATAAACATTAATTTGCCAATATACGCAAGTCTTATAGGGCAGATTTGGCGTGGGGACACACGTGCCCATGTCACAGCCGTGTCCAATATCCCTGCATTGCTTTTGCAATTCTCTCACTGTGGAATCGACCATGTCTTTTCCCACGTATTTATTCATCTCATTTGCAGCGTGGTCAACGCACCACCATGTGTCAGAGACAAGCTTTGGAACAACTTGCGAAAGACCTTCATATTGCCAAACTTACTATCCATACTAACTCGCACGCATTTAACATTCCTCGTAAACAGTGTTCATCACATATCAATCACACCAAACAGTTTAATTTTAAGAGATGTAAATATGAAAAAATAGGTAAAATACCACATTTTAAGGAATGGGTTGTCATTTTTTTCGTGAAGTCAATCGGTGATTTGTATGAGACCATCGCTCATCGCATTCTAGAATCTGCGGCCAGTTGCGTGACAAACCATCAGTGTGGAATGACTGTGGCCACCCAGAACAGACAATAAATCACAGAACGACTCAACGCCCGATTCTCAAGTACGAATGAGGCAGCGATGCACTCCACTATTCCTGTTGCAATGATCTGGCTCAACCAGCTCAACGTAAAAATATAGTTCTAGATTTGAAGCATTCGTGACTGCAAGGATTCATATTCTTAGGTTTTTTCGGTAAAGTCACGTAGGTTAAAAATTTAAATTAATAAAAGTAAAATAAAAATTAAATAAAAAAAATAAAAATCACGACGTTTTGGAGGCAACACAAGCTTGTGTTGCCTCCGCAACGTCGTGATTTTAATTTTTTTATTTTTTATTTTACTTTTATACATTTTTATTTTTTACCTACGTGACTTTACCGAAAAAACCTAAGAATAAAAATTATAGTTATTTGCTCGACATCTACATCGACCATACGAATAACTTAATGTGCCGTGCGTACGTACGTTGAACTTCTTTCGCACCGCACGGAGCCGACCGGCACTCACCGTTGCACGCGCAGCTCCGGTTGAAGAACTTCAGAGGCCACCTTTCCCGGTCGTCCACGTTGCGCAACGTGTACGGCCCCGACCAGGGCCTCAGGTCGGCCGTCACCTCCTGGCAGGAGCCGCGAGCCACCTCTGTCCCGCAGCCCTGGCTGGCCCCGGGCGAGAGCGGGGGGCAGCACTCCTGGGAGCGGATCGCGGCCACCGTGGCGCAGTCCCTGGGGAACTGAGCGTGGCACGGCAGCCGCGGTGCCGTCGCTGCCACCAACAGCAGCAACAGCAGGGAGAACGGACGGGGCCCTCCACACGGTGCCGCAGCGGCACGGATTCCCATCTCGGTGATTGAGAGCGGTTGGCTGCGTACGGCGCGAACGGAGTTCCAAATACGTACGCCGAGAACGGCGGTGTGGTGATGAATGTTGTGCTGTTAGCAAATGTTAAATAATGTTTGAATTTTTTTTTACCGATAATGAGCCACGTGCCACCTCTAACTTGTGGCGTGTGCTTCTAATTGAACGTAATCAAGGATGTGTATGAGCCAAGATAAACCTTTCTCGGTCAGCCCAGCGAATTTAAACAGCGAATTATTTCAACAACAGAGTTTGGCGTTTCGACAGCACTAACGCGTTTTTTTTTAGTTTCGAGAACACGCGATAGAGGTTTTTATCGAGTCGGAAACACTAACCACTGTGTCCGTTTTAATGGGGTTTCTCATTTACAGCTTTGAAATTACGTTTACCAACCGCGGCTAGAGATGACGGGTGAATTCGTGCCTCCGAAATAATTCTCCACATCCCAGTTAACGCCGCAAACTGCCAATACAGCCTTGGCTGGATTCAACACAAGCACCGTGTGGCTCACAGATGAGAAATAATGAGACTGACTGGACGCAGTAAGTGGTTTAGTACAGAACCCTTCCACGTGGCACGGGGTAGTGGATGGGCTAGTGGGTGAAGGGTGGCTGAACGTAATGATGAAACACATAAAGGTTTGCCATTGAACAGAAGGGGCTTTTAATGGAATGTGACTGAGCAATCCTAACTCGTGATGGTCAAATGGGCACCCGTCTGACCATCACGCGTTGTTTTGTTTCGTTGGAGTGGTGGATGGGTAAACTTTGGCGTGCACTCATCGAAGTGAAGGGTCACGTGGTGTGTGACTGGTTTTTGTTGTTGGCATTTACCGCACAATTTGTGAGACGAAGTGGCTATTCGCAATCTTCCGCGGAGCAGTCTGACCCGTTTGTGTCAGAGTTCTGGTGGCACTAAATTCGATTGGACGTGTAACTCTGGGCCCCTGCCACAGAATCAGATATCACAGCGCTCCATCTGAGAGCGCCCCAAGATACCTCTTGGCCCAGACGAGAGAGGGGGGAGCACTTTGGCTGCACGACAGTCAAACTGATGGATTCATCGTCAGAGCCGGAATTTATCCAAGTTAAGTGCAGAACCAAATTTGGTATGGCGGCCCGACTCTTCATCTCGATGTAACGCCATGAACCCAGATACCCCCCAACATTCATCGCCAAGTACCAGGGTTTTGCCGCGTGATACTTTTTCACAACACGATACAATATAGATTTTTTTTTAATGACGATTCTCGCAATATGCATCTCCCACAACATGTAAATTGCATTTGCCCATTCACTGCACTGTCTTAAGCAATGTTTTACGCTTCCAGTGTGAATACTATACAGTGACGTGCAGTCTATTGTGTGCAGCCTGGGTTCGAATTCTGACTCGGGTGACTGTGTGGAGTTTGTATCTCCCCCCCTCCCTATTCTCCATGGGGTTCCTCCTGGTACTCTTAGTAAGCTTGTTTTTTCTTGGCTATGCATGACCTCTTAATTTGGGGGTGTGCATCACATGCATTGGGACCGCGTGTGTGAGATCAACAGTCATTCAGAACGTTTATGTAACGTCAGCTTGCCATGTGCCCTGTCTCATGAGACTACCCTCCACTGTGAACCATGTCAAACAAGTTGGGTCCCCACATTATGGGGGAACTAAGACATATTGTACAATGCGAGATCCGCCGTAATTGTAGAGCTATACACTTTGAAATTCGGATTGAAATACTCATTTCTTTAGCACTGCTGTTTGTGTTTCGTTTGTTGTCCTTTCCCCGCACCTCCGATTAGCGCGGTTGGCTACGTACGACGCGAAAAAAGTTCAACTTACATTTATACGGACGCTGGTTTCCTCCCCCACAATGTAACCGGTATTGGCCACACATCGCAATGCTGAACCACTACCTGCAATCTAGATTTGAATTTTCGTGACTGCAGGGATCCATACTCTTTAGTTCTTTCGGTAAAGTCACTTTAGGTATAAAATAAAATAAATCACGACGTTTCGGGCGTCTGATGACGGACGCTTGTGCTGCGCCCGAAACGTCGTGATTTAATTTATTTTATTTTATACCTACGTGACTTTACCGAAAGAACCAAAGAGTAGCACTGCCTGCCAGTCACTCCTCAATTGGGATTACAGAGCAACATCGACCCCGATTGCGAACACACTTGGCAGGACCCTCCTGGAAATGATCTTGAGGCTCATTTGAGGCGTTGCTGGATAAACAAGCAGAACAAGAAACATAATTATAAAGCATTCAACAAAGGTGTGCCATCAGTTAAGTCATACAAGGAGCTATGGGATCAATGACTCTCTACCCATCAATAATAGGTGCAATGTTTGTGGGAGCACTCATTTCACTGGTAATTGCTCTTTAACTCTTTGCAATTATTGTGTTTATCTCAACATTTTGTTCGTCAGAAACTAACATGTTTAAAATATATATTTCTTTGGAAATATATATAATCAGTCGAGACTTGATATTCACTGCACGATACAACATTTTTTTACAAAATACGACTATGGTGGCTCTGGCGTTGTACAATGTGTCTTTGATAAATATTTTTGGGTGAGTTCACTCAAGTATAAATGTGTCGTAGCCCGCCACCACCTGACAATAGCCAACTCGTAATATTTGTCAAGCAAACGAAGCGTGCACCAATTAGTTACTACTTCAGCCCACCGGTGTGTTGGAGAGTACATTCACAACATGAATAATATTGTTCACAAAAGCATACGTGTCAAAACAACAACGCATGTCTTTGTGTCGCCCTAATGTGGAAACGCGACTCGTGCACGCACACACACACACAGATAGTAGCTCGTTTGACATGGTTCACAGTGGAGTGCACTCAGAACACGCGGGCACAGGGCAAGCTGACATTATCACATCAATGTTCTCGAAGGGTTTCGTGCTCTCGCGTGTACACACACACACACAGTCCCAAGGCATGCGATGCACAACCCCTATATCCCCATATCAAGGAGGGAACCCATGGCCAAGACAAAAACGCCCCCCCCAATGTGCACAAGAGAATTCGAATCCTAATCCACACAGCTCCGCAGTGGCGTGGTGGTTGTGGCTTAGGTGTGGATCAAGTGGAGAGAAGAGACCGAGGAACAAAAAACTGCCCCTCCGCTCCTCAGTTTGGGATATTTGGTCTGGGCAGGCGAGAAGACGTCTCGGTGTTGGCTCGTTGAGCTATGAAACGACCAGTCTAGAGCACGGCAATATCCCCTTGAGTGTCTATGTGTGTGTCTGTGTGTGTGTCTGTGTGTGTCTGTGTGTCTGTGTGTGTCTGTGTGTGTGTCTCTGTGTGTGTGTCTGTGTGTGTCTGTGTGTCTGTGTGTCAGTGTGTCTGTGTGTGTGTGTGTCTGTGTGTCTATGTGTGTGTCTGTGTGTTTGTTTTTGTGTGTCTGTGTCTGTGTGTGTCTGTGAGTGTCTGTGTGTCTATGTGTGTCTGTGTGTGTGTCTGTGTGTGTGTGTGTGTGTCTGTGTGTGTGTCTGTGTGGGTGTGTCTGCATGTGTGTGTGTCTGTGTGTGTGTCTGTGCGAGTGTGTGTGGGGAGCGGTGGTGTAGCGGTTAGCGCGCTGCGCTACGAACCCCGCGATTCGATTCCCGCTCACGGCCAACACCGGTGACGATTATCTGAACCGGTCCCGGGCCTCCCCTAGGTCGACTCAGCCTCAAATAAGTACCTGGTGCGGTGTGTAAACATCGCCACGGGGGAGACAAAGGCGGTCGAGCGTGGTGCTGGACACCCACCTCCTCGTGTACTGTGCCGGTCTTTACAGGTGCTCGCTAGCAGCACTTGCCCCTACAGTCTGTTAAGGCTATACGGGGGATCTTTGTCTGTTTTTGGGGGGTGCGGTTTCTCCAGGTTCGCAGATTGTAGTCGCACCACCAGGCATAGCACACTCATTGACGAATTCAGAGTTGACACTCTTGGCTTAGGAGGTCACATGACCTAACCCAAACATCCATTATTTAGGTTCAAAGATGACAGGGGGGGGTGGGGACTGACAATTTGCAGTCTGTAGAGCGCACGGCGCGGAGGTGAGCTCTGGAAACCGTGTTCGCCTCGGATTGTGGGGAGGAAAGTGCCGTGCTGTTTCACAAATCCGGGAAAAAATTCGCCGACTTATGAGGTTACGAGACTTGATCTCAGACCCAAATCTAACATGTGTTACGGGGCATTTTTGACCATTTTTTTTTCGACTTGATTTCCAAGTCTAACAAAAAAATTCTACTGATCAAATCACGTGAACACAGCGAGGAATTTGCAGATTATTGGATTACGGATTGTCAGGGATTTTACCGTGGTATTTTTGGAGGGAAAGTTAGTTAAACCGGCGGAGTGAAGTATGTCACGGTGTGCGGAGACAGTGGATCGACGAAGCTGTTCGCAGACACGTATATCTGCTGTCTGGCGCAAAATCTGAATGAAAAACAAAGCTATTTCACACCATCACCAGGGTCTCACGCACATTCATCTTCTCCGCAAATGCGGTAGTTGCGTTCCTGAAGAACACCGCGTGATGAAAAAATCGCGTTGTAAGAATGAATATACAGGGTGTTTTAAAACGATGCACCCGATTTCAAAGCAGTATATTTCACGATGGCAACATGTTGCAATTACACAAAAAGTTACAAACGGTTTAATGAGTTGTCAAGTTTTACTAACCATTTTATAAATGCTCTATGTGCCCTCCACTTGCTGTACGGACAACATCGAGACGATAGTTGAATTCGTCCCAAACGCCTCTCAAAGTGTCTTCTTCCACTGAAGTCACCGCTGCCGTGATTCTGTTTTTGAGGTCATCCAGATTAGTTGCTAATGGTGGCACAAAAACACGGTCTTTGACGTCTCCCCACAAGAAAAAGTCGCAGGGTGTGATGATGTCTGGGGATCTTGGGGGCCAAGAGTGTAGCGCCAAGTCTTGGGGTCTCGTGCGACATATCCAACGTTGAGGCAGCGCGTCTTGCAAATGACTGAGGCTCGGGGCTGTTTGTGCGCTAGCGGTAATCATTGAAACTCTATGCCCCGCCCTTCCAAGTGGTAAAAGTTACATTCATGGGCGGTTCGTGGTTGCAGAGATATAACGATTTAAAATCGGGTCCATCTTTGTCAAACACCCTGGTTCATATAGGGGTAAAGCACATTCCGCGTTAACACGTGAGATGCGCACGCCGGCTGAACAAAGACTGAGGCGCGTGCGTAGCATCTCGAAGCATCCAGCAGCATCCCACTGCCTTGTTGTGTGATGATGCTACGCCGAGGCAGCTGCTATAACCGCTTGTTCCTACTCGCGCGACGTGGTTACGTTCACCTGATCGCATTTAATCCAATTCGCATCCGCGTTATAGCCAGAAAAAAACGTGTTCCCTGATACATTCATCGCGTTATAACCAATTCGCATTATGTAAACAACCCGCCACCACCTCGCACATCCAATTGACACGTTCCGTTCACGTGACTCGCCTTGCTAATTGGCTGTGTCGGGTGGTGGCGGGTTTAATGACACATTTATATATTTACGCGATCCAAGCCAACAACAACAAAAAACACCTTTATTATGGATGATATTGTTGGCGAAAGCCTCGCAGATTTGAGTCTCTGGGTAACGCTGCAGCCGTGCATTGCGCAAGAGCCGTCACTCCAGGAATCGCGAGACGCCCAACCTCAATGGGTATTTGGCAGAGGTGTGGACTCGAGTCATGTGACTTGGATTCGAGTCAGACTCGAGTCATGAATTTGATGACTTGCGACTCGACTTGGACTTGCATAACAATGACTTTGTCCCACCTCTGGTATTTGGCCTACTCTTTCACACGCCGCTTGTACGTCGTATATCTACTCGAATTCCCGCTCCTCATTCACACATCGGACACCGCGGCGGGAGACAAGGCAGTGGCCACAAAAAGTGAAAGACGGAGACAAATCGTGACCATCATCACATTGGCATGTTTATAAATTCCGTGAGTTCAGTGTCGTGCAAATGATATATACAGAGACGAGCTGTAACTGCCAATAAATAATTCAAATCAATAAATACATAAATACAAAATTCATAAAACATGAAGTACGGTTCTATAATTTTCGTGTGGTTTTTTTTTCTTTTTAAGAGCAATGCAAAAGTGATTACAGTTTTATAAATTTTGGAATATCAATAAAGCAATGCAAAGATTGCTGCATATAAAAAAGTATGCTCACTCGCTTATCATCGTCATCATATGCCTTAAGACAAACCATTTGTCATAAGTCTACGCAGCTAATGAGCAGACAATACAATACTCGCAAACATGTGTTTTTTCTTAGAGATTTCATTCTGCACGGTTAAGAAACAAAAAAAACGTAATCACGCGATTCTATGAACACAGTACGAAAATAAATCGACCGCAGGTCGGAACACCGCTGACACCAAATCCCACGTGCACCCTCCCGAGTTTCGTATCGAGTTGGCTTCCCACAATTCTGTTGCTTAGACCAAGGGGACAGACCAAGGGGACACTCGTTCCGTAGAGAAACGCAGAGGAGCGTTGTGTCGGGGTGGTCAATTGCATATGGGGGTTCTCTCTATCCAGTCCCTGCTCAGACAGCTGGAAGAAAATCATCCGTCAGTGTCATCGAGATCACATGGCCGCCGTCGTCGTCGTGAATAAATACTGCGTCGCGAAGTGATTTCAAAAGAAATATGAAGTGAGCGAGCCAGCAACATCGCGGTGAACATTCAATAATTGGTATTATTTGATACGTTGTTATTGTGCATGTTTACTCAGGGGGGGGGAGGAGGATTGCCATGTACTACGTACAGTCCAGAATTTATAATCGAGTAATTTCGCTGGAAATTTTTTATTTGGGCCGCGACGCCGGCACACAGCGGCCTACCCTTTGCCAACGACGTCACGGGCTCTTTTAACGTCCACCGTGAATCAGACGGCGTGATTTATATCTATACATTTATATTTACGGTTAATCCATCCGCAGTATTAATCAGGGCGGCCGCTGGGATTCGAACCGCGAACCTCCGCAACATGTGACAAACGCAGCCGCCGCGAGGCCAGGCGGGTGGGCGACTGAAAAAAACAACTGACAGCCGTTTTTATTTCGAATTCGGTGGAATAAAAAAAAAGACGACAGCTCAACATTTCAAGAGCCGCACAATGCAAGTGGTGATTACGATTCGGTGGCGGTCCTTTGTAAGGAACGTCAACGAAGCGACGGTCCTTGAAGAGCCGCGGGTTGCGCGAGGCGACGGTGACCGCCGCAGGTTTGCGACGCGCGGACGCGCGAGGAAGGTCAAATTTGTGAAACGCCTAGAGAAAGCGAGTTACACCGTTCACAAATTCTCCTGCGCTGGTTGTGTGTGTGTGGGGGGGGGGGGGCGATTACTTCCGTCAGGGAGGATATGTGACGGTCGGATATCCGATGGTTGACCGTCTAGTGAAGGTTCACCCCTATACCTTCAAGAATTGCAGCCGTGGGGGGGGGGGGGGGGGGCGGGTTAGCCAGTGATGGCACTGAAAATGGAACGAACACCTTCAGCAGCGCGCGCGTGGCGCCTGAGCGTGGCTCACACGACGCGGGGCCAACACGATCATCGCCGGCACGAGCTGTGCGTCTGTCCAGGGGACAGAGACACAGATGCCTGCCTCGTCTCCACCAGCATAGGCCGACAGAGGCTCGTTCCAAGTCAAGTGGCCGCGCGTACTAGGGTAGGGCCCGTGCCTCGAAGAGACGAGACAAACTACGGGTTGCCTACAGGCTGCAGTAGGGTTTGCGACCCATCCTGGCTTCACAATATCTCCCACACTGCGAGCAACCCAGCACAATCTGTAACTCTTACCGGGACATTAAAAGTCCAGCTTTGCATCATTTGTGTAACAATAATGATAACGATACACCACTCGAGACATGGAGTCACGTGTAGTTTCTCCCCTCTTCCGGTATTGTGATGTTTTTCTCACGATCTTATGTCCCAGTTTGTTTTGTTGTGTGCAACCCTCGACGTGCCATCCCACCACCAAAGGGGCACGCTGCCTGTCCTCCAGTTCATCTCCACGCGATCCACCAACATTCCAACCTCTCACCGCTGGCTTACCAGCGTGCACCACCAAGCTGGGACGAACAAACGACACCGTGTGGACTGAGCGTCGAAACAGATAGAATGCATGCAAATGTGCACAGTGCAATGTTGCATATCCGACAGTCACATATCTGCCGTCTAGTGTGCACACCCAGTGCAGTGTATGAGCAGTCCGAACTGCTCACATACTGCAGATATGTTGAAACACCCGTTTCGGACACGTGACGGACACGTGACGTTGTAACGTACGCCACGTGCTTCCGCTGCCAGGCTATGGAAACCACAGGCCGTGCAGTGGCATCGCACGGTGACGGCCTGCATCGTGGTGTTTCCATTGCTGGGCTGTGGCTCACACACGGGTTGTCGCGGTCTCCATTTGAAAAGGTATCGGCAACCAATGAGAACGAGCCGCGTGTATCGCGTGAAAAACACCCTCCAGTCACAAGCCACTCCAGAGACAACAGCCGAGAACACCAACTTGGCTGGCCCCCATCGTCAGCGCAATCCAAGGAAGGATGCGATGGAGGCTGATCTAGCAACATTCAGAGCGCTGGGTAAACGAACCGAGGAACTGCTTGCGAAGGAGACAGCATCGGCCGTGCAAAACCACAGCTCAGCATTGAAACGCAGTCGAAAAACGGAACAAACCCCTTTAAGCCTTTCCCGTTCCGAGACATCTCTGCAGGCTGCAGGGGAAGGGGTCCCATTCACCGCTGAATCTTGGAGCGCGCGAGCGTGTTCGGCGTTCATGTTATTTAAGAGAGGCGTAGCGCCGTTGTTTTTGAAGACTTTGTACTCACCGCAGAGAACTGCAGCGACACGACCGCATTCTATGTGATAGCCGGCGCCAAACTGTGCCACGCGTCATCCCGCACGTGGCCTTGTGGGAGCCTCAGTTTTTTGTTGTTGTAAAATATCTCTCCGATCCGAAACAGGACACGAATCCAACCAATCACCTAAGAGGAAAACTACTTCCGAAGGTTTTCGCGGTTGCGCGGCACAAGCTCTCCCACGTGCACGAATCGGAGCGGCATGAAGAAGCTCGCGGCACCCGGCGGCGCGAAACGTCGGGACCATCACACCGAAATGCGCGTGGCACGAACCAAAATAACCACGTTTTGGACAGCTGAACAGCGCACCCGCGAATACCCGCGCACAGCAGTCAACCTGCTCGTGTTTGTGCCAAGTCGCTTTTTCTTTAAAAAAATATTAACATAAATCCATGCCTGGAAATAGTTTCAGTTAACGACGCGTTTCGAATGCATGCAACGGTGCTTCGCCACAAACTTGGCACACGTTTGGCACAAATTTGTCCCTCCGCCACAAACTTGTGGTGGATGAGTCCTGAAAGCCTTGCCCACCTGTCCTGGTTTTCCCAGGATCATCCTCTTTTTTGAGGTGGCGGTCCTGCAATATCTGTAAGTCTTCCCGGAACGTGAAGCATTAAACACCCCGTTTTTTTTTTTGTCAGTTAGATGTAGTTCTCTCTTCCCACGATAAGACCCAGTTTTTCTGTACCTCTAGAGGTGGGCAACCCTACGAGAATTGCCACTTGAAATCAATAGGAGGCAGGCTTGCAGCGAAAGACCACGGGTTTCCCCACTGTTAAAAGATGAAATGTGTGTATGTTGAACTTCTTTCGCACCGTACGTAGCCAACCGCCTTAATCGGAGGTGCGGGGGAAGGACAACAAAATGTGATGACGTATCAGCGTGCGTGCACGCCACTGGCGGTGACACAAAACTAAACCTTTACGCTTTCAACCGGAGCGAGACGCTCTTTCAAATTGCGTTGCAGTACTCCTCCGCTCATCTTCGGATACCCCCCCCACCCCATCCTCCCTACCCCACCCCGGCCTCGCATCCTGAGTTTGGCGGAAAAAAGCGGAGAAGTTAAAAAGGGAAATAAACAGAGACATACAAAAAACGTATGCATGTACAGTGCCTTCTTAGAGACGGCGGTCAGTTTGTGCATCATTCATTTCCTTCCTTCAGCAGATGGACATCTCATCGCCTCCCCCGCCACCACCCACCGAAGGTCCAGCGGAGGGAGCTTCAGTTGCTCGATGCCGACTCTGCAAAGACAGAGGAGAGATTTGCGTTGTCGACTGAGAATGATTCCGCTAAATGACATGGAACAAAAGCTGATGAGTGTGTGAAAAAAAAACAAAGCGTTTACAGACGCACGTTTGTAATTACGCTGAGAGACGAATGGAGACACGCGTGCGTTGCGGAGCTTACAGGGACTCCTCTAATTACGAAAATTCGACTTACGAACTTTCAGAGATATGAACAAACCTGTCCGTATGTCCAGTTGCCTGTTCGGACCGAGAGTTGTAAGATCAACCGCCGCGCAATAGACGGATGTGGTGCCATCAACATCTGCAGAACGTGAAGAACCAGTGGCATCAACATCTGCAGAACGTGAAGAACCAGTGGCATCAACATCTGCAGAACATGAAGAACCAGTGGCATCTACATCTGCAGAACGTGAAGAACCAGTGGCATCTACATCTGCAGGACGTGAAGAACCAGTGGCATCTACATCTGCAGAACGTGAAGAACCAGTGGCATCTAAATCTGCAGAACATGAAAAACCAGTGGCATCTACATCTGCAGAACGTGAAGAACCAGTGGCATCTACATCTACAGAACGTGAAGAACCAGTGGCATCTACATCTGCAGAACATGAAGAACCAGCGGCATCTACATCTGCAGAACGTGAAGAACAAGCGGCATCTACATTTGCAGAACGTGAAGAACCAGTGGCATCTACATCTGCAGAACGTGAAAAACCAGTGGCATCTACATCTGCAGAACGTGAAGAACCAGTGGCATCTACATCTGCAGAACGTGAAGAACCAGTGGCATCTACATCTGCAGAACGTGAAGAACCAGTGGCATCTACATCTGCAGAACGTGAAGAACCAGTGGCATCTACATCTGCAGAACGTGAAGAACCAGTGGCATCAACATCTGCAGAACGTGAAGAACCAGTGGCATCTACATCAGTAGAACATGAAGAACCAGTGGCATCTACATCTGCAGAACGTGAAGAACCAGTGGCATCTACATCTGCAGAATGTGAAGAACCAGCGGCATCTACATCTGCAGAACGTGAAGAACCAGTGGCATCTACATCTGCAGAACGTGAAGAACCAGTGGCATCTACATCTGCAGAACGTGAAGAACCAGTGGCATCTACAGAACGTGAAGAACCAGTGGCATCTACATCTGCAGAACATGAAGAACCAGTGGCATCTACATCTGCAGAACGTGAAGAACCAGTGGCATCTCCATCTACAGAACGTGAAGAACCAGTGGCATCTACATCTGCAGAACGTGAAGAACCAGTGGTATCTACATCTACAGAACATGAAGAACCAGTGGCATCTACATCTACAGAACATGAAGAACCAGTGGCATCTACGTCTACAGAACGTGAAGAACCAGTGGCATCTACATCTGCAGAACGTGAAGAACCGGTGGCATCTCCATCTACAGAACGTGAAGAACCAGTGGCATCTACATCTGCAGAACGTGAAGAACCAGTGGTATCTACATCTACAGAACATGAAGAACCAGTGGTATCTACATCTATAGAACATGAAGAACCAGTGGCATCTACATCTACAGAACACGAAGAACCAGTGGTATCTACATCTATAAAACGTGAAGAACCAGTGGCATCTACATCTACAGAACATGAAGAACCAGTGGCATCTATGTCTACAGGAGATTATACGACTTTCCCCGTGTTTAGTGTACACGCCGTACAACATGTTTGGAATTGACAGGAGTGAGGTTGGACTTATAAACAAATCGACTTCCGAACAGACCTCTGGAACATAACTCGTTCGTAATTAGAGGAGTCTCTGTAATCTAAACAATCTAAATGCATGGGAGGTTTTTTGGGGGGGTTTTGACAATCGGCTATTGGGCCAACGTGCATACAGTAGAAGCCCTCTTAACGACGGTAATTGGTTCCACGAAACCGGCCGTTAAGTGATTTGCTTGTTAAGCGAGCATACACTACACTATACACGACACTATACACTACACATTGGGCTCTATGGAGGCCCGTCGTCAAGCGATTAGTCGTGAACAGGGGTGGCCGTTAAGAGGGGTTTTCCTGTACTCACCGGAGTGCGGGAAGCCCTCCCCGGAGCTGCTGAGCGACTGGCAGGACTTGGAGTCGACGCCGGGAGACTTGAAGTGAGAGCCCGGGACGAGGCCTTCCCGGAGTGAAACACTGCTCCTCACCAGCCTGCACAAAGACGAAGATCCCCCGTGTAGCCTTGAGCAGACTGTTGGGGCACGTGTTGTTAGCGAGCACCTATGAAGGCCGGCATGGCAAACGAGGGAGTGGGTGGCCAACACCACGCCCGACCGCCTTTGTCTCTTTGGTGGTGATCTTTACACGTCGCACCAGGTACTCATTTGAGGCTGAGTCGGCCTAGGGGAGGCCCAGGACCGGCTCAGATAATCGCCACTGGTGTTGGCCGTGAGTGGGAATTGAACTCGGGTATCCGGGTTTGTAGTGCAGCATGCTAACCGCTATATAAAGATAAAGACAAATATCCCCCATATAGCCTAACAGGTTGTTAGGGCAAGTGCTGTTAGTGAGCACCTATGAAGGCCGGCACGGCACACGAGGGAGTTGGGTGGCCAGCACCACGCCCGACCGCCTTTGTCTCCCCAGTGGTGATGTTTTTACACACCGCACCAGGTACTCATTTGAAGTTAGGGGAGGCCCATGACCGGTTTAGATAATCGCCACTGGTGTTGGCCGTGAGCGGGAATCAAACTCGGGTGGCTGGGTACATAGGGCAGTGCGCCCACCGCTACACTACCACTCCCCACACGAATGCACACACACTCGGACGCACAAAACACACACGGACACACCAAAATACAAAAGACACACACACAGACGTGTGCACATGCACGGATGCACCGTGCACACAGACACGCCGCACACACGCATGGACACGCCGCACACACGGCACCAAGTTCAGTGGCCTTTGGTGGGACACATTGTGAGAAGCTACGATGGTCAACAGCCGAGACTGACTTTTGAGGGACAACCAAGGGTGGCAACTCATCCGACAGGACACACACTGTGAGAGATGGAGCTATGGAATCAGCTCGAGTGTAGATGGCTAGGTGGATTGTTGCATCACAGGATTGTGGGAAATGGTGACAGATTTCGAAGGGCCTTGATCCAGCAGCGGGTAGATCACGGCTGGTGACGATGATAACGATTGTATTTCATTTAATTTAGCGAATGCTGTTGCACATGACTCTTACAGGCGCAACAATAATGATTTTCTTTTTAATGTGGAAACGTATTTATCGTAATTAATTGATCACTCGTGAGGAAGACCGCACCAGTATCCCTCGCTGTCCTCCTTCAGCAGAATGATGCCTTCCCCCTTCTTCAAGGTGATCTCTTCTGCCGTCTGAGCCTCATAGTCCCCTGGAGCCGTGTACTGCGCGGGACAAACACAGGGCACCTCGGCCTCAGCAGAACATCGACATGACGTCTACATTACAGGGTTGTTTCGGGTTACGTCGCGTGAATATGTAAGTGTGTCGTTAAACCCGCCACCACCCGACACAGCCCATTAGTTAGGGTTTGTCACGTAAACGAAACGTGGCAATTCGTTACGAGTTCAACACGCCGGTTTGTGTGTTGGTGAGTAAACCCACAACATTTTACCATTCGAGCACCGTGACGTTTCGCCGGTAATTACAACCAGCATCATCAGGCGACAGCCAGAGTTGTGGAGAAATCCTCCTGTTTTGGTCCTAAATAGCGGGATACATATTTACGCGATCTTACCCCCAAAAACACCCGTCTATTACGGATATTGTTGGTCGCCAAAGCCCGCGCGTTAAACATCACGTCCGTTTCCTTAAAACCTTAAAACGTCCCCCTTTTATCCCCTTACTTTAGATATTTCCCCCCCCCCCCCACCCTTCCCTCCCCATTTAAACTCTCGCGCTGCCGCTCGCAGACCCCACCTGGGTGGGCCAGTGAGCCCAATTCCTCTCCCTTCCTGAAAACCCAGGAGCACTGAGCCCCCCGGGGCTTCTGCCCGTGGAACTTGTGTGCCCCCCAAATTTCCTGCGTGGTCACCGTTTGTGCTTCGTAACGGAGTTAACGCCGCGTGACGATAATAACAACAACAACAAAACTAAACAATTATTTTACTTCACCGGGTAAAGCCACCACTGAGCTGTAACGCCTCGACCTGGCCCTCGCAAACAAGTGGCGGCGGCGGCGCTTACGACGTCGACAACGCAAACGAACGCACGTGCGTCAACCTCACTGCTGCCTTGAGCCTATCTGTGTACAGGAGGTGGACACGGGGAGGTGGGCACGAGGGGGTGGACATGGGAAGGCTCGGGTGGTTGGCCTACCTGCGAGGTGGACTGCTCGTCCTCGGCTTCGGACGAGTTGATCAGCTCATCGGCGCTTGACCAGCCCGCGTCGTAGTCCTCGTTGTTGTCCACCGTGGGCGCCGGCTTGGGCAGCCAGTCCCCTGTGGGGGGTGAGCGGGTGACTGGGTTCAGGGCGACGCCGGTGTCAGCACGCCGCCCCGCGTGCGATCTGCGCAGCGCGGCGGTTAGCGCTGAGCCGCGCTACGAAACTGGCGGACCGAGTTCGATTCCCGCTCACGGCCAATGATCTGGACCGGTCGTGGGCCTCCCCTAGGTCGACTCGGTCTCAAATGAGTAGCGGGTGCTGTGTGTAAGCTTTGCCACTGGGGAGATCAAGGCGGCCGGGCGTGGTTTTCGCCACACACCCCTCATGTGCCGTGCCAGCTTTCATAGGCGCTACTCGCTAACAACACTTGCGCCAATAGTCTGTTAAAGGCTATATGGGGGATCTTTGTCTTTTTGTTTTTGTGTGTACATGAGGAGCGATGCTCACAGCAATGAGTGGAGCGCTGAGCGGCTAAAATACAGCGAGTTGGCACAGTGGGGGCACAGCTGGTGCATCGGCAAGTCATCTCAGTCTGCCACTCCATGGCATCTGCTGGGTCTATCCCGTCACCTCCTGGCAGCGATCCTTCGACACTTCACGTGGCCTCAAAGTGCACCTAACCTGGCACGGGCGCCGTAGTAACATCACCGTCACTTAGTGGCGAATGGCGGGTATTTGTATTGGTGTGTGCATGTTGAACTTCTTTCGCACCATACGTAGCGAACGAGCTGATTTCATCGCTGCACCTCCCCGGGGGGCGTCCACTCAGGTGCGGTCCATTCAGTGGCTGCCACTCCGTAACTATCCTTGAAACATCGGCTCCGTCAATCCTTCTAACCATGACCCATCTTGGCCAGGACCCGCTCATCATTTCTTAACAATGTGAATTATGTCATTGACTGCAGTTTGCTTTCTAACCACGTGTTTGTCTCTCTGTCCCTCAATGTAACTAACTAGTAAATATTTTGCTTATTTTACCAGGAAAGGCCCACTGAGAGATACGTACGTAAATATGTTGAACTTATTTTCTACCGCACGTAGCCAACCATGCTAATCGGAGAGTGCGGAGGAAGGACAACAAACTAAGCACACAAGAAGGAGTTCTAAAGAAATGAGTTTTCAATCTAGATCGGTGTTCTTCATCGCAAGGCCCCGCGGGCCAATGGCGGCCCTGGTGGCCTTTAGCGTGGCCCCTGGCGTGCGGCCCGGCGACAGTGCGCACCGTGTGAGAACACCCCTTGCAGGCGGTGCGGCGGCCCTCACAATGGTGTCTTATTGGTGACAGTGGCCCCCCTCTGAAAATTAGTGAAGAACACTCATTTACATGATTTAGAAGTGCATAGCTCCAGTAGCTTCCTAATATCGGAAGGAAGAGCGTTCCAGACGGCCGCAGAAGCGCATCTGAAAGCGCGCGACGCGGTGTCGACCGCGTTCATTCAACGGCCAGACAAAGCCGCTGCTGCTGCTGCTGCGGTGAGGATGGCCGAGGTTCACGTGATGGTTTACGCTCCTTGACGAGATCAGCGAGGTATCGTGGTTGATTTACGTCAAGCGCTTCGCGTGCGACGGGCGCGACCTCACAGCGCGTTCGTTCGACAACCAGAAGCCAACGCAGGTCGGCGAGTGCCGGACGAACCATGGTCGGACCGCGCGGCACCCGTGACGACGCACGTCCGATAATTTTTGTACGCGCCGCAGGTCCCAACGGACGCTCCGGTCATCGTCGACCGCAGTGACGTGGAAGCCGTCGGAACGCGACGTCAGCGGCGCAGTGGAACATCCAGGCTCGCCACGGCTCCGGCGCGGGTCGGGTTGTGCGAGTGGGGAAGGGGGGTGAATGTGTCACAGCGCCTGGTTCACCTGGCTGGATGTGGGACGTGGGAGACAGGTTCCCAGTGCTGAAGCACTTGGCCTTGTCGAGTGCGGAGATCAGCGGCTCTGCGGCTGCGAAGCGAGGACGGAGGCAGTGAGAGAAAAGAGTGAGAACGCCACAGGGTAGACGGGAAAAAAACACACGAAACAACTCGGATAGATTTTATTAACAATTCTACCCAAATTTTGTGTAATTGGATTTGTGCACGGCTGCTGATGATGCTACAATTTGCTGCTGCTGCTGCTGCTGCTGCCTGTGAAGATAACAAAGAAGGTGCTGCTTTTCCTGATGCTGCTGTTGCTGATGATGATGCTGCCGTTAAACACGATGCTACCGCTGCTGAAATTATGAGAACGAAGGTGATGCTGCTTCTGCTGCTGATGACAATGTTGCCGACGATGCTGACGATGCCGACGATGCCGACGATGATGACGATGCCGAGGATGCCGACGATGCTGACGATGATGACGATGCTGACGATGATGACGATGATGATGATGCTGACGATGATGACGATGCTGACGATGCCGACGATGCGGACGATGATGACGATGATGACGATGCTGACGATGATGACGATGCTGACGATGATGATGACGATGCTGACGATGATGACGATGCCGACGATGATGACGATGATGACGATGATGACGATGCCGACGATGCGGACGATGATGACGATGCTGACGATGATGACGATGCCGACGATGATGACGATGCTGATGATGCTGACGATGATGACGATGATGACGATGCTGACGATGATGACGATGCCGACGATGCCGACGATGATGACGATGCTGACGATGATGATGACGATGATGATGATGCTGACGATGATGACGATGATGACGATGCCGACGATGATGACGATGCTGATGATGCTGACGATGATGACGATGATGACGATGCCGACGATGCCGACGATGATGACGATGCTGACGATGATGATGACGATGCTGACGATGATGACGATGCTGACGATGCTGACGATGATGACGATGATGACAATGATGACGATGATGACGATGCTGACGATGATGACGATGATGACAATGCTGACGATGATGACGATGCTGACGATGATGACGATGATGATGATGATGACGTGACGATGCTGACGATGATGATGACGATGCTGACGATGATGACGATGCTGACGATGATGATGACGTGACGATGCCGACGATGCTGTCCTATCACCTCGGTAGCCCAGAGGAGTGGGGTCGCTCTTCACCTCGTGCCGTTTGGCCTTGGCCGGACTCGCAGGAGGCTCTGCGCTCGTCATCGGGCAGGGGACGAAGCAAGAGGCCTTTATCATCAACATCGGAGGCAAAGGACAAAGGTCACGAGGTGATCACGGCGAGTGCTGCTGGGCAGGCCAGAGGTCGGGCGGGAGGGGGGCAGTAATTTGTTCTGCGCATTCTCACACAAAAGAAGATCCCACAACGGACAATGCCTTCTTAGTCGCCAATTGTTTTTCAACCGGAATATCGAATTGGACTTGCGACCTGCGAAATTGCAGGCCCCGGTGTGCCACTAACCACCGCACCGCAGCAGCTACCCCAAAGGTTCGCAACGTGACCTTCACGCGGGCGAGTGAGTGAGTGTGTGAGTGAGTGAGTGTGTGAGTGAGTGAGTGTGTGAGTGAGTGAGTGTGTGTGTGAGTATGTGAGTGAGTGTGTGTGTGAGTCAGTATGTGAGTGAGTGTGTGAGTGAGTATGTGAGTGAGTGTGTGAGTGAGTGTGTGAGTGAGTATGTGCGTGAGTGAGTGTGTGAGTGAGTGAGTATGTGAGTGAGTGAGTGTGTGAGTGAGTATGTGCGTGAGTGAGTGAGTGTGTGAGTGAGTGAGTATGTGAGTGAGTGAGTGTGTGAGTGAGTGTGTGAGTGAGTGAGTGTGTGAGTGAGTGAGTGAGTGTGTGAGTGAGTGAGTGAGTGTGTGAGTGAGTGAGTGAGTGTGTGAGTGTGTGAGTGAGTGAGTGTGTGTGTGAGTATGTGAGTGAGTGAGTGTGTGAGTGAGTGAGTGTGTGAGTGAGTGAGTGTGTGAGTGTGTGAGTGAGTGAGTGTGTGTGTGAGTATGTGAGTGAGTGAGTGTGTGAGTGAGTGAGTGTGTGAGTGTGTGAGTGAGTGAGTGAGTGTGTGTGTGAGTATGTGAGTGAGTGTGTGTGTGAGTGAGTATGTGAGTGAGTGAGTGTGTGAGTGAGTGAGTGTGTGAGTGTGTGAGTGAGTGAGTGTGTGTGTGAGTATGTGAGTGAGTGTGTGTGTGAGTGAGTATGTGAGTGTGTGAGTGAGTGAGTGAGTGTGTGAGTATGTGAGTGAGTGAGTGTGTGAGTGAGTGAGTGTGTGAGTGTGTGAGTGAGTGTGTGTGTGAGCATGTGAGTGAGTGTGTGTGTGAGTGAGTATGTGAGTGTGTGAGTGAGTGTGTGAGTGAGTGTGTGAGTGAGTGAGTGTGTGAGTGAGTGTGTGATTGAGTGAGTGAGTGTGTGAGTGAGGGAGTGTGTGAGTGAGTGTGTGTGTGAGCATGTGAGTGAGTGTGTGTGTGAGTGAGTATGTGAGTGTGTGAGTGAGTGTGTGAGTGAGTGTGTGAGTGAGTGAGTTTGTGAGTGAGTGTGTGAGTGAGTGAGTGTGTGAGTGAGTGTGTGAGTGAGTGAGTGAGTGTGTGAGTGAGTGTGTGAGTGAGTGAGTGTGTGAGTGAGTGTGTGAGTGAGTGAGTGAGTGTGTGAGTGAGTGTGTGAGTGAGTGAGTGTGTGAGTGAGTGTGTGAGTGAGTGAGTGTGTGAGTGAGTGTGTGAGGGAGTGTGTGTGTGAGTGAGTATGTGAGTGAGTGAGTGAGTGTGTGAGTGTGTGAGTATGTGAGTGAGTGAGTGAGTGTGTGAGTGAGTGTGTGTGTGAGTGTGTGTGTGTGAGTGAGTGTGTGAGTGAGTGTGTGTGTGAGTGTGTGTGAGTGAGTGAGTGTGTGAGTGAGTGAGTGTGTGTGTGAGCCCAGCCACCACATGCCTAAACAGCTTTTGTTCGGCCGGATCGAGGGGGCTAAACGGGCGCGGCACGGGCTAGAGAAGAGATGGAGTGATGTGGTACAGGAGGACGTGGAGCTGAGTGGACTTGCCGATGACTGGTACCAGCGGTGTCAAGATCGGCCTCAGTGGAGGAGGCTCGTGAAGGACGCTGCTACTGGGCAGTTGGAGGCAGTCGCCCTCCAACAACAACGGAGGGCGGAGGAGCGACGCTCACAACAACGAGCGGAGCGCCGGGTGGCTAAAGCACAGCAAGTTGGCACAGTAGGGGGCACAGGTGGTGCATCAGCCAGTCATCTCGGTCATCTCGGTCAGTCGACCCGTGGCACCTGGGTCT
This sequence comes from Lampetra planeri, assembly GCF_965212315.1. Classification (NCBI taxonomy): domain Eukaryota; kingdom Metazoa; phylum Chordata; class Hyperoartia; order Petromyzontiformes; family Petromyzontidae; genus Lampetra; species Lampetra planeri. Next base: position 3,393,311 of record NC_136157.1, read on the forward strand.
GCCCCGTGACCTCCTGCCAGCGGGCGTTCGACACTTCACGTGGCCTCAGGGTGCACATGGCCTGGCACAAGCGTCGTGGTGACGTCACCGCCACTTAGTGGCGAATGGCGGTTGTTGTTGTTGTTGTGTGAGTGAGTGAGTGTGCACGTGGACGACGGTTTCGCTCAAACGGAAAGTGGGCGCGTGAACCGGATGTTACGGGGCCGTGGGTTCACCTTTACCCGATGGCTGGCGCTTCGGAGAGCACCCCAGAGCCGGGGCGGCCGAGTAGCGGCGATTCACACCGGACAGGTCAATCTGGGAGTCTACGAGGGGGTCAGGGGTCAAAGGAAATATGAGGGGGGGGGGGTCGAGGGGATGAGGGGATAAGGAGGAGAAGCGGTCAGGGTGAGGGGTCACGGAAGAGGTCAGCGCGGAGTCGAAGGAGGCGGCAGCAGCATTAATGGAGGGCGAGCGGAGTTAACGAGGTGTGGGAGCAGGGAGGAGAGGAGGGCAAAGGGCACGGGGGCAGGGGGGCTAAGAAATCGACGCGCGTGCGGTATTTTTGTTCTACTAAAGCGCAGTCTAGGGGTGCAGCGGTGCGGCGCTAGAATTCTAGGCAGCAATCCGACGCTCGCGGATCTACAACGTGGATCCGCTCTTCATTGAGGATAGGCACGACAGAGCTGGGAAGAGAGAAATCAGCAGAGTGTGAACAAAAAACGAGAATAGAATGAAGCAATCTTGATTATTTGAAGCCACGTGACTTTACCGAAAGAACCAAAGAGTTAAAAAATAAAGCAAGTTCAGCGTTTAGATATTCCTTCAACGTTTACAGAAACGCAAGATCCTTTCCCCAGTTTTTATTTCGGTTCTACTTTCCACTTCTTGTCCATTCAGGATTGTTTCCGAGAAGTGCGCGTGTCGCCGCATGTTCAAGAATGTTCCCGTGGAATGGGACATCACAGAACTACTTCTGCGACAGCGTCCTTGTCTTCACACGATTAAACTCAACTAAAAAAATGTTATTTGACCAGGTAAGGCCCACTGAGCTATGTACAGTAAAACCTTGGATTGCGAACATAATTCGTTCCGGAAACGTGTTTGTAATCCGAAGCACTCGTATATCAAAGCACTCGTACATCAGTTGTGATCACGTGACGCTGGGCAGACAAAGCGTATACGTACTACTCGTATTGCAAGACCTCGCTCGTTTATCAAGTTAATATTTATTTAAAGATTTTGCTCGTCTTGCAAAACACTCGCAGACCAAGTTACTCGCAATCCAAGGTTTTACTGCAGCACTTTTTCAGAAGGGACGTGGCGATCACAATTGATAGCTCAACGAAGTGGCCCATCATCGTGTGTGGAAATTTACAAATCCCATCAGCCACCACTGCCTTCTGGGAATTAATAATTTCAGCAGGATTGGTTCAACAAAAGCAAACTCTGTACTAGTTTTGACATTCAATATAAGATCAGCAGAGTCAGACTTGTTTGAACAAATGCCTGTGAACTTTCAGATGTGTATCTGTATCGGTGGGGAGATGTTAACTACCTTGCCTGGTATACAGGAGGTCGTGGATTCAATCCCGACCCTGACGCTTGTTGTACATTTGGAGTTTTCGTGTTCTCCCTGTGGTCATGTGAATTTCTCTCCAGTGCCTCCAATTTTTCCGTCAACATTTAGAATCAACATCAACCATTTAGAAGTATCCGGCTGCCGCTCTCCATTCCCACGTGATGATGAGAGCCACTTCGTTGGGCTATCATTACTGACAGCCACGTCGCTCCTGAAAAAGAGCTACAGTAAAACCTTGGATTGCGAGTAACTTGGTCTGCGAGTGTTTTGCAAGACGAGCAAAAAATGTAAGTAAATATTAATTTGATAAACGAGCGAGGTCTTGCAATACGAGTAGTACGTGTTTACGCTTTATCTGCCGAGCGTCACGTGATCACAACTGATGTACGAGTGCTTTGATATACGAGTGCTTTGGATTACAAACACGTTTCCGGAACGAATTATGCTCGCAATCCAAGGTTTTACTGTACATAGCTCAGTGGGCCCTTATCTGGTAAAATAAAATAAAAACCAAAAATAGTTTATAGTTTACAATAGTTATGGTGGTTGACACGCCACGGGTGGGGTGGCAGGGGGGTGTGTGCTGTGTTCTCACCTCTGGGAGCTCGCGCGCTGGGAATCGTGAATCTCTTGGACGCGTTGTCGAGGGCTGTGCGATCTTCATTTTGTTGTAAGCCACAGATGAGTTGGGTGGGGGGGGGAGGGTTAATTTGGGACATTGGATGGTGTGGAGACACATTGATAGGCGGTTAGCGCATGGCTGGGAGAATGACACGGACAAAGGTCCACCACATAGCCTTCACAGACGATTGGGGCAAGTGCTGTTAGCGTTTGTATGTAGAACTTCTTTCGCACCGTACGAAGCCAACCGTGTTAATCGCAGGCGCGTGGGAAGGACAACAAACTAAACACAAGTAGCACCTATGAAGGCCGGCACTGCGCACAAGGGGGTGGGTGACCAGCACCACGCTGGCCGCCTTTGTCTCCCCAGTGGCGATGTTTACACACCGCACCAGGTACTCATTTGAGACTGAGTCGATCGTGGGCTATAGGAAACTGTGTCGCATTTGTTGCACAGGGTTCTAACCACAACGCCACCACTTTCCGCTCCCACAGATTTTCACACGCACACAGAAACAAAGACGAGGATCCCCCGTGTAGTCTGAACAGACTGCCGGGACAAGTGCTGTTAGCGAGCACCTATGAAGACCGGCGCGGGACACGTGGGTGTGGGTGGCCAGCACCACACCGGCCGCCTTTGTCTCCCCAGTGGCGATGTTTACACACCGCGCCGGGTACTCATTTGAGACTGAGTCGATCGTGGGCTATAGGAAACTGTGTCGCATTTGTTGCACAGGGTTCTAACCACAATGCCACCACTTTCCGCTCCCACAGATTTTCACACGCACACAGAAACAAAGACGAAGATCCCCCGTGTAGTCTGAACAGACTGCCGGGACAAGTGCTGTTAGCGAGCACCTATGAAGACCGGCGCGGGACACATGGGTGTGGGTGGCCAGCACCACACCGGCCGCCTTTGTCTCCCCAGTGGCGATGTTTACACACTGCGCCGGGTACTCATTCTGAGGCTGAGTCACGCACACGCGCACACGCATTCACACGAGTCTCTGCCTAACCAGATCCACAAACATGCAACGCACAAGGGTGTCGCATCAGCAGGCACGGCGACGTTTAGACGCCGCTCACGGCGCACGCTCACCCGAGGCGCGCGCGTTTTTGCCGTCGTTGCTGTTGCGAATCGTCACAAGCTCCGAGTGGCTTTTCACTCGACTCCAACCGCTCTTCCGCTGGTTTCTGAATGAAAACAAAACAAAAACCAATGCGAACGATTCATTATTTATTACATTTACACTCACACACGGGGGGACGCAGGTAAATCGTACACAAAAACAAAGATCCCCCCCCCCCGTGTAGCCTGAACAGTGATGTTGGGGCAAGTGCCGTTATTGAGCAACTATGAAGGCCGGCACGGCACACGAGGGGGTGGGTGGCCAACACCACGCCCGGCCGTCTTTGTCTCCCCAGTGGTGACGTTTACACACCACACAAGGTGCTCATTTGAGGCCGAGTCGACCTAGGGGAGGCCCAGGACTGGTTCAGATAATCGTCACCGGTGTTGGCCATGAGCAGGAATCGAACTCGGGCCGCCGGGTTCATAGCGCAGCGCGCTAACCGCTACACCACCACCCCACATACACACACATCCATGTAGACACAGTATCACTTTCAATTTGATGGCTAGAACTTGAATCGTCGCGCTCAATTGTTGCACGACTATTCAGTCATCCAATGACGTTCTTTGAGCAGGTCAAACGAGCAACGGTTACGATGACAGAAATAATATTTCGCAAAACAGACAAGGGGATCGTCTTCGACGCTGTGGCGAATGCCGTGTCGCTGTTTCGGAATGTCACGGCACCCGTAGCAGCAGCAGCAGCAGTATCTACTCACCTTAGAGGGCTACTGGGTGTGCCGGTGCTCATGGGAGACTGGAAGGAAATGTCCGTGATCCTCTGCTGCAGCTGACTTGCCTCTGGAAGGCACGTGGCACAGAACAGCGTGGCGTCAAACTTTGGATTGCTCTCCAGACACGTCAAGGTGAGGAGTGTCCAAGCACACAAGGGACCCTACAACTCACTACTAATCGTAACAATAGACTGATTACCAATGTAGTATATAATTACAATAACCCCCCCTCCGCCTCAAATCATTGCACCTGATGAGTTAAATGATGACCCTGCTGCTGCTGCTCTATAAATTGGCACTTTAAAATTGAACTATCGCTACACGGGCAAGGATCAACGTTAAAAATAACTTAACGCAAATGCGGTTGTATCCAGCCCTCATCTTCTGCTTGGGAAATGTTTTGAAGGAAGGTTTAGGACGTTGAAAGGAGGAAAAGAAGGCTCCGTCAACTATTCCAATTCTTGTTCTAGGGAATATTTACAAGGAATTTAGATGATCGCTGATGAGCTGGAGCCACTGTACAAAGGGGCATAGCATCTGTTGGGGTTACTTGAGAGGAGCTCCCGTTGATGGCACAGAAATCCATAGACTCAAATACGTATGTATGTACTGTATGTACCTTGAACTTGTTTTTCACGAAATGTAGCGTCGTAAGTAGCCAACCCATAGATTTTAGTAGGTCTCTATGAAAGTCTACGGGGCTCTGTGAGAGTTTATTGGTCTCTGTGAGAGTCTACGGGTCTCTGTGTGAGTCTATGGGTCTCTGTGAGAGTCTATGGGTCTCTGTGTGAGTCTATGGGTCTCTGTGTGAGTCTATGGGTCTCTGTGCGAGTCTATGGGTCTCTGTGTGAGACTATACGTCTCTCTGTGAGTCTATGACTCTCTGTGAGAGTCAATGGGTCTCCGTGAGAGTCTACGGGTCTCTGTGAGAGTCTACCGGTCTCTGTGAGAGTCTATGGGTCTCTATGAAAGCCTACGGGTCTCTGTGAGAGTCTACGGGTCTCTGTGCATGTTGGTGTGTATTCGCTGACGGTGCAGCGTCTCGATGGGTGGAGGCGTTGGGTCACCTGGTGTCTCAGCGACACAGACCTGGGACCTGGGAGCCTGGGAGCCTGGGACCTGGGACCTGGGACTACCGTGAGGGACTCCCCACTCTGTGGGTCGTGGGGTCTGTACGATGGTGTTGTCACGCCGGTCAGTGTCGGGTTGGTGAAGGCCACTTTTGAGGCACCGGCCTGCACATGGCATGGAGTCTGCCAGCGGAGGGCCACAAATGTGATGTGTAGTCTCAAGTTTGAGTAAATGTGAGGTGTCATTTTTCGTATTTGGAAAAATTTTGACTGTTTGCGTTGGCACACAATGTGCCTACTCGTTTCGAAAGACGTCAGGGGGTCTTTAACGTCCTCTGTGCATTTATTGTTGACGCATATCACGGTAATAGCCAGGGCGGCCTGCCGGATTCGAACCGCGAACCTCTGCAACTAGCGACAATTTAAACTAAAAACTAAACAATTTTTATTTTACCAGGTAAGGTCTACTGAGCTATGTAGCACATGATAAGCCACGTCGCTCAACAAAGTGGCTTATCATGTCCACATTTATAGCAGACAAAGACTCTGAATGCGTGATGTTGATTCTTAACGTGGAGGGAAAAACCGGAGGACCCGGAGAAAAATCTACGGGACAAATGGGAGAGAGACATCCAAACTCAAAATACACAGCAGCAGGCATCAGGGTCGAGATCGAACCCGCGACATCCTGCGCACCAGGCGAGGTAGTTAACATCTCCTAGCCACCGTGGCGCCCTCTATCGGCTCGTGTTGCGCCGCACTTTCATCGTTTCATCCAGCCTGACTGCGTCTGTGCGACATCTGACCTTTGCAGGCTTCCAGTTGACTTGTCAGGACCTTTCTGATCTCATGCACCCAAGCCGTCTTCACTTCCACTGAGGATGCCTGAAACAAATAAGGAAACACATATATATATATATAAATATCAATATACAGAGCAAACAAAAAATCAGGGGTACATAAGAACGATTACAAAACAACCACTCACAATATTTGTCATTAACTCTACCTCGCCTGATAATTGGTTTTTTACCCTTTTATCTGGCAACAAACCTGACACCTTTTTTACAAGGAGTCATGTTTGCATAGAGCACAATACCTGCAGTCATAATGCAAACAAAAAAAAATGTTTTTTGTCTGCATTATGACTGCAGGTACTGCAGGTATTGTGGTCTATGCAAACATGACTCCTTGTAAAAAAAAAAGTGTCAGTTTTTTTGCCAGATAAAAGGGTAAAAAAAAACAATTATAATGTTTTTTTTAACTGGCAAATGAGGTTCCAATGGTGTGAATGTCTACCTCGCCTGTTGCAAAGATGTGGTGTGCTGTGCAAATTTGTTAAGCCGGCCTAAATAATACTGCGCGTGCATTAACAATAAAGTATTAAAATATATAAAATATACGCCGACGGATTCACAGCGGACGTTCAAGATTCCCTGACGTCGTTTCGAGAACAAACCCCAAAAAAAACCGCGAACACTGCGCGCCGGGGCGTCATGGTACGAATTTATTATTTTGCCAAAGTTTAAAAGGTGACCGAAAAATATTTAGCGTGCGGCAACGTCGCCCCCTAGTGCACATTTACTGCAGCGCTCCGCCCGTCTCGAAACGTGATAGAGCCCCCATCGTGAGAGGCTTGCCGCGACAAACAACTGCCGCACGCGCTAAGGGGCCGTCCATAAATGACGTCACGCGATTTTGGACGATTTTTGACCCCCCCCACCCTCGTCACACGGCGTCACAAAAAGTCAGACCCCCTCCTCAAATATGACGTCACAAAGCTCTGCCCCCCATCCCCCCCAAAACCATATTTCCATTTTGAAAATAAAACATGCTTCAAATCGTCTTGGTTCTTTCGGTAAAGTCAAGTAGAAGGGAAATATTTTTTTATTTTACTTTGAATTTTATGTTTATTTATTTAATTTTATTAAGTTTATGTTTTCTTATTTTTTTATTTCTCTTCTACGTGCCTTTACCGAAAGAACCAAGAAGATGAATCCCTGCAGTCACGAAAGCTTTAAATCGAAAAAATGCTTCAAATCGCTTTAAACTATTGTCATTGTAGTGCGTATTTAATGTGGCGCTGCACTCTGATGTTGTAGGAGTGTTATAACAATGAGTGTTGTTATAACAATTCTATATTTATTTAAAGTTGCGCATTTTTACGTGACGTCACATTTCTCAACCCCCCCCCCCTCGTCACATATCGTCACAAATGTCTGACCCCCCCCCCCCCAGGTGCGTGACGTCATTTATGGACGGCCCCTAAAAGGTGCCGATGATTTGGTTTGCTTTGGATGGATGAAGACAAATGTATTGAAACATCGATAAATAATAGGTAAGGTAGAACAGGGCACATAATGTAGGATGAACAACAGGGCCATTTAAAGTTTGTTGTTATTAATCTAGATTCGAAGCTTTCGTGACTGCACGAATTACTCTCTGCACGTGTGTCTTTGTGTGTGTGTCTCTCTCTGTATGTGTGTCTTTGTGTGTGTGTCTCTCTCTGTATGTGTGTCTGCCTATGCTGTTCCCGTGTCTGTGCTTTATCATTCATTCTGACCTGATAATGGTTGCTTGTGTTGCAACCGAAACGTCGCATTCTATTGCTCTTTGATTTTATTTTCTACGTGACTTTACCGAAAGAACCAAAGTGTGTTGTTATTGTTGTTGTTTGGAGATAAAGAAAAACCAGAAGCAACTGAAAAGGGAGGAAGACCTCAAAGAGAATCATAAGAGATTGATGCCACAAAGACTGGTGCCACAATCGGTGCCACAAAGATAATTAATTGGTGCCACGAAGAGAATCATAAGAGATTGGTGCCACAAAGATGTGGCAACTCCTTGAGCAACTGGCACGAGACGAAACTGGAAGCAAATGACGAAATGTGCAGCGGATGCCGACGGACCATGGCGGTGATGATGATGATGATGAGGCAAACATAAATGGGCACCAGATTTCATAATTCGTCAAGGGACCCAGTCTATGCTTGAGCAACGTGCCACACATCCGCCACGGTGCGTGCGGAAATGTACACGAACTCATCACCGCGCTGTTGCGGAGCATGATGGGTAAAAGAAAATGAAGCCAAACTCCAAAAATGCATCTCAATGCGGGGCGGGGGGGGGGGGGCGGGATACTATCCGCGGCTCCTATAAACCGCTAAAAATTAAAATAAAAACTTCTGCAGGATTAAATTAGAACGTAATGTGCTCTTACGTGACTTGCGTCTGCGTGATTTATCTGAACGAGCAGCTTGCGTCACGACTGTGGCGGTGTTCGCGCAACCTCTTGCCGATTTCAAGGAAGGCAGAAGGCCACAGTGACATCGGTGACATCGGTGACATCGTGTGCCCGACTCTAACGTCAACTCTTAGGTTTTTTCGGTAAAGTCACGTAGGTAAAAATAAATAAAATATAATAGAAATAATAATAATAGAAATAAAATAATAAATCACGACGTTTCGGAGGCAACACAAGTCTCCGTCATCAGGTGGGACCATCACAGCTGAATTTACTGTATTAATTTATTTCTATTATTATTTCTATTACATTTTATTTATTTTTACCTACGTGACTTTACCGAAAAAACCTAAGAGAATGAATCCTTGCAGTCACGAAAGCTTCAAATCTAGAATCTAACGTCAACGTCGTTTTTTCATTATGCAACCTCCACAATAGTTATGTGCCGCCACGTATCAAGTAAAATACGTTCTTTTCGTTGACCTATTGGCTTTGCAGACTGATATTATCCAGCAGCATTTGCACAACATATGCTAATCATGGGGCAGAGAGCCCGAATGTCCCCCTTCGTTAAGTCCTGGATGTGCCCGTCTGGGATTTTTTGCTCGTGGAGTTTCTGTCCCTCCCCTCTGCACCCCCTCACCCCTGTACTGGGACCAGTGTTTTGTACTGGGCTGCTTTGTGTTGAGTCGCAATAAAAAAAAACACGTGCTAATTACGATTTTTTTTTTATGTAGTACTCTCTAGACCAGGGGTGGGGAACGTCCGGCCCGCGGGCCGTATGAGGCCCGCGAAATCATTTGGGTCTGGCCCTGCCAAGGCAACCGCAGGCGGGACTCGAATTTCAATAAATCTAGGAGCAAACCTGGAAAAGCAGTTGCGAGTAGCAACATCATCATCAATACCAGCTAACATCGCACGCCTCACCAAAGAGAAGCAATTCTAGCCATCACTTTAGGGGTGAGTTAATTAAATGTTTGACCAAATATAACGGGCTAATTTTAAAGTTGATAATTTTGTATGGCCCGCGAATGATGTTATAAATATCCAAATGGCCCTTGGCAGAAAAAAGGTTCCCCACCCCTGCTCTAGACCAAGGAAACTCAGAGCGCTCTTTTCATCTCAAACATTTGCAATGGCACCCCCCAGTGGAGGGTGATGGATAACACGGTGGCTCGGAGATGTTAACTACCCCGTCTGGTACACAGGAGGTCGCGGGTTCAACCCTGACCCGGACGCCTGCTGTATATTTTGAGTTTGCGTGTTCCACCTCCCTGTGGTCATGTGGATTTTTCTCCGGGTCCTCCGGCTTTTCCCTCCGCAATTTTGAATCATGCGCTCAGAGTATTTGGCTGCTATAAATGTCCACTTAATAAGCCACTTAATGGAGCCATCGTTTGTGGCCAGGCCAATTCTGAAAAAGAGCTACATAGCTCAGTGGGCCTTACCTGCTAAAATAAAAAGTAAAATTACGTAAATTTAGTTTAGATTCAGTTCCTGGCCTGCAATCTGGAGACGATTTCTACGAGTAATCCCAATTCCGTGACCCGCAATTTTCGAAGATGGCAAATTTGAACCATGGTACCAGCAAACAATGACCTCCTCTTTGCGAATGATATCAGGGGACCTTTAAAGCCCACTATGATGCAGACGACGCACACTTGTGGGTGAATCCACTCGTGATAACAACCAGGGCAGCCGTCTGGATTTCAACCGCAGCAAGTGCCGCACGCGCCGTTGCTGGGACCACCTCACCGCCCCACGACTGCTTTTTACACAAAACACGGCCCACTCATTGAGACGGACATGGGCGCTCTTGCCAATGACATCCAGCAAAAGCAGCAGCAATTGTTCAACCAGCCTGACTGCTGATGCGACCCAGAAGGCGGAAATCGGTCAATGGTTTGCTCGCCTAAATCCAATGCTGCAGGATAATATTGTTTTTCCGCAAAGCCAGTAGGCTGATTGTGAAAGACTATGGGTAACAAATAAAGAACGTTTTTTGGGTTAGATCACGTAAATAAATGTTTCGTTAAACTCGCCACCACCCGACACAGCTGACTAGTGAGGGTTGTCACGTAAACAGAACGTGGCCAATTCGTCACTAGTACAGCACACCGGTGTGTTGGAGAGCCAAGCCACAACATTTACAATCTGACTACGATACATTTAGATATTTACGCGATCCTACCCCAAAAAAAACCTCTATTATTAATAATATTGGTCGCAAAAGCCTACGTTACGTGTTAAACCAAATAAAGAACGATCAGACAAACACCATTTTCGCAACGTAAAAAAAAACCGCTTGTTTATGATTTAGTTGCGTGCGGTTATTAACGGTCGTGACACGTGATTTAGGGTTAGGAGCTTCACCTGTATTGTGTAGACCTCCTCACGCCCATTGTAGCTGACCTCAAACTTCTTCTGATCGCCCTTGGCCACCTCAGTGATGCCCACTCCATCCATCTGCGGGTGGGAAAGCGAAGGGACACCGGTGTTTTGAATCAACGCCGTCAGCCATGATCAATCCACTGCCGGATGAAGGCCTCCCCCAAGCCGGCGCCGCCTCTCACAATCCTGCGACGCTGAAATCGGCGCAGCACGAACTTATCTCTCGTCGCGCAGTCACCCTCGGTGGAGGTTTATACGTCCTTGCCACGCACCTACGATTAGCACCGTTGGCTATGTACGGCGCGAAAGAAGCTCGGCACGCGGTTACACCTCGTAATTTCGGTATTTGATCATTAGTAATTGGGGATATCTCGGCACGGCTGCGCTTTCGGCAGATACTGTGTATTAGTAATTCGCCATGAGCCGAATTGCCATACCGAATGGTCCACGACCAAAACAACGACTCGGTTTAAGTTACAATTTAGTGATAAAGTGAACATACAAGTACAGTCAGTGCATACTAAGTGCATTAAGGCCCCACTCCACAACCTCTGTCACCTACCACGTGGAAACTACCACATCCTCCTTCTTCGCCTGCTGTGTTGGTCACTCATGGTAAGCGTTTACTTTTTTCTAGGAATAATTTTTGGAAAACAAGTTTTAGATGTTTTTAATTGGGGCAGGAGGCACTGGGCAGTACTATTGTACATAATTCGGAATATTGGATGCTTCGGCCAGGCCAGAGCCCCATATGTGTCGAATTAACAATTAATCTTCTTGGTTCTTTCGGTAAAGTCACGTAGAAGGGAAATAATAAAATAATAAAAATAAAACATAATAAAATCATTCTCACGACGTTTCGGCCACAACGCAAGCAGCCGTCCTCAGGTGAAGAACAGGTCTGTCGGAAAGTCTTTCCGAAAGAACCAAGAAGATGAATCCCTGCAGTTACGAAAGCTTTAAATCGAGAATTAACAATTGTTTACTGCGTATACAGAAGATCTGTCATTTAGCCAGGCGTGGTACTGGCCACAGCACCCCAGCCTGTGCCGTGATGGCCTTCATAGGTGCTCGCTATCAGCACGTGCCCCAAAGAATTTCTACGGACATTCTTTGTCTCTGTAATTGTGAGCAACTGTGAAGGTCAGTACGGCGCAAGAGGAGACGGTGGGACCAGTTGCACGGCTGGCGACCTTTCGTCTTCCCAGTGCTGACGCTCACACATCACAGCAGGTGCTCATTTTGGGCTGAAACGACGACCGCTCCAGATAATCATCACATCGTCGCCGTGCGGACCGCGAGCGGAAATCGAACTCGGAAATTCTGAATCAGAATCAAAATATATTGATGTGCGCTGGAGGAATACGGTGAGCTATAAAGCTTCTTGTCACAGATGTCCAGTGGGGGCACGGGGTCAGAACGTTTCAACAACAAACAATACCAAAACACGATATGAGTGCAACGTATAGAAAAAGTAAACAAATCGTTTACCAATATATTTTCGAATAATAAAACAACATATGTATACAAATAATTGCCGGTGTCTGTATCACGGCGCGCTAACCGCTGTTGTTGTTGTTGTTGCCGCTCACCACACGCGAACACACCCTCGCACGCACGCACACGCACGCACACAGGCACGCACACACACACGCACGCACCTTCAAGGCGTGCTTGAAGCTGTAGGAAGGCGCCTTCTCGTACCCCTCCCCCGTCTCCTCGCGGCGCTTGCAGAAGAGCAGCAGCTTGGGGTAGAGGAAGAGGTGGCGCTGCATGGGCTTGAAGCGCGCCAGCTCCTTCACCTTGCTGTGGCCCTTGCGGCTCTCGGCCCACACGCTGAACGCGCCCTGCATGAGCAGCCGCCCGAGGTCTCGGACGTCTCCCTGTGGGCGACGACGTCAATGACGACGGGACACGTTCAGGATGCGTCCCCTCGAAGCAGAGGTCGCAACCGGGTACCCGATACCCGTACCCTACCCGATACCCGGCTACCCGTACCCGGCCGGGTACGGGTATGGGTAGCCGTTTGCGACCCTGGTGCGGCCGGGTAGGCCGTGAGTTACTGGTGAGTAACCGTTTGTCACTCATTTCGGGTAAGGTACGGGTAGGGAACGGCTAACCGTACCCGGCCAGATACGGGTACCCATTTGCGACCCTGGTGCGGCCGGGTACGGGTAAGGAATCAAAACCCGTTTGCGACCTCTGCCTCGAAGAGGTCGTAGAAGCGCAGAGCGAAACGATCGCGGATGAGCCGCTGGACGCCTGTGGCGGAAGATCTCCGTAGCTCGTCGGATCCCTCCAGGATGGAATGAATGTTCTGAGAATATTGATTCATCCTTGAGGAATCCGCTCTTTTGCCACAGAAGTCCAGTGGGGGCAGGTAAGAACATCGCAATAACAATACAAAGACACAATAGTAACGCAAAGTTCAAGTAAGGTAAACGACTTCTTGGTTCTTTCGGTAAAGTTACGTAGAAGGGAAATAATAAAAGAATAAAATATGACTTAGTAAAATATTTAATATTATTAAGTGACGTAGAAGGGAAATAATAAAATAAACAAAATAAAACATAGTAAAATAAAATATTTTATTATGTTTTATTTTTATTATTTTATTATTTCCCTTCTACGTGACTTTACTGAAAGAACCAAGAAGATTAATCCCTGCAGTAACGAAAGCTTTAAATCGAAATTTAAGGTAAACAAATCACCCAAACACACGCAAATACAACACTAAATCATCCCCATCATACCAGGCAAAGCCCCACTGAGGAATTAACGTCTTTTTCAAATGCGACCTGGCCACAAATGATAGCTCAAAGAAGTGGCTTATCATTTGGACATTTATAGCAGCAAAACAATTGTTTAAACGCACGTTTAGATGAGAACGCAGATGGCCGATAAGGCATGGGGAGGTAGGCCTTCATCCAGCAGTGAATTGATGCAGGGCTGTGAAGCAAGATTTTTCAATTTTCCGTGCAATGCAATCGTCATGAATTATCAGCCCGTCGTTGCCATTATCATTGGATGGATCATCTATCGTCGGTTGTTTGGCGCCTGTACCAAGTGTCATGGATATGAACATCTCACCACGGTAGCGATGTTAACTCCCTCGCCTGGTACGCAGGAGGTTGTGGCTTTAATAACGACCCTGACACCCGCACATTTGGAGTCTGCATGTTCTCCCTGCGGTCGTGTGGATGTTTCTCCGGGTGCTCCGGTTTTGCCCTCCGTATTAAGAATCAACATCGCGCGTTCAGAGTATTTGGCTGCTATAACTTCCCACACGATAAGCCACTTCGCTGAGCCATCATTTGTTAAAGCCAGATCTCATCTGAAAAAGAGCTACATCGTTCAGTGGGGCCGTACCTGCTCAAATATAACATTGTTTAGTCTAAATTTTGATTGAAAGCTTTTGTGACTGCAGGGATTCATCTTCTTGGTTCTTTCGGTAAAGTCACTTAGAAGGAAAATAATAAAATAATAAAAATAAAACATAATAAAATAATTCTCAAGACGTTTCGGCCACAACGCAAGCAGCCGTCCTCAGGTGGAGAACAGGTCTGTCGAGAAGGCAGAGTCTAGTTGTATTAAGAACGTCTTGAGTAATGAACTCGTCGACGCGATGTCTAAACAAAGTGGTTCATCAGATGGACCGGTAACGCGGCTCAGCGGTCGCACGCTCGCCTCTCGTTGCAAAGGTTCACGGTTCGAATCCAGCGGCCTCCCCGATTAACACTGCTGCGGCGGGGACGAATCAACCGATTAAAAACACCACGCGCCGTTCACTCCACAGCGGACGTTCAAAGATCCCGCGACGTCATTCGCGAAGAGTAGGACGCCCTGTGCTCGCGTTGTGGTCCGATTACGCGACGTTTAAAAATGTACCCGCAAGTTACTCGAATGGAACACACGGGGCAACCATCGGCCCCTTCTTGGGAACGCCTGGCAGAACCCGCCTGAAGCATGAGCAAACATCCATGAACATTTTTTAAAAATAATAATCATATTTCTAGATTTAAAGCATTCGTGACTGCAAGGATTCATCTTCTTGGGTTTTTGCAGTAAAGTCACGCAGGTAAAATATAAAAATAAAATAAAAATCAGTACTTGATACAGCGAGCGTGCTGTGACGGTTCCACCTGAAGACGGAGGCTTGTGTTGCCTCCGAAACGTCGTGGAAATATATTTATTTATTTATTTTAATTTTTTTGCCTACGTGACTTTACCGAAAAAACCCAAGAATAGAATAATCAGATATCGCCGGTGTAAACGATTATGAAACTGCAGTCCCCCCGTCTGCATTGTTTGCCACTTGCATATGCGGGAACCTTCTGGACCGAGAGTTTCTGAAACGCGCATCCTTCTCCTTTAAAGATTTCAAACTCGGAAGCACAAAATTCTTCGTCTGTGTCATCAATGTACGCACACGCGTCCCTCTACACACTGCAGGCGTGTCCAGTACGTGTGCACTAATGGGCACTTGCGCACACGCACGGACAGACTGCAACCAACGCGTCGTGGTTTTACAGGTAGTCCTCTACTTGCGATGGAGATGCGTTACGACGACCCCATCGTAAGTCAAAAATATCGTAAGTCGAAGATGGCCTAGCCTACCCAGGAATCTTAAAGAATGGTGATAATTTAGCAAAACAGAGCAATTTACAGTACCGTACTGTATAAACTATATAACATTTCAATTTAAAGCTTTCGTGACTGCAGGGATTCATCTTCTTGGTTCTTTCGGTAAAGTCACTTAGAATGGAAATAATAAAATAATAAAAATAAAACATTATCATTATTTTATTATGTTTAATAATAAAAATAAAACATAACAATTTTATTATGTTTAATAATAAAAATAAAAATTATTTTATTATGTTTTATTTTTATTATTTTATTATTTCCATTCTACGTGACTTTACCGAAAGAACCAAGAAGATATATAATATTTGTATTTATTAATTACAATACTGTATTGCACAGTAAAATGTAAACTAAAAAACAAGGTAAATTCTGAGCCTACCTATATGAACTGCAATTTAGTAGAACGTTTTTTCAGGCAACAATCCTGTCTGCTATAAAAAACTTTTAACATGCATTGAACGTATCGTATCGTGGTAACCCT